>NW_028301541.1:6950000-7302500 GCF_042242905.1 Orbicella faveolata
CCAGGAAGACGAGCGATGTTCTCGTTTTGCTCTAGGAGTCGGTTAATAGTCGGCACGGCAATTTCCAGGAAAACTTTGCGTTTGTAAAACATTTCCGAAAGAATTGCGAACGCGTTGGCATGCCTTTGAGGAATGTATAAAACGTCCGAACGACTTCCAAAGCATCGCAGTGTCCCATCACTGTTCTCCAGAAGAGTATTTAAAAGGCGTGTTCCGTTAAGTTTCTTCTGCCGTAAAGTCATTTTTGCTACATCTTCACAAGCTCCTCGGCAATTATTCAAACCATACGGGGTATTCCACCAATACCAACTAGTTCTCGGGGCCTCGTTAAGTGGATTGGAAACAAGGAACGACGACTCCCAAATCTTTTCCCTGTCAAACTCTGGGAAATTCCAATATTTCAGTATGACGTCATCGCTGATGTAGAAATATCCCTCATATCCCGGATGTCCTCGTATTACTCTACCAAGACACTCGTATCCCAGAAAGCCTTTCTTGATATCAACCATAAGAATGCCTGGTTCCGTCGTATTGTGAGGTGGACCGCAGAATAACAGATGAGGGAAAACAGGTTTATACAGAGCTTCCAGATGAGGTATGCTATCGTAGAATGGATAATTGTAAACAATAACAAGTAAGAAGTCTTTGAACGCTTCCTTGAAACAAGAGCTGACATTTCCCTTTGTAATAATCTGACGACTTCCATTTGGTAGAGCTGTGTTTATGACGCGGTTGCCACAAGGTTTGTTTTTACTAAGATTTCTTGTGAAGTTATGGCCTTATATAAGAAGCAAGAACACAATTATGTCACTATAGTGATTTCATATGAAGACACTGGCACCACTTGTACGGAACATAGTTCTATTTTTTAATACTATTTCAATAATTGGTGTCCCCACATTAGTAAGGGAAATAGCACAATAATGGCTTACAACTGTAGGAAAACTCAAACGACACAGCAAAGCCAAAAAGGAGCATGTATGGGCAATCTTGGCAAATTTAAAACGGATTACATTCGGGCAAACTTAAAACGTCGGGTCAAAGTTTTTCAAGTTTACATGTATCTCAATTAGTATGAAGTGCCATTTGTAATATTTAGTTATCATCCTTGCTTGTTACGTGGACGTATGTTTACCAATACAAGACTATTTCCCTGCTAATTTGACGTTAAGAGCGCATAACTGTCGAAAATAAACAGAATTACCTAAAATACCGTGACCTAGCCGCCTTAACTCATCACAATCATTTCTCTTTCTTAAGAATAATATGCATCTTTCTTTTTTCACTTTTGTTTGTCTATAGGACTGAGCTCTTTTTTTTTTTTTTTGTGGTTTCAGAGTTCTGTCCCAAGCAGTGTGGCTATTTTCAACTCGACAGTTGATTGGTAAGTGAGACTGACGTCATATAATTGTGTTATAGGAGGAAACCGCGCGGTCACGGGAACGGACTAAAAATAATCCAGCGCAAACTATAAATAGATTACAAGTAACTATCATGGGGCACGCGGGGGATCTGCTCTCTTCATTACTCTCTGTTGATGTTGAGTATTATTCTAACAGAATGAACATTTTACCTGAATACATGACGAGGATAACAATGGCAACTGCGAATGCAAAATATAGTTGGCATCGCCATGGAGTATTCTTCTGTAAAGTGAAGCAACAAAATTGTTAAATCTTTCAGTTCTCTAATTAAGCCTATATGCCAATTATCTTTCCTGTTTGATTGACTTTTTGACAGATTAATTGATTGATTGATTCATTGATTGATAACCATAAGTGTACGTTTTGAATATGGACAGCGAATGTATTCTTTTAGTATTTCAACAAGTACTTACTCATATCCATGTCCCTCGTCTGAATTTCAAACCTTTTAAGGTATTTATTTTGGAAAGTCAGCCTATTTCTCATTCGCCGTCCTTTCATCTGCCTTCTTGTTATGGTGTTAGCACTATATCACTTCACCCGCTTGTTGTAGTGTCAGCACCGTGTTACTTGTCGTAGTTTTACCCTTACATGGCCTGACTTTTTAAAAAGTCCTGATTTCGCCGCTATCAAATGTGCAAGTAAGGTGGGCTAGATACCCAAACAGGCATGCGATCGCTTGGAAGAGAAAACCCTCCACCTCACTATTTCAAATTCATTGATGCCAAGACTGACAGTTAATGCATGGTTAGACCAGTCCTTGGAATCGTAGACTGGGTTCTTCGTTGACTAAAAAAGGAATAATATTCCCTTAGATCAGCCTATTCTACTGGAAATTTGCTAATCATGTTAGTTCTTCTTTTGTTGTATTTTTGCTGACAGAACACAGTCGCCCGTGCCTTGCTATTAAAAGGGAAATTCTTTATTTTTGGTTTAAAAAATGCATAAAATTGTAGTTTTTGGACTGTGACCTTCTCAAACAACTAGACCGATCTTTCTCGCGTTCTACGAGTGATTTTCAACGCGGCTGCGTCTAGTTGACTATTCAGTCATGGAAAACTGTCTAATAGTTGGCCAACATGGCGTTCTTTGTTCATAATAGTTGTCTTTGATATCCTCTTTAGCATTTTAGCGAAAAGTTATTCTGTGTAGGAAATTTCAAGTACGATAGTACTGACAGCAGCGACCACTTTACTAACTATGAGAAACATGTTTAATATTGAACAAGTTATCTCCTAATATAAGAAAAAGATCAAATTTGCAGACGTTTGTATGGTCATTTGACAAGAGGTACTGCGTACATCTTTAAATAATGCAACCTTTGAATACATCGGGTTTCATTGTGTGAAAAACCGTCGTTATTAACCGTTTCCTAAGTTTGTAGGTGGCTGATTGTGGCTCCAGGGAGGAAACGTTACTCAGTCTCCCGCTGCCCGCCATTTAACTTAACTCGCTCCAGATCCCCTCGACCAATATTTTTCTCACGTGCTTACATGTAGATCGTCTTAGATCCATTTCAAGACTGATGTAGCGTCTTCTTCTTTTAATCTCTCTGATGGAGACCTGTTTTTGTTTTTTGCAATAGCATTGAGATTTTTGATGTAATGCCTAGAAATAATTTATTTTTATACAGTAGTAAAAACGTATGCTATAAACGTTTGTACATTATTATTATTATTATTATTATTATTATTATTGTTATTGTTATTATTGTTAGTGTCCCCACTGAATATATGGTGCATATATATGTCTCAAAGCAATATTCTTTACATGCCCTAAATTTTTCAGACATACCGTGTCCCTTCGAAACATCAACCCAAACATTTGATTCTTTTCAAGGATGACTGTGATTCAATTCTGCGACCTCTAATATTTGACCCAGATATTACAGCATAATACTTAAGGGATACGAAAGCAATAAAGACGATGGGTATATGTGTCGCATAACTTGTTTTATTTTTGTTTCTTCACCGAGGGCAGTCCCCACTCAACAAAAAGCGCTTACTATCATCAGCATGACAGTCAAAAGCCATATTTTCGTTGATAAAAACCTAATAATAAGAATCTAGTTTTTTTTTTACAAAAAACTATACTGGTGCACTGATCGCATGAACTATAAAAAGGATGTGAGTGTTATATTGAGTTACAGCAGACCTAAACACCTAAACTTTGCTCTCCGTTAACAAAATTCCCTTCCCTTCCCTTCATCTTAGTGCTCTGTGAGCATTTCATGTCCGAGAGAAAGGATTTAATCATAATGTTAGCACTGTTTCCTCCAGAGACGCGACAAAACCGTCGTGTTAGGTAATTGGCACAGCCGAGAGTCCAAGATCGAACAGCACGCCTTAACGTAAGATTATTAGTTTAAAAGATCTTGGTCGCTTGGCTTCGGGTCTTTTTGTCCATGTCAGAAACTTTGGATGTAGTGTTTAGAATTACGCAAGATGTTTTCTAACTAGTATGTTTCGTTAAGGCTTTAACTAAAGAGCAGAAACTTCTCCAGCGGCTTGTTTCAAACAGAAATTATCTTGCTTCATGGGCGTTATGAAAAATGAAAATATCAAAGAAAGCTAAGAGCAAACCAAAATTTTGCGTTCGTGATTATAATATATTGTTACATAAAGAACTGTAAAATTATAAGATTGAGATTTCTTGCTAGCTTAGACGATGCGTATCAGAACAAGTTAATTTAACGCTCAATGCTATATTTTGCTCGTTTACGGCTTTCTAATATGGAAACCAGGGGCTCAATTTACGAAGCTCTCCTAAGCGTTATTTCGCAACATACCCTTTTGTATTCGAACTATACTTACCAGTCACCATCTTAATCTAAAAGTCCTTCGTGAATCTGGCCCTAGGTCAGTTGGTTGCTTTTAAGCTTAACCCAAATCAATAACAGTTTTCTGTAGAAACCTTAACTTCGTGTTTATCAGTTCAGGCTGGTTCTTGCACGCGGAGGCCTGTAAGGAATGGTATTTTTGCAGTTCGTAGCGGCTTGCTCTTGTCGTGTTGAAGATTTTCGGAGCCATTTACTGAAATGTAGCCTACAGTTTTCATCAGTGGGCTACAAGCCTCTTCAAACAAAGAAATCAGCGAAGGCTTTTGGCGAAATCTCCATTTCTCGATTGAAGCGGTATCAGTTTTCGATATAACCAGCGCCAAGTATCGCGATGTATCCCGGCCTGGAGGCGGAATGCCCTTAATCCAATTGGTAATGATATCCACCATAGGAAGACCAAAGTATTTGTATATATCGAACACTTCTTTTGGAATGTTGCTGATAATGTCTTCGTAACGGACCAGAATGTAGCGCCTTTTGAACCAATTTGACCATTCTGCATGAACGTGATCTAAGTTTTCTAACACGAGCGTGCATAGCGTTTGCGCATTTTCCTTCAGAAGTTTTATTCCTTCGGGAGACATTGGCGTCTGTGTAAACAGATTGGCGACTGGCCCCTCCATGAAGAAACGTCGCGGAATTAGAGAAGAAAGGACAGCGCGTGGATCCCTGACCAGGTGAATAATGAAACAGTCAAACTTACTAGGATCTGAGCGGTACACCTGCTCGAGTTCACGAATTCCACCTTCTCTGGGAAGTCTTGTTTGCATGATCTTAGTGACTGTGATTTTTCGCCCGTTACAAACCTTTTTCAGTGATTCTTTGTTCAGCGGTGTCGATGAAGACCATGAGTTCAATTCTCTTGTCAATTTAGGGAAAGCTAACTCGATCGTTCTTTCTTCGTCAAAGCCACAAGTGAACAAGTCACGAAGCAGAGTCGAAAAGTCTTGTCTGTAGGCATCGTTGCTCGGCTTTTGTAGGGCACGCCACTCATTCGTATCAATGTCTCTTCTAAGAGTGTTCAGAGGTTCATAGATATAAAACACATCGGGATGAAGATTAAACATATTTCCCACAATTGTCGATCCAGAGCTCATATGCGTCAACAGAATCACATTTAATCTGGTTTTGGTGCGGTTAGTTGTCACTACAGATGTCGGTATCACAGACTCGTTTCTTGTTTCTCTCTTTGGCGCTGTTAATCTCGTCATCTCGTTTTCTTGACTCATGTATATCACAATAATTACGGGAACGAAAATAACAATTGCGACGAACACTTTGGGGCTTTGGAATACTCTCTTCATCTTCACTGTTTAAAACAAAAGAGTTTGATTAATTTGTGAGACCCAAGTTAGTTAAGTATGACAGGTTTGATTACTGAATCAAAGGGGCTGATGACGGTATCTTATGTACCGTAATTCTGTTTATATTCGTTACCTATGAGCTCTAAACTTTCATTTGACAGAGCAATGGTCTTTTATTGACAAAATCATTAACGGCCACATAAGAGAGTAATAAGATATTTAAATGGCGCTTTCATTTAAATAGGGATAAACGTCAGGAAAAAAAAGTAGGGCCGACGTTTCCAATTTTAGCCAAATGCTTATTTTTCCCAGCTATGGCCCTTTTGAGGTTTTCTGTGTTTCTATGAATTCTTCTATAGTGTTAAGACGTTACTGTGGTCAAGAGAGCCGGGATGAAGGGTAAAAGAGCTAATCCACCACCATGTAGGCGTTATTTCCAAGCTAACCCCTCTCTAGTTATTTTCAGATCACTCCTGACTTGTAGCAGAATGTACGAAACCCAATCGTGCTGTAATGCGAATTTTGCTAACGTGGAAAACCGAAGCGGCTTTCCTCGACAAAAACACCTATTCAATGCGGTGGTAACGTTATCCTTGGGAGAACTGGATACCACATCAAAAAAGAACCGTAGGGGCGTTACCTTAGGAATACGACCTAAATGGAGGATTATAATTTTATACAATTTTATAGAAAGGCAAAATCTAGTCCGATATTTAGGGAAATCAGATTTGTGATAAAGTAAGTTAATATCTTATATTTCATTCATTTTATCAGTAGGTAATTAGATAATTAAATAATTAATTAGATACACGACGCCCCAAGCATGTAGTGCTTAAACGATAATCGTGTTTTAAATAAAGGATTTTACTTTACTTTACTACCCTTCGTGCTCTCTTGTTGCATTGCACTAAGCACCCACTTGTATGAAACTAGATTTTTTCAGGTTAATCTTGAAAAAGGTCTTAGATATGAGGTGTCTTCTAAGAATACAAGCAATTTAGATTCTTATAGAGCTGTTCCTGAGTGGAAGAGGTGCTTACTCCATATCCAAATGGTTGTGGTCCTTCTTTATTTGTGAGGTACTCTATGTTTAAAAATAAGACCACATTCTGAAGATATACAGGACACACGTTGCTCTAGATCTTCTGATTTTTTTTTTCAGGTTTTTTATGCTCGATACATCGCAAATTATTTTCCAAATAAGAAATTGTTTCAATTCTTGTGGCTACCGGCCTCGAAGAGGCTAGCCACTAAAGTCATCCTCTTTGCACGCAAGTGTCCGTAACCCTAATCTTCGGATAGTTTTCGTAGCCCGTCCGTGTAACCCTATTCTTCGGATAATTTTCGTAGTCAATCAGAGTGCCTCCATACACGCATAATCCTCCAATAGTGTTCGTGGCCAATCAGAGTGTCGACGGTCCCAGTCAGTCGATGGGTCGTAAACAATTTTGTGAAACGAAAGGCTGTCGAAGCGATGAACTGATCTTTCGTGTTTGGAGTCGAACAATTAAGTACTCCCAATTAAGGTGGCTCAGAACAGTTTCCAGCACTTAGATTTTGATGGGTCGTTATAACCACTCTTTATCACTGGATGCTACAATCATGGTAGCAAAAAACTGCCCAATCATTGGTGAACACGTTGTTATCATTTTCGTGACGTAATAGGTTATCATAGCAGCAGTATGACCTCCTAAAAACACCCTTAATTACAGCTTCAGGGGCTTATAATTTAAAAACGGCACGGTGAATTTTTTTTTATATTATCAACTTTTGATGAGCGTGATAAGGCGCAACTTTTGGCATAGTTTAAAAAAATTCTGTCAGTAGGGTTGAAAGCCACCTTAAATTTTCGATTTAAGGTGGCTCTGAACCCTACCTACAGAATTTTTTTAAACTTTGCAAAAATATGTGGAACACTTCTTTTGAAAAGTTGCTGATAATGTCTTCATAACGGACCAGAATGTAGCGCCTTTTGAACCAATTTGACCATTCTGCAAGAACGTAATCTAAGTTTTCTGACACAAGCGCGTATAGCGTTTGCGCATTTTCCTTCAGAAGTTTTATTCCTTCGGGAGACATTGGCGTCTATGTAAATAGATTTGCGACTGGCCCCTTCATGAAGAAACGTCGCGGAATTAGAGAAGAAAGGACAGCGCGTGGATCTCTGACCAGGTGAACAATTAAACAGTCAAACTTAATAGGATCTGAGCGGCACACCTGCTCGAGTTCACGAATTCCACCTTCTCTGGGAAGTCTTGTTTGCATGATCTTAGTGACTGTGATTGTCGATGAATTATACCATGCGTTGAGGTCTCTAACCCATTTGGGGAAAGCTAACTCTATCGCTCTTTCTTCGTCAAAGCCACAAGTGAATAAGTCGCGAAGCAGAGTCAAGAAGTCTTGTTTGTAGGCATCGTTGCTCGGCATTTGAAGGGCACGCCACCCATTCGTATCAATGTCTCTTCTAAGAGTGTTCAGAGGTTCATAAATATAAAACACATCGGGATGGAGATTAAACATATTTTCCACAATTGTCGACCCAGAGCTTATATGCGTCAACAAAATCACATTTAATCTGGTTTTGGTGCGGTTAGTTTTCACTACAGACTCGTTTTTCCTTGACTCACGTATATCACAATAGTTACAAGAACTAAAACAGGAATAGCGACGAACACTTTTAATACTCTGTTCATTGTAACTGTTTGAGACAAAAGATTTTGATTTACTTGTGAGACTCATTTGTCAGACTTAATGAGGTCATTTAAGTAAGACAGTTCAATACTCAGTGAAAATTAAAGCGCTGGTGACGGTATCGTTTGTAATTCTGCTTATTTTCGTTTCCTGTGAGCTCTAAATTTTAGTTTGCCAGAGCGGTGGTCTATTATTGACAAGATAACGGTCACATGACAAATTTTCAAGAGTTATAAGATATATATAACACTTAAATACAAAGGAGATCAACGTCGGGAAAAAAACTCGTATCGACTGATGATTTATTCGTGATGAACTCAGAGTCAGCCGCTAATTGATTGCCAACAACTGCGGGCTCAAATGATTCTCGATGCGAGCTACGGATTAAAATAACAGTTGTAATTAGGCGGAATCACTCAATTTGCTCACGAAGTTAATTGTTTGCTGGCAAGACGTAAAATAAAATGTGGAGTTTGTTTCATTAGTTGATTATAGTTATTTTTCACTTATAGAATACTGTGTACATAACACATTCAGTTTCTTGCTAGAACTCAGTACTTTATCAGTAGTAACAACCAAAACAGGTCAAGTGTTCCACCTAAAGAAGCTTTATGATTATTTGTGAATTAAGGATTCTTGTTAAACTTATGCTGTGTCACGCAGCATTTGTCATATGTATTTCATGATGCATGTTCGTGTCAAACATCACAAACCTTATGATTAACTCCTATCAGAACCCCGGGATCAGAACACAGAAATATGTAACCTACGCAGAATACGCTAATTTGTCACAAATCTAAGCCATAGTTAAACTGTGTCTAAGCTGATTTACTCTCCAGCGCGGATCAGTTGTAGTCAATATGTTTTGTTACAGATATGTTTTTTCTTTTAATTTAACAATTTTTTTTATTTCTTTATTATTTACATTGACAATTACGGTTACAAGCATATTTACTAGACGCACTAACACTAAAAAAAAAAAACTAAACAAATAAATAAATAAAAAATAAGAGATACAATAATAGTTAAACACTACAATAAATAAATAAATAAATAAATATACCAAAAACAAAAGGACAAAATAAATAAAATTAATGAATAAAGTACAAGACACATGCTGACAAAACTTTAAATTGATGCTTAGTTAAGAAAGAGGCAATAATTTTTTCCATTTTTTGTAATGTTTATGGAGCCTGTCATTTCTTATGGCAATTTTCCTCCCTATATGACCTAATTTGATCTTTTCAAAGAAAATTCTTTATGTTGGTTTAGTTTTGCTCAGTTTACATGTATAAATAAAATATTTAGCGATGAGTATTAAGTGATTCAAAATAGCAAAATATTCATTGTCATTAAATACGCCAAACAGAATATTAATTATTGTTAACGTCTCCATAGATATGTTTTGTTTACTACACCTTTTGCTGTTCATTTACAGAAAACAAACATTCATTTGTGTCCAAATTTCTTTCATTATGGTCATTAAACTCTCATTAACACCAATATGACCTTCATTTGCGCGTAAGGAACGTTCAAGAAAAACATTTTCATATGCATTAACATTCAAAATCACCAAAAGAAAAACAATACCTTCATTTGACATTCATTGACTGTAAATGTATTTTCATATTGGTCGAAAAAAAATTCGTTGTCACGAAACGACAATCATTTACACTTTACGACATTCAGTTTTCAACAAAAGACTTTCAATAACACAATTTGCATGAGAACTAACATTCAATTGCATTATTATGCAACCATATCCATGAAGGTAACAATCTTAAATGCGGTGAGACATACATTACCGTGTTTTCACCTAACGTTAAGAGAAAACAATCGCTCATTAGCGTAATTCTTTTGAACAGAGATATCTCGCCCAATTTTCCTCGAAAATTTGATTATAGAACAAGGGACCATATGTACTTTTTTCAAATCATAATTTCACAATCCTCCCCTTGCAGATATAAATTCGGCCACTTACGAAACTTTTTGCGTACAACTCAGAGGGCGCACTACAGTATCCGTGTGACATACACGTACATGTAGTGACAGTTCGATTTGTCCAGAAATGCCACGAAGAAATAGAATCGCATTTGAATACCGCGAAAGGATAGTCAGGGCTTTTGAAGATGTCAACGAAGACTATTTACTATTTACTGAACACACCCACGAGACCGGCCACTATCCTATCTGGAATGAGGTCAAGTTTATTGATCGAGATCCTCACTGGAACACACGTAGGGTCAAGGAAACTATTCACATAAGACTTTACCCTAATAACATCAACAGGGATAGCGGAATTGAAATTCCTGAAGCATAGATGCCAACGATCAAAAAAACACAACAACAGGAGAACGGTGCAACAGCGGACCACTGAGGGAACAGCTACTCGCCGGAACAATGGAACAATAGGAGGATCGAAATGCACCAATCACAGCCGACCTTTGTGGTATAAATGATACCGTGCAATCAGTCGACCTTATCGCCTGAAAAAGACTAGCAGTAAGCAGTCGAAACGTCGCGATCTACATGTCAATTGACTACATCGTGAGACAAACGATAATACACCTTAATAATTTTATTCCATTTTCAATTATGAATAAACTACACGTAATCAACATAGCATTCTCGGATATATCAGTCCTGATGTTTCTTACGTAAGCCTGTTGTGTATAACTGTGACATCGATATCGGTGTTATAAATGAATAGTCCCTTAATTCTGTAGGAATAGCTCTTTTAAAGGCATGTACTAAAACCCGAAACGAAACCACCGAAACGAGTAAAATAATAAGTAAATACATGAAAAAGTTAAAAAAAAAAAACAGCCTTGATCTGTGGCACGTTACCATGGCAGCCTGATCTCGTACCCAGATCCACATGTGTGACATCGTTACATCTCAAACCTGAAAGATGGATGAGCGCAAGGGTGTCGACGACGACCACGAAGACATCGAGGAAAAGGTGAGTATTTTTCACATTTTGAATGGCATTCTAGCTGAAACAAGAAATATGATTTCAAAGAAAGGTTTCCTGGTCGTATCGTGGATTCTTAGGCGGTGGTGAATCGACAACGCCGAGCCCAGGATGTACGGAAACACAATCTCAAGAGTATCCGTGAAGAGCTGAGCGCCTAATAAGAAATTACTTTGAGAACTGCAGGAGTCACGAAGGCCTGACGTTAATATGATTTTAAAAAGCCTGTCAAGTCGCCCTCGTTTTTCTTTAGAGATATATATTAAAGAAAGTCCTCGTTCGCACGAAGAATGCTGCAAAGTCATTCTCGAAAAGACCATTAGATTCGCCACCGTCCAAGAATCCACGATACGACCAGAAAACCTTTCTTTGAAATTAGATTTCTTGTTTTAGCTAGAATACCATTCAGAATGTGAAAATACCCACCTTTTTCTCGATGTCTTCCTGCTCGACACGCTTGCGCTCATCCAAGGTTTGTGATGTCACGATGTCACACATGTGGCTTAAGAGCAGTATCTGGGTACGAGATCCGGCTGCCATAGTAACGTGCTAGAGATCAAGGCTTTTTTAAACTTTTTTATCTATTTACTTACTATTTGACTCGTTTCAGTCGTTTCGCTTGTTTCGGTGGTTTCGTTTCGTTGTTTCGGGTTTTAGTACATGCCTCTTTTAAAACGTTTACAGTTAGCAATCGTTCGATCCGGCATGTTGGCTCGCTTTCAGAGTCGAACAAAAGCAGCCATCTTCGTGACTTGCATAGAAAACCGTAATTCTCCAGGAGTTCGCGAAATTAAAGTCACTATATAGAATTCATGAGCGTTTTCAAATCCTTGTGTTAATGTGAGCACGGTTTGATATATCTGAGGGGTTTTAAGCCTTAGTTTTTCCAAAAGATTTCCTAATTAGAAGATCGTACCAACAGTTCTTCGCATCACGCAAAAAGAACGCACCGAGAGAAAGTGAATTATAATAGAAGCTTTTTTCTGTATATTGTTTATAAATCTTATGTTTTGAGGCAAGGCTTCGCGTAAATAGTAAATTATTTGTCTCGCTAACAAATGCTACCTCTTTGGTTCGGTGATTTTTTAATATTTCAGATACGCTATGGAGGAGAAAGGTTTATTGTTGAGGCTGTCATCGTTGTCCGCTATCTAATGTAATGTAATCTTCTGTATACTAAGCAGCGTTAATAATCAACTAAAGAAATAGTTAGATACCTTTGCTTCACTGATGTGATCAGCAACAGTTCGGGCAGAGATCACTCAAAGAGACGCCACGCAACTCATTTTACGATTACTACTAGTTTTAATTCTAACAAAGGATTTTCTTATGAAAACAAAAGGCTAATACGTTTTTTGACGTCACAGTAACGGGTCAGTGGTCATCACCATCAGGCTGTGCTGTCCTTCGATCGATCAGTTCTCCGAGATCGGTACTTCACTTCGTTTTAAGGTCGAAAATATCCTTGATACTTTTCGTTATTGGTGAGTTTGACGTCCTCAAATGGGTTTTTAATACTCAAACAATGTTCGTAATGAATAGCGGTACAGGGGAGTCATTTTGTGTGGAGTAATGTGCAGTTTGCTAACTCGAGCCACCTCGAGCGGACGAAGCGTGGATCGTGTTGCTTCAGCCGCCCTCGCCTCAGAATTGTCAAAAACAGTGATGGTATCCAGCAAAGTAGAAGATTGGTACTGTATGCAGCTTTCGCAAGGATTTTGAAGACTGGTTGGATTTAAAGTGTAATTTGCATGAAATGATTAAGGTACTGGCTTGTTTGGCGTTTCTATCACCTTTCTGACTTTCTGCGCCTTTTGGAACGGGTGAAATAATTTTTTTGTACCTGCCGTTCGCTGTCAGAATTAAACATTTGTTCATTTCATTCATAAGATATTTCTCTATCATTAAAGATCGTTTAAGCCTACATTTATATAATGGTGGCGTTTGCGAAGGGAGTAGAAATCGAAAATATTGTAATTTGTTGGTCGCAGCGAACGCTGGAAATACTGAAAACATTCAAGACCGCTCAATATCTTCGGTTCGTTGACAATTTTTCCTTGCTTGAGGTCTTTTTTTGTTTACATCAATTACATGTTGATAGTACATGGAAAATTTCAAGACCGTTTCCTTGTACATGTGTGCACATGTAACTAAATATTTTAAAATGCCCAAACACCTGTATTTGTTTACACGAAACCGCTTCCACTTATGGGATGTGGTCAAGTTTCACTTCTTTTGATGCTGAAAAGACATTCAACATTTCAGAGAGGCAGTAATCAACTATTCAGTGAAATCCACGAGTTTATTTTGTTTACTCAGTCATTTGAAGCTTTTCGATTTCTATTTCCCTATCTTACATGTGCATTGTATCAACTTATATAAATAATTGACTGTTGTTGTTTTTCCTTTCATTTAATTTAATTCAGATGAGCTTTGCTCAATCACTACAAAATAATTTTTACCTTAATGAATCATACATGCACCTATCACATGCTTTGAGTCAATATGAAATTAATTATGATCCCCTTTAGTAATGATATTGTATCAGCCTCCCTTCTGTAAGATTCTTACTTAACTTGTAACCACTTTATTACAAGACATTAGAGCACCTGATGGCAATAAATTATATATATATAATTATATGTAAAAACTGGTTAAAAAAAAGACCGAAAATGGACAACTTTTGGTTTAAAAAGATAAAAAACATGTAAAACTTTATAATAAAATGTTTCGGTCTCTCGACCTTCGTCAGTTACAAAAAGTGCGTAAACAACTCACAACTTAAATACGATTTTTACAACAATGAATGATAAACAGGTTACGTAACAGATAGAAAGAAAACAATAGGTGTACAAAAGCAGCAAGTTAGACTGGAAAAATTAAACTAGTGACAAAAGTTATGTAATTGCCACGGTGCAACAGGTTCCCCAATAGGGGCCTCTGAATCACTACAAATATAGGTATCATAGCAAAATCCCCAAGAAGGGCCACTAAACAATAAGTAATAATTTCCCAATTGGGAGCCTTTGAATGACCCAGCTAGTACAAAAATAACAGAATCCCCAAAGGAGGCCCCTGAGCGCTGAAATGACCACAATTAAGGACCATAATTATTTATTTAGTGCATGCACAACGACTACCGATAGTTAAAAAATTCAGAGTTAAAAATGCACCTCAAAATCACAACCCATTGTCCAAAGTCCACTAAATTTAAGTATAGTGGATGCGATTTTTTGAATGAAATTCTTGTCTTTTGTTTAGCCCAAAAGGTGAAAGGGAAAATAACTGCGTACTCCAGTATGCTTCTTTCGTGATTAGTAACTTTTCAGTATTTCCAGACGTGTTGGTTTGGATTTGGTCAATACATTGAAATGTGAAGTCCGATAGCACGTGGAGAGTTCGGTTGAAGTGTATGGCGACTTCGCAAGTTTGTTTGTTTTATATAATTATATGTATTTATTTTTTTTCTTGTTTGTTTTGTATAATTATATGTATTTTTTTTTTCCTGTGATAAATTGACTAACAAGTGGGTTTGCTTATGCCACTGTGTCTCTGAATTGGTTTACTGTCGTCTACAAACCATTCGTAATAAATCTTCTCTACGACTAACTCATACTAGACACAAAAGCATGAATTAAAGAACAGATACATTTCTTACAAATTAATATTTATTGCATTTAGTTCATCATGTAAGTTTTACAACATTGCTTTTCTCCAGTGAGAAATTTTGTGCAAAGTCTGAAGTTGTAAGTTGCAAAGACAAGTTCCATCAGTAGTTGCGAATCACTTAAAATCAGGCTTTGATACTGTAAACTGAATGGCAGAAAGTGAGGAAATAAGAAATTGTCTCAAATACACAAGTGATAAAAGAGGTAAACTTGACTGAAATCAATAGACTCCTTTTTTTTAGGTTTACGGTTAAGGTTAGGCCTAAGTGACAAGGTGGGAGGTGCGGTGGCTTTGTGGTTAGTTCGCTCAGCAATGGATCAAGTGGTCCATGTTCGAGCCCTGGTCAAGGACATTGTGTTGTGTTTTTGGGCAAGACACTTTTACTCTCATGGTGCCTCTCTCCACAAAGGTGTACATATGGGTACTGGTGAATTTAATGCCGGGAGTAACCCTGTGATCGACTAGCATCCTATCCAGGGGGTAATAGAACTACTCCTAGTCGCTTCATGCTACAGAAACCGAGATAAGCCTGGCCTGATGGGCCACTTGGCTCGTATGCAGACTTAACCTTTTACTTAGGGACAATGTACTGCATCAAGTGGGGGGAGGGACAGTGGAGTCAGAACCTCCCACTTCCCATACCCTGTTCTCCCACTTCCCATACCTTTATCTCTTTACTCCCACCCTTGTTCATCCTGCTCCTGTCCCCTGTAAATTAAGAGACTCAAAACACATCCTAGTCATTTAGCTGCACAGTCCTTAGGCATTTCCTTTTCCTTTTTCCTTCGTTTTCAGCCTTGCTACTCTTACCCATGTCTTTCAAGTGAATGATGTAACCACTGTCAAAGGGTTTCATTTTGAGCCTCATTTTGAGCCCAAGGGTGAATTTTTCTTTGCCCGTCGACCCAGAAGTCTCTAAAGACACTAAATGAAAGTCAAATAACATTTTCAGTCCTTGCTTTTGAAAGCATTTGAAGCCTTAATGAATGACAAAAATTAGCATTTTGCATTTCTCTCTGGATTCCTGCCCTCTTAGCACTCACGCTTCCCGCCCTTTTCTCTCCCGCTTCCTGCCCCCTATTATCCCGGGCTCCTGCCCCCTGCCTCTCCCCACCAGCAAATCCAGATAATAGTAATATGTAAACAAACATTAATTTTAGGAAGTTATACAGAGTCTCAGGTTCTAAGGTAATGTGCTCATAAATTATCTGGGTGGCCTTATAATCAGAAGATTGTTGTGTGAATACAGGGGGGATAGCCTATTTATAACTAAAAATGAAATTCATGTATTTAGTTTTAACTGGAAGTTGGTATTACCCAGATTTTATGGTATTTTTGTTGTCTTACAATAACATATGCATGTATTTTTAATAATCACCCTTTTAACAGCTTTGTATTCCATGTCTTCTGCCATCTTAAGATAATCAGATGTCATGTACCTCTTGATTTTTTTTTTCTCTCTCTCTCAAACTATAATAGCTAGCTATAGTTATGCAACTAGTTTAAAACAATTTTCACACTTAAGAGGCGCTAAAAGCAAAATACAGAATTTCAACAATTCGAAATTATGACAAGAAACAAAGAAACAATAATAAACATGAAAATTTAAAATTTTATTTTCGCCAGCCTCAAGCTTCCTTAAGTACAGTATAATTAAAATTGGATATTTTATAATAAAACATCATCGGAGAATTCCTCCTCGAGTTCAGGCCAGATTTTGAACCCTTTTGGGGCTTCAGTCCTACACTTGTTACACCAACGTGTCCAAGATTTATACGAAGCACTGCTTCGGCCAACTTGGTCTATAATTCGGTGATACCGAGTGAGGACAGGATGACCGTGTTTACTTAACCGAGTGCCCCCAATCGAACAAGAGGACGAACACGAGCATGTCTTCCCGACGAATTTGATCGAAATGCCGTTGACATACCGATTCATACGGTTCAAGCCCACCAATTCAACAAACTTGAGAAGTTGATGTCCTCAGAACACCGCTACAGCCACACAAAAGCTTCCTAGTTTTAGCCTTAGCGCTCATCATAACGTAAATTGCCACTGACTCGTCGCTTGCGAGCATTAACTCTCACAAAACAGCAACAATTTCACACCGTGTGCAAGTTCACTTTGGCTTTGGCATAATATATAATATTAACTGAGAGCTATCCAACAAATGAGCGGAGTTAAAAAGCTAAGTTTACAGTGTACGCTCTAAGTTTTGTATCTTTTTCACTGTCGACAAGACTCGGGCGAAAACAATGTTTAAGTTGCAGTTGTTAAGGGCCCATTAACCGATCTTTTCGAGCCGTTGCTAAGGAAAATTTATTCTCGTATAACCTCATCATTTTTAGTTAGTTCACAGTTATTTCATGTGTTTTAACTTTCTCATGATCAGTAGTACCAGTGATGACGTCATCAGGCCACGCCCTTGGTCATGTGACTAATACTGAAAAAATGCAAAGGCTCCCAGGCAAACTACTTTATCGGGACTTTTTTCATTGAGTTAATATTTTTATTTAAATCCTCATTACGCTATGCATAGATTTTTTTTCATTTCTAAAAGGTCAGATTTTGAGAGAATTTCAAAATATTAAAAAATTCGTAATAATAATAATAATAATGTAATATGGCATCCTCGTCTCGGAGAGGCGATGGTCAGCGCGTCACTGTCGACAGGCTCTTAAGTGACTCAAAAGCCCGATTCTTGAGTGGCAGTCTTTGTTGCAGCTGGTACAGATGTAGTTGGTGGCCTCACGAACTGATACTTGTCGTTCCTTTCTCGCCGCCCGCTTAATTGTCGCCTCGGCCCTGGCCTTCGTCTCGGCCCTGAGTGCCCCCTCCTTCACACCGTGACGCCAGGCGGCGCGGTCTTGCGCGAGGACCTCCCGGGTATTGGGATTGAAATCAGCGAGTCGCAGGTTCGTACTTTTCTGAAAAAAGCGTGATTTCGAAAAAGGAATGCACAGCTATGATCCCAACGTTGGTTTGAATCGAAATTCGTCGAAAAAGGCTGGATTTGATATAAAACCGCGTTACGCGTTTCCTTTAGCATTCAAAGAAACCGGAAGTGCGCCCGATATATATTAGAAGTTACCCTATCAGCGCGTGCGCAATTTACACTACCAGCGCACTTCGGTAAGATCAAACAAAGCCACATGGAGTTAGTTTTTCTCTTTCTATTGCTCTTGTTTTTCTGTCTTTCTCTTATTTTGCCTTTGCTTGTACCTTTTTTACTTTGCATTTTGTGAAACACAAAGAAAAACATCTTAAATGTAAGCGAATTTGCAAGTTCTTGAGTTGTTTTATTTTCCGCGCTCAGGCTGACGTAAGTAACCGGAAGTGAAATTTCACCTTCTTAGCAACGCGCGCGAGCGCGCGCATGAATCGGTCAATGGGCCCTTAAGGTTTACCGCTGTCCAGTAAAATACTGTATCGCGCCCCCCAAAAAACGTATTTCCGCGGAGTCATCCAAGCAGAACATCACAATCGCATTCTCGACCCCAGACCCTTCGCTTTCTTAATCGCGCCGAGAAGAGCTCTGGGGTCGAGAATGATCGCAATCGCATATTGGTCCAATCTCGTTCCCAGAGCCTTCGTTACCTTTGTCCAGCGGAACGGTTTCCCGTTCCGCTGGACAAGGGTAACGAAGGCTCTGGGAACGAGATTGATATTGGTCAAGTTTACACAGAAATCACGAGATGTAGGAGCTTATTTCTAAGATGTATGGTTGCCTGGCTTTCCTGGCATTAATTATTCGTTTGGCTTAAGGTGAGCACATAATCATCTGAACTGTAGTTTAACATATTCACTATTTGTCCAATTTTAGTTTGAATTCCGGTTCACTTCAATGTGATATGCCAGAAAGCGCTGCTAGCTCAAGAGAAATTTCGTATAGTTTTCTTTCCTTGTCATAGATTACTAGTTCAGAACGTTTTAGAGTTTCGATTGTTTCCCACCAGCAAATGACTCTTGTAGTTCGAATTCGCAGTCGGTATGTAACAGTTAAGGCCGTGGTAAAAGGAACCCAAGCTGATAAATGAAAATGTTTTTTCTTTGCTTGCGTGTCTCTTTAATTGTTTTGGAAGGAATTTGCGTCAGAGCGGAGATGGAAAATTCAAAATACAAGCATTTTGGGGACACGTCTGATGCTGAAGTCCATATTTAGGCCATTGAAACGATTGTACTTTGAACTGTGCTTCGTTCCACCGCTAGCTCGAACGGCTGGTAGTCGAACCAAGAAGAAAGCGGCTTTTATCATATGCAGGATCAGATGCAGGATCAGATGTAGTATACCTTCCAAAGCGACTGAAAAAAGAAAGTCACGAACACACAGGTAAATCACGCGATCAAGGTGATTTTGCTGTATTTCTGATCAACTGTAAACAGTGTTAAAATTATGAAGTAACTCTCTTGTACACGATACGTACCTAGAACATTACGACAAAGATATCAAGCGAACTGTTGAATGGACAGCAAATTGAAATTATTGTTTAAGCGACATTTTTACGACCCGACCACGGGATTTGATAGTGCTCCCTTATTATATATACATCAGTCTAATTTACCCGGAAAGTACGGGTAAATACGAAAAAAAAAATTAAAACGTATTGTACTTTTTCTTAAGACAGTAAATATGGCCATTTTGCGTGTTTACCAAGCCTAAGTATTTTACATCTGAGACGCCCTATATTGTTAGGTGCGTGATCTAGTTTTGTATTTGTCATCCCGTTTTGACTGCGAGGATCCTTTGCGTTTTTACACACACCAGTGTGAAGTTAATTTATTGTACGATGAGAATTGAAACATTTCACAAACTATTCCCCTTTCACGTTGTTAAGACTCGATCGTGCATCGAGCGCGAGCGCGCCGAAGAAGTGACTAAGTAATTTGTGTACTAGGTGTCGTGCTTCACTGTTCCTAAATTGATCGAGCTTTTAGGTTTTAAGCGTAATGGAGGGTTTTCACACACCGAGGTCGGGTTTCGCAGGTCTAGCGTTGATCTTGCGTAGAGTCTAGAATGATTTGCTTTGCTGCCAAGTTTAGCCAGTGTACATTCTCTGGCGTAAACAACCCTGGCTTAAACTCTATCCCGACTATGGCAAGCTGTTTGTAGCAAAATTTAATCCTTGCGATATATGTTTAATCCTTTAAATAACGGTTTTATTTAAAGATAGAAAAAGGCATTCAATCCAATGGTAAATAAAATTTTTGGTTCAATTCAATCTTTTAATTTTCACGATTCAATCCAATACCTGGAATATTGATTCAATGCAATACCTAAAATATTGATTCAATCCAATACCTAAAATATTGATTCAATCCAATACCTGGAATATTGATTCAATCCAATACCTAAAATATTGATTCAATCCAATACCTGGAATATTGATTCAATCCAATACCTCGAATATTGGTGCAATCCAATACCTCAAATATTGATTCAATCCAGTACCTCAAATATTGATTCAATCCAATACCACAAATATTGATGCAATCTTCCTGGGCCGAGCGCGGCCAACAGGAACGAGGGTAACTGAACACTAGAGAGCACTGTAAAACATGGCGGGCGAAGGAGAACTAAATTTAGAAGTTGAGTTTCCTAAGTTTCTTGCAGACATCTTGGATAAAACGGAAATAATTTTTGAGAACTTTGACTCAGAAGTTGGAATCATGGAAGACCATTTCTTAAAATTCCTGTTGAGGTGCTCGAGGAACTTTGAGGACTAGGATTCATCTGGACAACGATAACAAAGATGATTGGAGTTTGGAGATGGACAATTCACAGAAGATTGACAGAGTATGGCTGAGAAGATATGAGGGGTTTCAACAACTTACCTGATAAGGAACCGAAATCATTCAAGAGTATGGATATAATTTCATTGCAGGTTTCTTTAAGTCCATTGGGTTATGGGTTCAACGGAGAAGAATAAGAGAAAGGTTAGCAAAATTAGATCCCCAAAATACTGTCTAGAGATGGGGTGCGTAAATTCGCTTTGGCATCTGGATGGACATCACTCTCTGATCCGATGGAAAATACTAATTCGGCTGTATAGACGGATTTTCTCGGAGAATAATGTTTTTGAAATGTAGTGCCAACAATAAAGCAGAAACAGTTCTTGAATTGTTTCTGGATGCCGTTAAGAGAGACGGAGAATTTTGGCCTTCGAGAGTACGAGTAGATCATGGTGTTGAAAACGTTGGTGTGTGCGATACAATGGAGCAGGTTAGAAGAGAGGAGAGGGGCAGCTTCACTGCAGGGCCATCAACACAACCAACGAATTGAAAGGTTGTGGAGGGATGTTTCCGTTGTGCTTCCCACTTGTACTTTTACACTTTTCAGTTGTAGTATGGAATTGTCAGGCATCCTGGACATTGATGATTCAGTGCATCTTTCCACCTTACACTTAGTTTTTCAACCAAGGATAAACCTTGCTCTTTGCCAGTTCACTGAAGCTTTCAACCACCAAAATGTAAGAACAGAAAAAAAACTGGTTGCCATACCAAATGTGGCTTAATCATATGATGCAGCCTGAAAACCCCCTTTCAAATGGAAAGTCATTTGATTTTGAATACTATGGTGATGATCCTGATGGTCCAACTCCATTGGACAGTGATAAAAATGTTGTAGTTGAAGAAATTGACCTGGGACAACATGATCCAGTGCAGTCATTTGTATTGGAAAGGCTAGATCCCTTAAGATAATCAAGTCAAATGGGAGTAGACATCTTCCAAGAGGCTCTAGAACTAGTGACAGTTAAACTTGGGCAACTGACAATTGCATAATACTACATGTGTGTGGGCTGGGTAAAGGAGATTATGGCCCTTAAAGTATTTTTGCAACTCAATTCACAACAGAAAACGTCACCCTGTATCAAGTAAATTATTTTCTCATCTTCCTTTTCATTGATATACAAAACTGATGTACAGAATGCCTAACTTCTAGCAACACAACTAAACTGAAGAGAAGTCAGGGCATTTGATAACTGCCATGTGCACTACTCTGCCTTGTAGATTTTTCAGGTGATTATCAAAACAGATGTTAAAATATTGCAAGGTTAATTTGTTATCTTATTTTCAAAAGTACCCAGGAGACAAGACTAACCTCTCGGTGCACTGGCGTAATGGCTACTAACAGGACTCATGTCACAAGCCAAAACTAACTTTGCACCAGCCAGCCTTTCTCATACACAGCTTCACTGACTTTTTTATAAGAGTGGTTAATCTTGGACATTTCTTGTTGCATCTAAAATGTTAATAATAATCACTAAGAAAATTTCACTCCCACAAACACGAATCCTGCTTTTCTTGAATATGCTTATGTTCAATCTCTGATGTACTTTTATCAATGTTGCCATTTTCTTTTATCTCCCTTTAATAGTTAAATATTTATCATATGCTTATTAAGGCAATTATTTCCATGAAATCCACTCATAGTTTCCCTGTTTTCATTAGTTTCTATTCTCTTCAGTTTTACTTTGTCAGGATAATTCTCAATTTTGTTTTCATCCAGTAGACCAGTACTCCATTCCATCATGATTGTCACAATGGCTAGTGAAAGTGAAAAATCTACTATTCAAAACTGAAATGTGTGGCTAGTTGGCAGTAGTGTTAGCCTTGAGCCCTAGGTACCCGATAATATTCACAACAAATTGGTGCCATGTTTGTCATAGAATATCAAGAAAAACATCGTTTTTAGGAAAGAAGTACCACATGTGGGTTAAATAATGCAAAACATGAGACAACAACATTGAAAAACTTAAAACACATCCCAATGTTCAATGATTGTTGTCTTGTAAAATGTAAAGGTTCTTATTTCAAAACTAGCTTAAAGCCAGGTTTACACAAGCAGTTTTTATGAGAAACATGTTTGACTGTGCACACGACACAGCAAAAATTTTGTTTACAGTTCAAAGTTTAGTGTGCCAGTAATGATTGGACAGCAGAAATATGCACAATACCAAAGACCAATGTGGTAGCAAAATTTGCCACAGTTTATGTTATTTGCCACAAAAAGCTAGCACACACAGCTTTTAATAAACAAATATGTTTGTCACATAAAAATTGGTTAACTTACATCTACAAAAGCGGCAGTGATGGAATCTAAATTTTCCGTGTCCCTTGTGTCTCGGTTGTAGCAACGTCTCATTTACCTAAGCAGACTAATGGTTTGATCAAGAACTTCGGCGTGCACTTCTGCAACTTCTGAGTCAAAATTCTCAAAAATTATTTCCGTTTTATCCAAGATGTCTGCAAGAAACTTAGGAAACTAGTTCTCCTTCGCCCGCCATGTTTTCAGTGCTCTCTAGTGCTCAGTTACTCTCGTTCCTGTTGGCCGCGCTCGGCCCAGGAAGATTGCATCAATATTTGAGGTATTGGATTGAATCAATATTTGAGGTACTGGATTGAATCAATATTTGAGGTGTTGGATTGCACCAATATTCGAGGTATTGGATTGAATCAATATTCCAGGTATTGGATTGAATCAATATTTTAGGTATTGGATTGAATCAATATTCCAGATATTGGATTGAATCAATATTTTAGGTATTGGATTGAATCAATATTTTAGGTATTGCATTGAATCAATATTCCAGGTATTGGATTGAATCGTGAAAATGAAAAGATTGAATTGAACCAAAAATTTCATTTACCATTGGATTGAATGCCTTTTTCTATCTTTAAATAAAACCGTTATTTAAAGGATTAAACATATATCGCAAGGATTAAATTTTGCTACAAACGGCTTGCCATACCCGACCGATGTATCGATTTTGGTCACTCCAGTGACCATAGATTGAAAACGTGACAGAAAATGGGCGTCACTTTCGATTCTCATCAAATTTGGACAGTGGGATGATCTCATCATTAGCCAATTACAGGCCATTTTTCAGCTCTTTTCGTCATATCCCCCCGTCGGGAGAGTTTTGTCAAGTTAGCTAATTTAGTATGCAAGCCACCGTAATGGCGGTCGCCGACGGCGAAATGTTTATTTGCTCAAAATTGGGGCAACATCTTTCGGAGATGGAAGTCAGGACATTTTTAAGGATACAGAAAGTAATTTGGGACCAGTTGCTGGCTTCTAAGGCTGAATTTATCCAGAAGTAAACGTTTTCGTGCCGAAAGCCACGCGGTGAAATATTATCGGCTTGTTATGCTCTCCTGTTCTGTCTTTTCTCTTGGTCTTTTTTGTAGCCCGCCAAGGCCATTCTTTCGTCTACATCAGTTGAAAAAAGTTCGAAAAAGATGTTCCCATTCAAGTTTAAGCTCTCAGGCAATAATTCTGGAGTTTTTTGGCCGAAACATCGGCTTTGTTATGTTCGTGTTTTTCGGTTGCTATGGGCGACCGTGGCTTCCTTTGTTAGATCAAGTTTGGGAAGTGAGGTCACAAAAAAAATGCTAATTAGTTCTGGTTTTGTTCGATTTCGCTGAAATTTTAACACGATAAAGCTGGATTGTTAAGGAATAGATTTACCTTCTGCCGACGTGTGGCAGCTATTAACGCTAAAGTGATATATCGCTTCGAAGTCAGGGTTTTGAAGAGATTTTTTTGCAACGTGTGGGTTCGGCGTGATTTTGTAATCGTAGGTTTTTGTTGACCCCGAAGGAAAAAATATCCGGAAAAGGTCATTTCATCGACGATTCAAACGAATATAAATATGTATATGTTCCGAGCTGAATTTCTGGTGAAAAAATATAATTTTTGACGAGCGCTGGGTTTTTAATTTTTTCCCGCGAAAGACAGGCCCTGAGATGAGTTGTCCGCTGTCGTGGAAACTCAAAGTGATTAGTTTCTGGAGAACACTTTTGTGATGTATGGGCGTGCCAGTGAAAAATTTTGTTTATTTCATCTTGACGTTGAAAAAGGTCAGTCCGCCTCAGAAGCGAATTTGAAAAAGCTTTCCAAATTTGCTGCGGAGGTCCGTAAAAATATCAGGGTTTTATCAACTTCAAGTAGATTTCAGTGTTGTCGATAGTTGAAAACATCGAAGCATAACATCTGTTGTGGCTAGACAGAATCGCAATTTGGTTCGTTTTCTGTAGGTTTGCTGAAGGTTACATGGCTGGGAAACCGGTAAAGATATCCAGAGAGGGTCAGAACTAAGCCATGATGTTTAACTTCCAAGCCTTTTGAAAAGAAGAACTCATTTTATAGGAATGTCTTTTTAGAATAATCGTTGTGTAGTTGTTTTCTTGTTTGTCCTATTGTCCGCTAAGACTTATGTATAATGACATGAAGTATATATGAAATAATTCCTATTTGAACTGCGGTTGTAGATGAAAGTGAAGGATGATCATCGCAGTAAATTTCCAATTTAAGCAATTGGAAATTTACTGCGATGATCATTCTTCACTTTCAAGACTTATGTAAGTTACTACTTCCAATCTGCACTCAGCATTAATGTGTCCTACACTTGGTCGTCAGGTTATTTCCACGGTGTCGATATTTTTATTACCATGATTCCCAGCTTGATATTCTGAATATTCGCGCTAATTTTGTTAGCGAGAGCGACATGCGAAGAACAAACTATGATGAGGCGAAATTAGTGTGCAACGTTGGATGATTTAATAGTATGTTTGCTGTACAAAACTGTTCTTGAACTCATCGTTGAAATGAAAGGTATCTAAACCTGAATTTTTGCTATTATATTTCTGCCTAATAACTATGTTAAATGCACAGAAGATTATTTACAACTCTGCTAGTATTAACTGACCTTGATAACGACCACAATATTACCAGATTACCGATCGTGATTCAGGCATCCAGAAATTGTGAGGTCTTTCAAAGTCAACACGTCTATAGGGACAATGGTGTCTTTTAGACACCTTCCGGGAGAAAAAAGATAAGGCTAAAAACCTCTCAGATTCAAACAATTATACTCGCCCACAACAACACATTGATCTAGAAGCTTGCTTTCTATGTATTCATAATGAGTTATTCAACTCCAGGATAAGTACATTTTCCGATGGAGATCAAGATGGCCGGTTTTGGTCGACTTCGAAGGTGACCACGCATGTTTTCATATGGCTCTTAATTGCCCAGTCTTATTTCATTTTCCCAAGTAGACGTCTTATGGCTATGCAAATTCAACACAACTTGGTAACACTTGACTAAGTTTTCTTTTGAAAATATAAGTACGGCAAAACGCACGCAATATACTGCAGCATTGCTGGAACGTGTCAGGGATTAAAGGAAAAACGATTAAACCTTACTGAAGTGAATAGTATGATCTAGGTTTCTCAAAGCATCCATTTATTGCCTCTACTCTGTAATACTGCCTCTTAGGACTCTTAGCCTAAGGGCAGTTATAAAATATCTGAACAGTTTGTGTTCTTTTATTCTATAAAAATCATTATGCGTAACAGGATAAGCCGACACAAGGCCTAACCCTATAGCTGAATAGTGTCGCCCATAGTTTCTAAAAATAGATTACATCACAAGAGACCCCACACATAACTCAGACAACAATTACAGTCCCGTAGAAGGTTTTGTATGAGCGCGTTGAAAATCAGGCAAAAAACCAGACCAGAAGATCAGGCAGAAAAAAAGGACGTATTGGTGGTATAGGCTTTTGATTAGCTTAAATATTAAATGTTAGAAAGCAAACACCGCTGCTGTGGGTTATGTAAAACAGGTTCAAGGCGTCCAGAAAAGAGCCTAAATGTCATAAATTGCACGAGGATCTTCAAAAGCCGCAGTGATAGCCGGACAGATCCCAAAACCTTCAGGAATTGGAAGTCGAGAACTGTTCGCGTGCGATTGCGTCTAGCCGATCAGAATACTTCACAGAGAAACGTATTACGAAGAAACTTATCTGCTGTTTATCCTGGTCTTGAAGAGAAGACTTATCAGGTGACTTATTGACACAACTTGAGTCCCAAACTTGACAAATTGAGCCGTTCGCACAGTAGGGCATAATTATTATCGCTGAGACAATTACAAATTCATAGCAGAATTAGGTGTACTGTGCAATTTGGAGGACCTCGACTTTAATAGAGCCATATCCATCCGACCACATAAACAAATCTTTGACTGTGAGTAGACCTCAACTGCATATACAGTCGAACCTCCGGTTGCGACCACCTCTCGTAAGCGACCACCTCTCCTGAGCGACCAGTTTTCCAAAATACCCAAAGTTTCCCGGTCAAATCACTATATTGGGAATCTCTTGTAAGCGACCACCTCTCGTAAGCGACTGCGACCACTTTTAGAGCTAAAAGTTTGAAATTTTCTTTTGTTTTTAACCTCCCGTGAGCGACCACTTTACAGATAACAGAAGAAATTGGATAATAAGATGTTGTAAAGTTATCGTATACCTGGATAGTACAAGACACTGAAATTTCTCAATGGGAAAAATCGGATTTTTTTCTCGAAATTGACTTTCCATATGAATAAAACATTGCATCGGCATTGGCGCATGGGTTAAGTCTCGGCAGTTACCATATTCTTATGAGGAAAGATTTTGATTCAATATAGTCTAAGCTCTCATAAGCGACCACCAAGGCTTGACATTTTAGCTGGTCGCTTCCGGGAGATTCGACTGTATTTCATACATGTGTTTGGCGCGATACATGTAAGATAAATAGCGCGGATTAAGATTGTTCTTTATATGCGAAGACAGAGCGGGCCAGCTCCATCACGGCAAGGCAACGAATCCGCGGATCTACGGTATTTCTTTATGGTATTTCTTTTTCCAGATTGCTGGCTTTCTTGTGAGTGATACGCCTAAATGTCGGGTACAATAATATTTTTTTCTGCTATGGAGGTAAACGAGTGTATTCGTAAACAGCCTTCATAAATGAGAAGCCCATCATATTTTCCCACCCTCCTCCAAACTCTGTAATGTTATTATTCCAAGGTACATGTGGTGCATTTTCTCCAACATTTTGAGCTAGAGAGACCATCGAATTGCGAAATTAATCGCCGTGTATCGCGCTGAAGAGCTCACGAGCGTGGTTGTTCCATACATCGCTCTCAGAGAAGTAGCCCATGGAATGGTTTGGTCGTCTGAGTCACACCGGGGATTAACTTTTCGTAACTTCATTAGTGCACGACGCTATTAGTTCTATGCCTTGATACTGCCTCCAAGTCAAGATTGTTTTTTGAGTTTGTTAGTTATCTTATGGCAAAGAACAGTTCCAACATTTTTACTTTGAAATTTCAAGACACCTTAAGAGTCAGATTTCTTAATTTTCAGTATTTTATATATATATTCTTAATTTTAACTTTGTAAATGTAGAATGTTTTTAGACGTTAAGCTTGTAATCTTTTTTGGTATGCAGGGCGCCATGCAGGGCTCCTCTAAAAACCACTTATGTCACGTGGGCTTCCTGTTAAGAGCGAATGTCACCAAAAAATCAAGCAAAATTTAAATTTGGCGGCAGAAGACAAAAAAATCAATTTTTCTCTTTTTTCGTACACAAACAGCCCTTAGGGAGATATGAAATATGATACAGTTATTTCAAGCTAGAAGCGGAAAATCGAGAAAGTAGGGTTCAGAGCCACCTTATATTTTCGAAAATTTAAGGTGGCTCTGAACACTACCTACAGAACTTTTTTAAACTTTGCCAAAAGTTTCGTCTTATCATACTTATCAAAAGTTGATAATATAAAAAATTTCACCGTGTCGTTTTTGAATTATAAGCCCCTAAAGCTGTCATTAGGGTTTTTTTAGGAGGTCATACTGTTGCTATGGTAACCTATTGCGTCACGAAAATGATAACAACGTGTTCACCAATGATTGGGCAGTTTTTTGATACCATGATTATAGCATCAAGCGATAAAGAGTGGTTATAACGACCCGTCAAAATTTTAATGTTGGAAACTGTTTTGAGCCACCTTAACCTGATGATGTTGTTAAATTGGTTTTGTATGCGAAACGACCTAGAGTTTATTCTTTTTGAAAACGGTTCACATATAGAATGACTCGAAGATTCATAAAATACTTTGTGCATAAGCATCAGGACAGATCTTTTATAAAAGTAAGAAATGGGCAGCCAGTTGGATTTAGTGATGCTGGTGTCGTCTGCTAACGATGATTGAAGCTCTTTTATAATACAAGCTGCCCTTGCATGGGTGGAGTTGAGAAAATTAAGCGCAGAAGGCTGACAGTTTCCCCATACTGAAATTCCATATGTGACGCTTGGAATAATAGTTTTAAAGTATATTTCCTCAAGAGACTTTTTTAGAAGAACTTTCATTCTCTTTAAGATGCTCCAACCTTTTGAGCAAAATGCTTCTTTACGGAGTGAACATGTACTGACTATGAAAGTCTACGGTCGATTTTAACTCCTAGGCAAGTGTTAGATTCAACCAGGTCAGCAAGGTCTGTGCCAAAGTAAAGGGGGAACAGGCCCAACAAAGGCGGATTTCCCGAGAATAATTGCCTCTGTTTTGATTGGAACGGTATACATGAACCACACATGAATTATCAGTTCAAAAGCCACATAGGCAAGCCCCACAGGCATTATCAGTTCAAAAGTACCCGACGTCGGCAAGACACATGTGCAATATACACAAACAGATACGATTCGTCAGAACACCCTCACCAATCGTACCATTGGGTAAATGATCACCATTTGTCAAAGAAGCCTACGATTCGTACCACCGGTACGAATGGAAAGCTCCTCAGTCGATTGGTAAACCATTTGTAAACTGCATCCGGCATTTTAAACACAGTTATAGTGAGAGCCGTGCGAAAGCGATTTGTCGATTGGTATAGCATATGTAAGCTGCATATATTTACACTCATGAACACTCGAAAGCCGTGCCAAAGATTGGTACCATTGGTACCATTGGTGAAAAAGAGAAAGTAGTCATATTCACACTCGAAAGCCGTGCGAAACCTATTTGTCGATTGGTACCATTGGTACAAAATGGAAAAGTAGGCATCCGATCGGTGCACCATTTGTAAACTGCATAAAGCGTGAGAGCCCAAACTTGCTAAAATCACCTAAAAGCGCTAAATACCTACCTTCGTTCTTAAAGCTCGAGACAATTTACATTTGTATCCTTTTTATTTGCTCTGGAGTTTACTTAATAATGACGTTAAGCGAGCGAAAATGGATACAAATGTAAATATAATGTTTATATTTACATTTTATCCATTTTATTCATTCTGAAGTTGACTTAATAATGACGTTAAGCGAACGTCGAAACGTCGTTTTTAAACCAAAATGGTTTTAAGTTTTTCCATATTGTCGAAGTTTTATAGTTAAATTGTTGAGAAAATCTCTTCTTCTATAATGTATCATCTTCGTTCTCAAAGCGCGGTGCGAACCCAAAAGCGTGAAATACAATTAAAAAGTATTCTTATTAAGATTTCCTTGTGATAGTACATTATCCGTGGCTAGTCTTGCGCAGCGCTTTCGTTTCGTCCCAGCAAGGGACTCTTCAGAGGCCTTTTCCGCTTGGCGAACTCGTTGAATATCGCGCCCAAAGTCCCGTTCGCTAACAAAATGGTGACAGCAATCTCGCCTTATATCGCATAAGGATTTTCGATCGCACAGATTCACGAGTGAAAATTGACAGTAAAAGTTAACAGTTCCTTGTGATAATACATTGTTCGTGACTAGACGTACGCAGCGCGTTCGTTTCGTCCAGGCCAAAGGACTCTTCAGAGACCAAACGAAACGAAAAGCGCTGCGTAAGACTGGCCACAAACAAATTATATATTATCACAAGTAACTGTCAACTTTATTGTCAATTTTCACTCGTGAATCTTAAACTCAATCGACCGGGCCCAATCGACTGTACACTCCGTCCATTGGACTCTGTTTGTGTGTAATTGGACACCAGCGAGCCTCACAGGCTTATATTGGTGTAAAATTTAACACTGAAACAAGCCTCTCAGGCATCAACAGTACAAAACATTTCGCCACGCAAGCAAGCAACACAAGCGATCTCCTACTCACCAATTTGCCCGATTAAAAACAGCGACTTGAACAGTTCTAAACTGCCGCCTCTACTGGAGGGTTAACCCTGTGCTGGAACTGGCAACTCGGGAGCCGTTGACCAGGTCTTTTCAACAAACAACAAGACAGATAAAGACTTTGTGCAATGAATGCAGAATTCTGAATGCAGAATTAGATTCATTATTGAAACCATAAAAACCAAACCAAATTAGGCTGTTACTTGGTGCAGAAGACACACGACAAAAAACGAGAAAACCAGTACAGAGAAGCCTCATTAAGGAAGCATTCCGAAGGGGCCAGGGGGTTTATTCGCAAACGGCAAAAAGTAATAAAAATTACTAGCAAGAGCAAGGATGGCTGGCAAGTGATAGCAAAGTATGAATCCTATAATTTGCCGTCCGGCTCTGAGGATGAAAAACGGTTCAAAAAGGTCAGAGAAGCGACGAGTCGAATGAGACGACAGAAGGACCAACTCGCAAGCGAGCGCGGAAAGAAAGCAAGCGCTACTATGGGTGCTGATAATCAGCTTTTTCGTTGTAAGAAAGAGTGCCTGCATTTTACTTTGTGACTTCACATAATTTTGGATCCGCTTGCGCATCCTATCATATTAATTTACGTTCGTTTGAGCGAGGCGAATTAGATCGCAACTAGATGTTATTTGCCGACTCATCGTCATCGGTTCTCGAGGCGTCAGTATGCGCATAAGGCCGTTATTTGCCGGCTCGGAAGTCCCTATCAGTGAAAAACTATGACTGAGGTCATGAAAGTGCCGCTCGTGGCCGCATTTTTAGTCCGTGGTCACAGTTTTTCACTATACGGACCGACCCTAAGTCGGGAAATAACATGTTCATGTTTTTCCTGCGGTAATTGACTTACAAGTGGATGTCTCTAAATCGGCTTGTAAAACGTGCCGTCAACAAACCATTCGTAAAAAAACCTTCGCAACCACTAACTCAGATACCAGACACAAAAGCTTGCATTAAAGAACAGATTCGTTTCTTACAATTTAATATTTATTGCATTTAGTTCACCACTTGTAAGTTCTACAACGTTGTCTTCCCGGCGTGAAATATAAAATTTGAAGTTGTACGACAAAAACAATTTCTGTCATTGTTTGCGAGTCACTTGAAATCAGAAAACGAGAAGATTCATCAAGTGTATTCCACAGAAATTCTCTCAAATACACCAACGATCAGAGAGGTAAACTCGACTGAAATTGATTCATTTTTATTCGTGGATAAGCGTAGTGTAGAAACAACCATCGTTAGAGTCAAAGAATATGCAAATTTGTCACTCACCCAGATGTAAACAAATCAATATTTCAACGACCAATATCGATTTTGCAACGTACCACTATCCGAAGTTATGCCCCAACGTAAGATGTTGAAATACACTTCGGCCTTCCTTCGATTGATACTCGTTGCGGTAGCACATATGTACTACGATTATCAGTTGAGTAAGGCGGGACGAAAGTTTGCATGGTCACCAAGTTTTAATGTGAAAAGCGCGTTGTTGTCACGAGCAACTGGCTCCGTATCCGTTGGCAACTTGTCGGCCTTTGACGTCAATTGGCAGCAAAGCGCGCGAAATTGTACGCGGCATGACAGGCGACCAACGGCTGTTGATATTGTTCAGTTACCAACAGAAACGAGGTAGGTTGCCCGTGACACCGCCTTAATTTTGCAGCCAAAACTTCGTAACCAAACTTCCCTCGAGCCTTACTCAACTGATAACCCTAGTAACAGAGTCATTGCAAGTAGTTGTATGAAAGACTAATAAAAGGTTTGGACCGCGGTCAGAACCAATCAGATTGTAGGATTCGTTACCGTGCCCTCGTGGAATAAAATAAACTGAATTCTTTACGGTTTCTTTTGCTTGCCTCGTGAAAATAACGGATGTTTTATCGAACATGTCCTGAAATCAAACCTAACTGAGGTGAATAGTATGATCTAGGTTTCTCGGAGCAGGGCAGTCATCCATGTATGGCATCTACGCTGTAATACTGCCTCTTAGGACTCTTAGCCTAAGGGCAGTTACAGAATGTCTTTTGAATTTGTTTTCTTTTATTCTGTGGCAATCATCATATTATTCATGCGTATCGATGCGTATCAGGATAAGCCAAAACACGAGGCCTAACCCCCTTACTGGAACAACTAACTTTAACTGAAAGATACTACCAACAAGCCCAACATTGTTTTTTGAGTTTGTTATTTATCTATCCCATGACAATCTTGCAAGAAAAAAAGCAGGATAAGCAGACAAAAGGCTAACCAAACAACTACACAATACAGGGCCGCCTTTGAAGGTGCATAAATTTAGTGGCTCTTTTGGCTCGGCAGTGGATAAAAGAACGAGGAATAATCTATATAAACGTTAAAACCTAGGTCTATATATTTAGTGGCTAGTTTGTCTCTTTTGGCTCGGCAGTGGATAAAAGAACGAGGAATAATCCATATATACGTTAAAACCTAGGTCTATATGTTTAGTGGCTCGTTTGGCTCGTCTGGCTCGGCAGTAGATAAAGAACGAGGAATAATCTCTATATGCGTTGAGTCCTAGGTCTATATATCTGGTGGCTCGTTTCGCTCGTTTGGCTCGGCAGTGAATGACAAAGGAGCAAACGAGCCAAACGAGCCGGCTTGTTTGGTGGATGATTAAAAGTGGCCCTGTATTCTGTAGTTTAGCCAAAATTGCAAAGTCTACTCTGTTGTATACTTTTTCAGATCTAGTCAGTTGGCAGTATTTAGAAACTGAAAAATGTTTGACACCCATATCATAAACGTCACCAAATCAGCTCGTTTCTAAAATATTTAAATGTCTCTCAATAAACGGTTACAACTAAAGTTATAAATTCTGCCGAATTATTCAATCTTTTCAACATTGATGCAGGAGGGCATGAGTTTCTAGAGTGTTCGCCAGTTTTCACTTTTAATGATTTATTTTCCAGTTTTGACAGTTTTGTTGTGCACATTTTATTTTTAATTTACTTTATCAGATTCACCATGTTACAATTCTACGGCTATGGTTATGGTGTTAACGAATTTGAGGCAATGAAATAAGAAAAAAATTCGTGTTCAAAAACATATAAGCTTGAGGTCTTGTGTATTCGTCATGTTTTAACGCGTAACGCAGAAATTACATGACTATAAGCAATAAAGGAGCCTTTCTTTTTGGTGGGACGTGTATTCCATAAAGATGAGTGACACATGAATTATTTCCGTTTATATTGCAGGAGGTTGTTAATTTTGGATCTTACAATGTGAAATGGAACAATTCCAGACTTATTAAAACTGCTTCGTCTAAAGAAAGGGGTAGCTCACCAGGGAAGAATGGTTGAACTACACACCAGCCGAGGATACTGTGCACAAGCAATTGTAACTGTTTCATATCTACAGATTGACCCACAAACACTTCATATCATGTGGGCTGTCTCCACTCATGGGAATTCTCACACGATGAAGAACTACAAATGAATCAAGCTGGAAAGAATTTACAGAAGGTGGGCAGCTTAAAGTATTTAATAAAATTTAAAACCACCCTCCACATTCATCTCCAGAGACAATCGATTGACTGATTACTGAATTCTGACAGGATAGCGCGTGCTGTATACATAAGACACTATATCTGTCTTAGAGAAATTTTGGTGTCTGTTGCCTATTTTATTGTCTATTATTGTGTTGTGTAGGAAACTGCTTATTAATACTCGTGTAAAGTTCAAACCCAATAGCTACAATTTGTGCTTTTAAAGGTCATAAAAATGTATGCACCTTTAGATAGGTACAACTTGAGAACTTTGAAAATATCTTGAGCAACTGTTGATGACAAATTGTAGGAGAAGGCCGTATAATTTTTAAGTAAATGGCCCGTTCAAGTAAATAACGAAAGAAGGGTAAGGAATCTGAGCCATTCGGAAACTCAAGGGTTTAGTTTGCGTGTATCCAGCACATCTCCCAGCCATCTTCTTATAAGTTACCAAAGTAAAATAAATTAAGGGCAATTGTTTGTTATTTTTTAATTTGCTGTACTTCACTGTGGTTATAGACTCTTGCCATATAAATATGAATGGTATTCCTACTGAGTAAAATTTGGACTAAATTGTAACTCCTCTCAACCAATCAAAAGTGAGTTATTCTGTTGAGTGCAATACATTTTGTGGGTCAAATTGCTTCCAGGTTAATTTGTTTCCAACATAAGTTTATGTGGCTCAACCTGAAGATAACATTCTTGTGGCGATATAAAGATTGATTATTATAATATCATATTAACCAATACGCGTGTACATAATGATATAGGATTTCTGATATAGATGAAATTAAGTTACTCAATTTAAGACTATTTCAGGCAGTTGCATCTAAGCAAGACCACGTCATGAAAAAGCACGACCTAATTGGAAATCAAACATTTCATTATTCGCCATCGATCATTTGGTAGACTGTGGCGGGAACGTTCGTGCCCAAAGTGCAGCACAGTTGGTTTAGTTTTACCGAGTTGTGCAAATTGTTTTCATTAAACAAGTACGGACGAAACTTCAAACCAAACCGTGAACGTACCTTTGTCCATACATGTAAACATCTGTAAACATGTCCAAAATTAAGAGGTAGTGCGAGCCTTCAAAGATACATTGTACTATAACGAGGAAGTCTACGAGGAGGCCTTTTAAGCCTCATGGCGTCTCTCCGGGATTCCACACTTACCCTGAGTGTAAACTTCGTTCGCATTTCTATTTTTGTTTTCAAAAAGAAATAGATGAAAAAATGTTTTGTTGCTTAAGTCTGTTACTCTTGCTTACCCAGATGCTCCTGTATCAGTTGAACTCGGCAATCTTCTTACTAACTAATTCTGACCTTGAGGTGGCAATGGAATACCAATGAAAGACTGGAAGGTTTACAAAAGGTCAGTAACAGTAAAGTTAGGACTTTGCCTAATGGGAGCCGCATGAAGTAGATCAATAAAGACTTGAATTTAAGGCTACTGGATTGGAAACAGGCAAAGCGTATGAGTTTCCAGGGAATGTCTTGGCAAAAATGGTGAAGACTGAAAAGATGAAGATTATCAGCAGAGTGAAGATTTCAAGGTAAGCTTTCAGACCACTATTGAGAATTTTAAGAGCGAACCTTACTTTAAATAAATTCATGTGGTAAGACGGAAAATTTAATTTTAGCCTAATTGACTGTTGACGTAGTGCTTTACGTAAGGAAAGGACCGAACTTTGAGGTAGGACCCCGTGACGTGATAGAAGACTTAAAGAAAAAAGAAAAGTACAGAGACCAGGAAGGCTTGAATTTCACGTTTGACAATGATTTGCCCAACATAAACAAACGAGAAGTGAAGTTACAGTAATCCTCCTGAATTTCTTTGATGGAGGGCAGTTTAATCCAATTTAGGGTGTTTAAATGATACCAGGATAATTTGATATTGGAATGAGCTCATCCCTGTTCCCTCCTGTATTTATGTTTTCGTTTATGCAAACACAAAATGACATACCAAACAGAGCCATTTTGGCCCTAATTCCCATACCAAGCCAAGAGATTTGTTCTGGCATTTGGACTTAAGCCAGTATCATTTAAAAGGATAAAGGGTAGCCAAATTATTATCTTCGAACTATAAGAAAATTTAAGAAACACTGAACAATACGGACTACTGAACACTTAAAAATAATGGTTTATTTTTCAGGTAAATCTCGAAAAGATGAAGCTAATTTGGAATCATTCAAGCTCAGGATTAGTGGTTTGAGAGCAGGGGTTGTTACATAGATTTCATTTTGTATCCTTTTACATACGCACATAAAGGAAAGTCACCATTATCGAGAGCTGTTTGCTTTATTCAGAGCAACGTACACTTACACCTGCAGTTTGTCTCAGTTTGCTGTCTAGTAATTCAGTACTTAAAAAACTACACAAAATGCTCGTACTCCTATTAAAATGTATCATTTCTTTTAAGGCGTAGATGAGTTGATCGTTTTTAATTTTTGCTTAGAAGAGTTTCGAAAAGGCGAATTATCCTGTACAATCAATTAATTTAATTTTTTTCTTTGATGTGATAGAGTTAGTATCTTTATTACAGTCTCCTGATTAAAAAACGTTATAGAAAAACATTTTAAAAGAAATTTAAAAGCCATTTCATCCCGTCTCGGCGTCATCTTATCGCCATTTTTGCAAAGCTGTTTAACAAGCTGGAGCTTTTTTTCTTGACTCTTTCACACCTGAACTAATACGTATTGGAAGCCTATTATGACTTAAAAATCTACTTTTGTAGTGGGAACCAAGATGACGCCGAAGCTACCGTTTAAATGTCGTTTAAAATGTTACAATCCTACTAAAGGTAAAAGGTGGGAATCGTAGTGAGTTCATTTCATTACCTAAAATATTACCGCATTTGTGCTGTTGTTTTCTCAGTCAGATGATAAATGAGTTATCAAATGAACGCCCAAGCAATTAAGGATTAACACAACTCGTGATATTTGCTAGTTCTTAAGTCTTCAAATATCTCTCACAGTATAAATCCTTAATTAACCATTATATGCTGTAGTAAAATCAATTTCTCGATCTTGACTGACAACATAACCCCATTCATACCAGAGAAAGGAGAACGGGAATGTGGTCACGTGAACCATCATTCTCCAGAGAGATTTCTGTTTTCTTCGATCGGGTGCAATCTTGTTGGATCTTGAGCTGTGCCTAGTAATTTTGATTCGTTCTTTATATTTGACCAACGTTTTACAAACTGAGCTTTGCAGTCAACAGAGTTATATTGAAGTTGACGACGTCTTTTCCTTCATCCGATTTAAGGATCAACTTAAAATGTGTATGTCGCACGTTTATTACCAAGAAAAAAAGTCTTCTTTCGTCTTTTTTCAGTCGCATGCAAGTCCTAGAAAATTATATCAATCGATGTGTCACTGGTGCTAAAGGGATCTTAAGGAATGTCTGCATGCGCTCTCCTCTCGAAGTTAACTCGTTCCAATCCCTGATTTCATGACACACTTTGTTATTCGACAAGCTTTGCAGAAAATATTGGCTTAACAGTGCTTGGGGAATATATAACGCACATTACCGAAGTTGCTGATAACTTGGAACACATCTTTTCCTTTGTTTCTTTGCCTTTCGTAAAACGCTGTGGTATAAAGCGCAATAGAATTTTGTGACTTTCAAGTATTGTTGCAACCCGCCGAGAGGAGTCTGTTCGGTTCACTGTAAGCACTTAGAAAATCGGACACTACAAATTATGACAGACCGCCGCCATTTATTACGATAATATCTTTGGTTTTATTGTTTCTTTAAATATATATTTTGAATGTCACTTCTGAAATTTCATGCATTATGACTTTGTGCGTTGCTTTCATTTCTTATTTAAAACAAAACTAGAAAAGAAAGATTTGATTATTTTTCGATACCTTCTGTTCTCATGGGTTTCAATCAAATTTTGCAATTTTTTTTTTAAATAGAACTAATTTGAAATTCAATGAGTCAACTAATAACATTAAATAAAATCAGTCACCTAGGAAAAAAGACGAGCAAATCCAAAAATTGTCCTTAGAAATGCGTTTAGCCGACAATGGTGCTACTCGTGTTTCTGAGGTTGCCGAGCTGGAACGGAGTTACGTACATCACCGAAGTTGTCGGTAACTTGGAACACATCTATTCCTTTCTTTCTTTGCCTTTCGTAAAACATTATGATATAAAGCGTAATAGAATTTTGTGAGTTTCAAGTATTGTTGCAACCCGCCGAGAGGAGTCTGTTCGGTACATTGTAAGCACTTAGAAAATCGGACACTACAAATTATGACAGACCGCCACCATTTATTGCGCTAATATGTTTGGTTTTATTGTTCCTTTAAATATATATATTTTGAATTTCATTTCTGAAATTTCATGCATTTTGACTTTGCATGTTGCTGTGCAGTCAAAAAACGTGATCATGACAAGATCAGCATAAATCTCTTTCTGCTAGGGGTTCTGTTACCTTCACGGCCTTCTTGTTGTCGCAAGTCCCTACATATTTAAACTAATAAGTTAGGCGTCTTTTGTTATTTTCCAGTCGGCAAATTGCCTCGGCTTGCAAGGTATTGGTTTCAGACCACCCTTATGTATTCGTCCTTCTGCAAGCGCAACACAGACTTTGCAGTAAACTGGATACTTTGGCAGCCAGTAATCTCATATAGCGGTTCCAGTGATGTCACCATATCCATTCCACTTCCATTCCAGATATTTATTATACTCAGTGTCATTATTGCTGAGATACTTTAGGTACTCGGCGATCTGAGTTAAATTTAACAGTTGAACGGATGATCACGTAATCGAGTACTAGGTCGACAATTCCACAACAGTGGTGTTTATCGGCTTTTCTGTGCCAAGCACTGCCAATAGGCTTGGCCTAGAGATTAAAACAAACTCCGAATTGAAGTCTAATCTTGTAATTCATATATAGAGTTCACCGTACCTTAACAGGATGCAACATTCTGCTTCTTTTGGTACATTCAGCAGAAACGTAATGTAGACACAAGCACTGTGATTCAATTCTGCGACCTCTAATATTTGACCCAGATATTACAGCATAATACTTAAGGGATACGAAAGCAATAAAGACGATGGGTATATGTGTCGCATAACTTGTTTTATTTTTGTTTCTTCACCGAGGGCAGTCCCCACTCAACAAAAAGCGCTTACTATCATCAGCATGACAGTCAAAAGCCATATTTTCGTTGATAAAAACCTAATAATAAGAATCTAGTTTTTTTTTTACAAAAAACTATACTGGTGCACTGATCGCATGAACTATAAAAAGGATGTGAGTGTTATATTGAGTTACAGCAGACCTAAACACCTAAACTTTGCTCTCCGTTAACAAAATTCCCTTCCCTTCCCTTCATCTTAGTGCTCTGTGAGCATTTCATGTCCGAGAGAAAGGATTTAATCATAATGTTAGCACTGTTTCCTCCAGAGACGCGACAAAACCGTCGTGATAGGTAATTGGCGCAGCCGAGAGTCCAAGATCGAACAGCACGCCTTAACGTAAGATTATTAGTTTAAAAGATCTTGGTCGCTTGGCTTCGGGTCTTTTTGTCCATGTCAGAAACTTTGGATGTAGTGTTTAGAATTACGCAAGATGTTTTCTAACTAGTATGTTTCGTTAAGGCTTTAACTAAAGAGCAGAAACTTCTCCAGCGGCTTGTTTCAAACAGAAATTATCTTGCTTCATGGGCGTTATGAAAAATGAAAATATCAAAGAAAGCTAAGAGCAAACCAAAATTTTGCGTTCGTGATTATAATATATTGTTACATAAAGAACTGTAAAATTATAAGATTGAGATTTCTTGCTAGCTTAGACGATGCGTATCAGAACAAGTTAATTTAACGCTCAATGCTATATTTTGCTCGTTTACGGCTTTCTAATATGGAAACCAGGGGCTCAATTTACGAAGCTCTCCTAAGCATTATTTCGCAACATACCCTTTTGTATTCGAACTATACTTACCAGTCACCATCTTAATCTAAAAGTCCTTCGTGAATCTGGCCCTAGGTCAGTTGGTTGCTTTTAAGCTTAACCCAAATCAATAACAGTTTTCTGTAGAAACCTTAACTTCGTGTTTATCAGTTCAGGCTGGTTCTTGCACGCGGAGGCCTGTAAGGAATGGTATTTTTGCAGTTCGTAGCGGCTTGCTCTTGTCGTGTTGAAGATTTTCGGAGCCATTTACTGAAATGTAGCCTACAGTTTTCATCAGTGGGCTACAAGCCTCTTCAAACGAAGAAATCAGCGAAGGCTTTTGGCGAAATCTCCATTTCTCGATTGAAGCGGTATCAGTTTTCGATATAACCAGCGCCAAGTATCGCGATGTATCCCGGCCTGGAGGCGGAATGCCCTTAATCCAATTGGTAATGATATCCACCATAGGAAGACCAAAGTATTTGTATATATCGAACACTTCTTTTGGAATGTTGCTGATAATGTCTTCGTAACGGACCAGAATGTAGCGCCTTTTGAACCAATTTGACCATTCTGCATGAACGTGATCTAAGTTTTCTCACACGAGCGTGCATAGCATTTGCGCATTTTCCTTCAGAAGTTTTATTCCTTCGGGAGACATTGGCGTCTGTGTAAACAGATTGGCGACTGGCCCCTCCATGAAGAAACGTCGCGGAATTAGAGAAGAAAGGACAGCGCGTGGATCCCTGACCAGGTGAATAATGAAACAGTCAAACTTACTAGGATCTGAGCGGCACACCTGCTCGAGTTCACGAATTCCACCTTCTCTGGGAAGTCTTGTTTGCATGATCTTAGTGACTGTGATTTTTCGCGCGTTACAAGCTTTTTTCAGTGATTCTTTGTTCAGCGGTGTCGATGAATACCATGAGTTCAATTCTCTTGTCAATTTAGGGAAAGCTAACTCGATCGTTCTTTCTTCGTCAAAACCACAAGTGAACAAGTCACGAAGCAGAGTCGAAAAGTCTTGTCTGTAGGCATCGTTGCTCGACTTTTGTAGGGCACGCCACTCATTCGTATCAATGTCTCTTCTAAGAGTGTTCAGAGGTTCATAGATATAAAACACATCGGGATGAAGATTAAACATATTTCCCACAATTGTCGATCCAGAGCTCATATGCGTCAACAGAATCACATTTAATCTGGTTTTGGTGCGGTTAGTTGTCACTACAGATGTCGGTATCACAGACTCGTTTCTTGTTTCTCTCTTTGGCGCTGTTAATCTCGTCATCTCGTTTTCTTGACTCATGTATATCACAATAATTACGGGAACGAAAATAACAATTGCGACAAACACTTTGGGGCTTTGGAATACTCTCTTCATCTTCACTGTTTAAAACAAAAGAGTTTGATTAATTTGTGAGACCCAAGTTAGTTAAGTATGACAGGTTTGATTACTGAATCAAAGGGGCTGATGACGGTATCTTATGTACCGTAATTCTGTTTATATTCGTTACCTATGAGCTCTAAACTTTCATTTGACAGAGCAATGGTCTTTTATTGACAAAATCATTAACGGCCACATAAGAGAGTAATAAGATATTTAAATGGCGCTTTCATTTAAATAGGGATAAACGTCAGGAAAAAAAAGTAGGGCCGACGTTTCCAATTTTAGCCAAATGCTTATTTTTCCCAGCTATGGCCCTTTTGAGGTTTTCTGTGTTTCTATGAATTCTTCTATAGTGTTAAGACGTTACTGTAGTCAAGAGAGCCGGGATGAAGGGTAAAAGAGCTAATCCACCACCATGTAGGCCTTATTTCCAAGCTAACCCCTCTCTAGTTATTTTCAGATCACTCCTGACTTGTAGCAGAATGTACGAAACCCAATCGTGCTGTAATGCGAATTTTGCTAACGTGGAAAACCGAAGCGGCTTTCCTCGACAAAAACACCTATTCAATGCGGTGGTCGGCGAGACTGAGAAGTTGTGGTGTTTCAAAATCCCGGACTTTTATGACAGAATGATTAAGGTATGGACCAGGCAGGAACTCGTCAAGCTTGTCTGTAGCCATGACTACAGGCACCGAGCCAGCATTCCATGCATGATGGAGTTGAGGAACGACAAAATAATCGCAGTCTTGGTTAAAAAACACCAGAGTAAACTTATATTGTCTGGCCAGGTCAGATTTTATATCTCTAAAATCTTTGCCATTTTGGTTACGATATCTTGCCGTCAGGCCGTTTTTGTTATGTAGGCAAACTCCATGTTGGTTTTATTGTTTCTTGAAATATATATATTTTGAATTTCATTTCTGAAATTTCATGCATTTTGACTTTGCATGTTGCTTTCATGTCTGCTTTAAAACAAAAGTGAAAAAAAAGGTTTGATTATTTTTCGATACCTTCTGTTCTCATGGGTTTTCGTCAAATTTTATAAAATTGTTCCAATAAGATTAAATAAAGTCAGTCACCTGGGAAAAAAGAAGAGCATACGCAAATCCAAAACTTGTCCTCAGAAATGCGTTTGGCCGATAATGGTGCTACTCGTGTTTCTGAGGTTGCCGAACTGGAGCGGAGATCGAATCGTCTCTAAATGGAGTCGTTTGAAAAAAGTCAAAAAAGTATTTTTGTTTTTCTAGTACAATGTCTTCACCTTCTAATACAATGTCTTCCCCTTCTCGCAAATTTCAAGTGTAAAAAGGTTCTTTTTAATCTTGTGTACATTGGCAATATACAAGAATAATTCCATGAATTCCGAAAAGGCAGATCTGTTTTCATAAGTCAAGAATTTCGTGAGAACAAGAAAACATGGTGGTTTCGTCCAAGGGAACAAAAGTTATCGTTGGATTATTTTGAAAGAACAATAGATATCTCTAATATTAATTTGTTAATGACAAAAAGGGAGATTAACGGATCAAGGGAAAATACATCACGTCCCGCCTGAATGGCCTAAGGAATGCGTGTGGCCGACAATGGTGCTACTCGTGTTTCCTAGACAGCAATGCTGGAGGAGGCCGAAACGTCTTTGCACAACTGACTAACATATCACACTCGGAAGGTCTTTCCAGTCTTCGAACTTATGACCGCAATACCTATCAATCATCGTCTGTCATTTTATACCAGTAATTAAGGTATTTTGCACACGCTACAATCCGTTTAATTCCATTGCAGTGGGCCTGTCTTAGGGTCCTGTTACGTCTTGCGAGGCACCTCCACGATCCTCCACCACTCTTGGAAGAATTCGATAAAAATACGGTGTGGATATGCAGTCGAGCATTTGGACGTCTGATTGATCACAACGTTTAGTGTCACGTGACAGTTCATTATCTCCTGACTCCGTTACTTGAAACTGTGACCCTGCTGGCCAGCAGAAGCAGGGAACTCTTCTTTTTTAAAAAATCTTTATTTTAAATGGTAGCTTGAGAAAAAAAAATTGAAAGTCAGAAAAGTTAATTTAACGGTCTAGGAAAATAAGATCGGTACTGAAAAAAATTGGAATTGACAAAACAAAAAAGTGAAAATGACTATAAGGAAAGATATTATGCGCAGTACAAGGGCATTAAAAATTTAAGCCACCTAAGTTGCAAAGAAAAGTGAAATTGTCGGTGTAAAAAGTGAACTGCAGAAAAGTGAAACTGACGGTGCAGAAAAGTAGAATTTGGCACTAAAGAACCATGAAATTGGCAGCATAGAAAAGTAAAATTGACAATGCACAAAAGTGAAATTGACAGTGCCAAAAAGTGAAATTGGCAATGCATAAAAGTGAAATAGGCAGTGCAAAAAATTGAAATTGACAGTGCAGAAAAATGAAATTGGCAATGCATAAAAGTAAAATAAGCAGTGCAGAAAAGTGAAATTGGCAATGCAGAAAAATAGAATTTGGCACTAAGGAACCATGAAATAAACAGTCCAGAACAGTGAAATTAGCAATGTGCGAAAGTGTTGGCAGTGCAGAAAAAGTGGCTAAGAGTTGAAGTAAACTTTGCAGTGAAAGTAAAATTGGTAGAACAGAAAAGTGACATTGACAAGGCAGAAAATTTGCAGCGGAGAAAAGTAAAATCGTAAGTGCAGAAAAGTGAAATTTGCAATGTAGAAAAGTAAAACATGCAGCTCAGAAAAGCAAAATTGCGGTGCAGAAAATTGTGAGATGAAATTGTCATGCAGTGACGAAACGCTGTTGCTCAATTTAGTCCCTGAGTACCAAAGTGTTTCGCTTTGAAAGTTGTCAAACCTGATAAGAAGAGCTTTTAAAACAGCTTGAGGTTCAACACATGATTTGGGAAAAATAATAATTTTGCATGGAATGACGTAGCAAGGGCGACTCATGTCATATATATTTTCTTTGGCGTCGATAAGTAAATTCTAGCCTGAATAAAGCTGCTGTCCTGAGTAAAGTTTGTGATCTTACGGAATAACAAATAAAAAAAGAAATCATATTGTCGATTCGGAGGCAAAAATTATTCTGCAAAGCTTGGCACAATTAAAAATTTCTAGTTATTTTTGTCATACAAAAAAACCCGTGGGTGATAAAGTAGTTTCGTCTTGTGCATGCACGAAGAAAACTGGTCTGAATTGGGTTGATGGTAGTCAGAATGAAATACTGGAATAAAATTATCACATCACATACCCATCTCATCCCATGAGCTACCCTCTCTGCCTAAAACCAACATGAAGAGCGAGGGCTCTGGAAACGTCACTGGTTTGAACATCGAAAATCGTACTCGCTCTCAATCTCGTATGCGTAGTCCAATCTAAAGGTCCCTACTAATTACAAAGAACCATGAAGGGATTAGACTTAAAGCATAGTGATGCCATAAGCTACTATGCCTATGTAGTGAGTTAAGATGTAATAAGTAAGTAGTTGTATATTGTAGGCATGGAGTACTCTAATACCTGTAGACATGAAAACTAAAAAAAGTCGATTTGAAATGCAGTAGTAATAAGGTCACGGTAGTAATAAAAGATGTTTGTGTAGGACTCCTTTGAGTGATCAGTTAATTGAATGTTATCCATTTTAGAAGTTAAAGCCTGTTATTACAAATGTTGTGCTTTCATCATGATACCGAACCAGCGGATTTGAAAGAACTTAACCGTTCTGTGATCATATGAAGGCGTTGGTTTGATGACCAAATAGATTGTTTTCCTGGCAGCCATATTGGTTTCCAAACACTAGGAAAGTGTTACATAACAAAAGAACTCATTTCCCAAAGAGAAGAAATTTCATTGTTTGAGAACAGCAACACGACCGTCATGACGTCATATGACGTCATGAGCTTTATACCGCTATTTTTTCACACGTCTTCATTTGACGGTGTAATCAGCATGTATTTAGTCTGTCAACGCGCGTTTATTATTTTTTTGACTAACCTGTTACTAACCGAGCGGGAGGGCCGTACTGGGGAATATTGGCCCGAGGTCGTGGTAGTACGGGCCGAGCGCAGCGAGGTCCGTACAAAAACGACCGAGGGCCAATATTCCCCAGGACGGCTCGAGCTAGCTAGGTTAGTAAGTAGTTTATTATATGACACTCGGACCATGCTTGTTTTGAACTTGCCGGCTTTCGAAAACAAAAAATACACAGCTTATGACCGTTTCCATTGAAACGGTCCGTATGGCGAAATCCCGACCAAGAAAGAACCAATCACAGGGTTGGTACGGGTCCTGGAAAACCTGGAAAGTCCTGGAATTTTACTGTGTCATTTTCCAGGACTGGAAAGTCCTGGAAAAAGGCTACTGGTCCTGGAAAGTGCTGGAAATCTGTTAAACTCAAGTAAAGAATATGAAATGTATTGCAGACAGCAAGAAGAATTAAAATTGAGATCTTGGGAGTGAATGGGTTAATGTGAATTTTAGAGTCCTGGAAAAATCAATCTGAGTCCTGGAAAAGTCCTGGAAAAGGCCTGGAAACTTATTTCTGAAAAAGGGTACGAACCCTTCAATCAGAACGCTCGGATTTACCTCAAGACTACCTTGCCATATAATAATACGAGTTATTTTTCTTCGAGCGCTCGAGCGATGCGAGCGCGGCCCACCAGAGACTTTTTGTCTTTCCCCAGCCCCACCCCCTTGGGTTTCGATTCGTTCATATCCCACGCGCCGGGTTAATATTTTGCTAAGACAAATTGACGGTAGGTAGACAGATTAGGATGCATTTGGCATCAAAGAAATTTCTCGGTTTCTTTATGCATGAAACCCTACAAACTCTGCGAAAATGAATTATTAAGGTTTTGCACGGTAACTTCTCCGGCTGAAAAAATCAGTAGCACTAAACACTGTATTTTCCAGCAAGTATTTAAAAAGAACATTTTTAAAGTGCACCGTATACGCATGCAGGAATAATGATGCGATATTCATTATATTTTATCATTGCTTTCACAACGTGATATTTAACACTAGTAGACCCGTAGCCTCATGGGCTATTGACCCGTGGCCCTTGAGGGCGAAGGGTCTGATTTTTTTAGTATCACCCAACTAGTCGGACAGAAAAGGCAACAATGACGGTTAGCAAATGCAAGTTAAAGAAATATTTATTTGGGAATAAAAGGAAAGAAAGCGTCACGCTCGATTGCGCCAATTTCGCTACTCGAGAGCTATTACTAATAGTCCTCTAGTAGCCCACTAGTTAGGTGATACTAATGGCTGTTAGCTCTAAGGGAAGTTACAAAATAGCCTCGGTTTGTTTTCCGGTAACAATCAACATGACTTGCAGAATAAGCAGGTACAAGGCTTCCTGAAACTTACTGAAACGGCTAAATCACATAACTTTCCATTTCATCAATGAAAAAGGAACAAAGTGAAAGTCCACCGTGGCCAGTGAGTGATAAATTACAGGAAATCGTGAAATTTCCGCTCTAATGCTGTTTCGTGCCAAAAAGGTTGCTCAAGGCATGGCTACTAAGTTTATAGGACGCAATAAACAAGATGGCGGCCAGTTTTCATATCGATCTGTTGCGTCCATAGCGGAATTGCGCCGTCTTTTGTAGTATATTCTTTTCTCAAGAAATGTTTCTGAAGGCGATTGAAAGTTCAAAAATCATGTCCCTGATAGTTGGCGCAACTCTTCAGTCTTCAACCTGTATACAAAGGAGTGGGAAAAAAGGTTCTCCGCTGCCCTTATGGTGTTTTTGTCGAAGGTGAGGTGGAGGGCGTCTTTTTGAGCGCTGAAAACATGGGCAAAGGAACCAAACAAAATTTAACGGAAAACAAGCGAGAGAGGTGCAGTATTGCGTATTATCACTATATCATGACTAATAATCACGTGATATATAATGGTAATTGAACTGAGTGGAGTGCAATTTGGTCTGAAATCATACGCGTGATTTCAAAATCGAACGAGCGCGCAGCGCGAGTTCGATTTGAAATCACAAGTATGATTTCAGACCAAAATTGCATGACACGAAGTTCAATTGCCACTTTATTAGATCCATTTTGAAATCGCACAATTTTATCGCCTTAATTTTAGATTTTTGGTGTATTGTTCTAGTAGCCGGTTTGTTAAAAAAAAAAAAAGCGGAACCGGAAACGCCTTTACGTCTCATTTAGTATGCGAAATGATGTCATGTGACGAAAACTCATCCGAGCATGACAAAGAAACAAGCGGTTTTGAAGTGAGAACGAAAATAGTCTACCTCAGCTATAAAAGTTCGATTCTCGTCGCCTGAATCAATGATGGAAGGTCTTTCTTCCTTCTGTGGTTGAGGCTGAGACTTTTCATTGTCTTTGGAGAAGGAATTTGAAGGTGCATCCTGCGTAATTCTGCGATGGATTTCTTTTGAGTTGTGAAACTCGAGTGCACGATGCCCAGTGGATGGTACGTTTTTTTTTCTTTCATACCGTTTAATGGCATGATTTTAAGGGAGTCCAGCTCGTTATCATCTCTGTTTCTTTTTGTGACCTCGGCGAAGGACTCAATACTCAGGACCTTGTCAAGTTCTTGCGGCGCCATTTGTTTCAAGATATTTCCAAGATGGCGGGACTAGCACCAGCTTCATAAGACGTTCATTCATTCATTGTTTTGTGGAGCGGGGCGCATTTTGACTATGTTTATTCACAGCGACAGAGTTGAGCTCTTTTGTTGCTTCGTTTGAAACCTGGAAACATCTAACTTCTTGAGATGGCCCTGAATTTGTTGTTGTGTGGTTTTCGTTTGTTTATGTTTTACTGGACTCGGTATCATGCGGATTTTGAGCAGACGTTGAAGAAAAATCGCCAAAATATTCGTCAAAATGGACACTGAAAGTTGGAAACTTCCATTAAAGTAGGTGTTCAGCCTGAAGGAGCTCATAATCGTCATTTAGAAACTGTAATTAATTACATTCGTCAATTTTTTTGGAAAAAAAACAACAGTAACAACAAAGTTTTGGCAATAGTAGTTGCTAAATTCTCCACACAATGGCTTTTTGCCTCTCATTTTCCTGAAATTTTATTGTTTACTTTAAACTAATTTTGAAATCTGATTGGTTGTTTTGTTTTACTGTGCCATTCTCAATGGCTGAGAAAAAGATGCGATTTAGAGCAAAAAATAGTGCGATTCGTGAATAAATCGCACCATTGAGAGCCAATCAGATTGCAAGGATAACCAGTGATTTCAAAATGGATTTAATAAAGGGAGAAATCGTGCAAGTAATTTCAAAATCGGATGAGTATGAAGCACGAGAGAGCACGGAGAGCACGTCCGGAGTATGTTATCACTGTAATACACGGCTTTGGCTTCTTCATTTGCTTTATGACATACAGGTAATATGGTGAAAAACAATAAAACACACTTTTTCCATGTTTTATACTCTGATGAAACATGGGTTTTTGACCAATCAGAGTGCACGCAGGGTCCTATCTATAGAATAAATAGTGATAAATCATGATATTATCAAAATACACGCAATACTCGATTGACGTGTTGGTTGACACTCAATTGACAGTCAGTTGATATCTCGGTGGAACATCAGTTGAGAGTCAACTAATCAAGTGTCAGTTGACACTCAGCTGTATATCAACCAACACCGATCAAGCATCAATCAAGATGTTGATCAAGTGTTGATTGAGACATTGATAGAGTATTGATCAAAGGTCGATTGAGGGTATTGATTGACATTCTACTGCGGATGCTTTTAGTACACATGATCCAGATATTCTAGGTCTTTTTTGCCACAAGGTTTTAAGAGAATGTAGTCCTTATCCTTTAGTGGATACCTTTGGGACTAGAATTGTATCTTTATTAAACCCACGTATCACATACCGCGGAACCCCACCTTATGGCCACCTGACGTTTTTACGCCCAGATTTTTGTGGTCCGTTGGTGACTGGATTAACAGGTTTCCACTGTAGTCCCAAGTCAGTTGACCACTCTTAGCAAGTTTGGCAGTCCCCCCATCTGAATAATCAATGAGAAGCATCTCTGTGCATGTATGTACCTAGCATTCAGAGACACAATGATGGTCATTCCTGTCTAAACAATTCATCATATTCAGGCAAATGCAGGGGTTTCATCTGAAGGGCAACTGGTTTTAACAGATGGGCAAAACTATTTGTACTCAACTTCTGCTAAAAGGAAAACTTTCCTCTATAAATGGTCAAACTAGGCAGGTAAAATCGTCCCCACAACTAGTCAATTTGCCTGGTACCTCAATGCCCTCAATGAAACCCTTGAAATGAGGGGATATTTAAAGCAAAGTGAAATAAATTTTGTTTATATTCACTGACACAGAGAATCTTGCTCTTGGAAAGCCCATAGCTCACTCCTCAAAATACAGCAATGACCTGACTAGTGTTGCTGTATAGGGAAGAGCAGTGGATGGAAATCCTGATAATGATATGCATAACAACTCCAGCTGCTGTCGAGTGGACCATGGTTCAGATCCCGTGCCAGTCTTGGAAAATATACAGGACATAGTTAAGTATAGCAAAAACTATGAAATAACATAAGGTGTCTAGGCTTTTATTGCATTGCTCTTTAGTAAAATGAAAGATTTTACAGCACCAGCTGTAACATGCATGATGTGTTAATTAGTGAATATACTAAATAATCTAATTATTTGTATACGCACATAATAAACTAGGACCTCATAGAATATGCATAATTATACTCTACTTATGAGTTACATACTTATAATTTTTCCTTAACTTCATTGGAGGTAGGAGCAAATGTGTTACTTTAAAATTTCCAACCTCCACAAAATTGAACAAGTGAGTCCACCCCATGCTCGCGAGGAACTGAATACAAATACTACAGTTCTGTATGACTAAACTTACAACTTTTACCTTCTTAAAATGGCCGCACTAAAATTAACAACTGTATCCTTGCCAATCAAACTTGATCAAACCGTGGACACACTTTTGGCAGTAAAACATAACCTAAATAAGGTTTTTGCCACAAAATTATATAAGAGAAGTGAATAAACTCGACCAGATTTGCGGGCTGGTTTTCTTGGCAGGAAATTTATTACATTGGCAACCAATGGTATGCATACCATACAAAGAAATGTCCTTGTCCAATCTTTTCTGGACTGTTTGAAGAAGTCAGAGTAATTAAAATGAAATCTTAGAACACAGACTATCAAACTTGGAGAATTAGAATAGTAACCCAACCTCGGTTCTCGGGTCTCGGTTCTTCCTGCCCTCTCTCGCTCAAGAGAGCAGGAAGGAGAGAGACCCTGGGTACGAGGTTGATTGTAGCAGTTTCAGTTCCTGATTATCGCAGAAGGAGATCTGGGAACCACTTTCTTTGCGCCTGTATTTCGTGAAATAATGGAATGGTTACATATACATTTCTACATACATCATTAACGTAAATCTTACACAGCAAAACACAATAAACCTTTAAATATTTTTTCTTTCCTCAGATTCGCAGCATTTTTTGCTTTTAAGCTTAACCCAAATCAATAACAGTTTTCTGTAGAAACCTTAACTTCGTGTTTATCAGTTCAGGCTGGTTCTTGCACGCGGAGGCCTGTAAGGAATGGTATTTTTGCAGTTCGTAGCGGCTTGCTCTTGTCGTGTTGAAGATTTTCGGAGCCATTTACTGAAATGTAGCCTACAGTTTTCATCAGTGGGCTACAAGCCTCTTCAAACAAAGAAATCAGCGAAGGCTTTTGGCGAAATCTCCATTTCTCGATTGAAGCGGTATCAGTTTTCGATATAACCAGCGCCAAGTATCGCGATGTATCCCGGCCTGGAGGCGGAATGCCCTTAATCCAATTGGTAATGATATCCACCATAGGAAGACCAAAGTATTTGTATATATCGAACACTTCTTTTGGAATGTTGCTGATAATGTCTTCGTAACGGACCAGAATGTAGCGCCTTTTGAACCAATTTGACCATTCTGCATGAACGTGATCTAAGTTTTCTAACACGAGCGTGCATAGCATTTGCGCATTTTCCTTCAGAAGTTTTATTCCTTCGGGAGACATTGGCGTCTGTGTAAACAGATTGGCGACTGGCCCCTCCATGAAGAAACGTCGCGGAATTAGAGAAGAAAGGACAGCGCGTGGATCCCTGACCAGGTGAATAATGAAACAGTCAAACTTACTAGGATCTGAGCGGCACACCTGCTCGAGTTCACGAATTCCACCTTCTCTGGGAAGTCTTGTTTGCATGATCTTAGTGACTGTGATTTTTCGCGCGTTACAAGCTTTTTTCAGTGATTCTTTGTTCAGCGGTGTCGATGAATACCATGAGTTCAATTCTCTTGTCAATTTAGGGAAAGCTAACTCGATCGTTCTTTCTTCGTCAAAACCACAAGTGAACAAGTCACGAAGCAGAGTCGAAAAGTCTTGTCTGTAGGCATCGTTGCTCGACTTTTGTAGGGCACGCCACTCATTCGTATCAATGTCTCTTCTAAGAGTGTTCAGAGGTTCATAGATATAAAACACATCGGGATGAAGATTAAACATATTTCCCACAATTGTCGATCCAGAGCTCATATGCGTCAACAGAATCACATTTAATCTGGTTTTGGTGCGGTTAGTTGTCACTACAGATGTCGGTATCACAGACTCGTTTCTTGTTTCTCTCTTTGGCGCTGTTAATCTCGTCATCTCGTTTTCTTGACTCATGTATATCACAATAATTACGGGAACGAAAATAACAATTGCGACAAACACTTTGGGGCTTTGGAATACTCTCTTCATCTTCACTGTTTAAAACAAAAGAGTTTGATTAATTTGTGAGACCCAAGTTAGTTAAGTATGACAGGTTTGATTACTGAATCAAAGGGGCTGATGACGGTATCTTATGTACCGTAATTCTGTTTATATTCGTTACCTATGAGCTCTAAACTTTCATTTGACAGAGCAATGGTCTTTTATTGACAAAATCATTAACGGCCACACAAGAGAGTAATAAGATATTTAAATGGCGCTTTCATTTAAATAGGGATAAACGTCAGGAAAAAAAAGTAGGGCCGACGTTTCCAATTTTAGCCAAATGCTTATTTTTCCCAGCTATGGCCCTTTTGAGGTTTTCTGTGTTTCTATGAATTCTTCTATAGTGTTAAGACGTTACTGTAGTCAAGAGAGCCGGGATGAAAGGGTAAAAGAGCTAATCCACCACCATGTAGGCCTTATTTCCAAGCTAACCCCTCTAGTTATTTTCAGATCACTCCTGACTTGTAACAGAATGTACGAAACCCAATCGTGCTGTAATGCGAATTTTGCTAACGTGGAAAACCGAAGCGGCTTTCCTCGACAAAAACACCTATTCAATGCGGTGGTAACGTTATCCTTGGGAGAACTGGATACCACATCAAAAAAGAACCGTAGGGGCGTTTCCTTAGGAATACGACCTAAATGGAGGATTATAATTTTATACAATTTTATAGAAAGGCAAAATCTAGTCCGATATTTAGGGAAATCAGATTTGTGATAAAGTAAGTTAATATCTTATATTTCATTCATTTTATCAGTAGGTAATTAGATAATTAAATAATTAATTAGATACACGACGCCCCAAGCATGTAGTGCTTAAACGATAATCGTGTTTTAAATAAAGGATTTTACTTTACTTTACTACCCTTCGTGCTCTCTTGTTGCATTGCACTAAGCACCCACTTGTATGAAACTAGATTTTTTCAGGTTAATCTTGAAAAAGGTCTTAGATATGAGGTGTCTTCTAAGAATACAAGCAATTTAGATTCTTATAGAGCTGCTCCTGAGTGGAAGAGGTGCTTACTCCATATCCAAATGGTTGTGGTCCTTCTTTATTTGTGAGGTACTCTATGTTTAAAAATAAGACCACATTCTGAAGATATACAGGACACACGTTGCTCTAGATCTTCTGATTTTTTTTTTCAGGTTTTTTATGCTCGATACATCGCAAATTATTTTCCAAATAAGAAATTGTTTCAATTCTTGTGGCTACCGGCCTCGAAGAGGCTAGCCACTAAAGTCATCCTCTTTGCACGCAAGTGTTCGTAACCCTAATCTTCGGATAGTTTTCGTAGCCCGTCCGTGTAACCCTATTCTTCGGATAATTTTCGTAGTCAATCAGAGTGCCTCCATACACGCATAATCCTCCGATAGTGTTCGTGGCCAATCAGAGTGTCGACGGTCCCAGTCAGTCGATGGGTCGTAAACAATTTTGTGAAACGAAAGGCTGTCGAAGCGATGAACTGATCTTTCGTGTTTGGAGTCGAACAATTAAGTACTCCCAATTAAGGTGGCTCAGAACAGTTTCCAGCACTTAGATTTTGATGGGTCGTTATAACCACTCTATCACTGGATGCTACAATCATGGTAGCAAAAAACTGCCCAATCATTGGTGAACACGTTGTTATCATTTTCGTGACGTAATAGGTTATCATAGCAGCAGTATGACCTCCTAAAAACACCCTTAATTACAGCTTCAGGGGCTTATAATTTAAAAACGGCACGGTGAATTTTTTTTTATATTATCAACTTTTGATGAGCATGATAAGGCGCAACTTTTGGCATAGTTTAAAAAAATTCTGTCAGTAGGGTTGAGAGCCACCTTAAATTTTCGATTTAAGGTGGCTCTGAACCCTACCTACAGAATTTTTTTAAACTTTGCAAAAATATGTGGAACACTTCTTTTGAAAAGTTGCTGATAATGTCTTCGTAACGGACCAGAATGTAGCGCCTTTTGAACCAATTTGACCATTCTGCAAGAACGTAATCTAAGTTTTCTGACACAAGCGCGTATAACGTTTGCGCATTTTCCTTCAGAAGTTTTATTCCTTCGGGAGACATTGGCGTCTGTGTAAACAGATTTGCGACTGGCCCCTTCATGAAGAAACGTCGCGGAATTAGAGAAGAAAGGACAGCGCGTGGATCTCTGACCAGGTGAACAATTAAACAGTCAAACTTAATAGGATCTGAGCGGCACACCTGCTCGAGTTCACGAATTCCACCTTCTCTGGGAAGTCTTGTTTGCATGATCTTAGTGACTGTGATTGTCGATGAATTATACCATGCGTTGAGGTCTCTAACCCATTTGGGGAAAGCTAACTCTATCGTTCTTTCTTCGTCAAAGCCACAAGTGAATAAGTCGCGAAGCAGAGTCAAGAAGTCTTGTTTGTAGGCATCGTTGCTCGGCATTTGAAGGGCACGCCACCCATTCGTATCAATGTCTCTTCTAAGAGTGTTCAGAGGTTCATAAATATAAAACACATCGGGATGTAGATTAAACATATTTTCCACAATTGTCGACCCAGAGCTTATATGCGTCAGCAAAATCACATTTAATCTGGTTTTGGTGCGGTTAGTTTTCACTACAGACTCGTTTTTCCTTGACTCACGTATATCACAATAGTTACAAGAACTAAAACAGGAATAGCGACGAACACTTTTAATACTCTGTTCATTGTAACTGTTTGAGACAAAAGATTTTGATTTACTTGTGAGACTCATTTGTCAGACTTAATGAGGTCATTTAAGTAAGACATTTCAATACTCAGTGAAAATTAAAGCGCTGGTGACGGTATCGTTTGCAATTCTGCTTATTTTCGTTTCCTGTGAGCTCTAAATTTTAGTTTGCCAGAGCGGTGGTCTATTATTGACAAGATAACGGTCACATGACAAATTTTCAAGAGTTATAAGATATATATAACACTTAAATACAAAGGAGATCAACGTCGGGTAAAAAACTCGTATCGACTGATGATTTATTCGTGATGAACTCAGAGTCAGCCGCTAATTGATTGCCAACAACTGCGGGCTCAAATGATTCTCGATGCGAGCTACGGATTAAAATAACAGTTGTAATTAGGCGGAATCACTCAATTTGCTCACGAAGTTAATTGTTTGCTGGCAAGACGTAAAATAAAATGTGGAGTTTGTTTCATTAGTTGATTATAGTTATTTTTCACCTATAGAATACTGTGTACATAACACATTCAGTTTCTTGCTAGAACTCAGTACAGTGGAACCTCGATTTAACGAACCTCTATTTGACGAAGTCCTCGATATAACGAACGATATTCTATGTCCCGGCCAAAGTTACAGTAAAATGTATGGAATAGAACCTCGATATGACGAACCTCGATATAACGAATTCTTCGATATAACGAACATACTCCAGAAGCCCAAACGTAAAATCTACCTCGATATAACGAATTACAAGGTCAGTATGCGACAGAAGATAAACGTTGAACAGATCAACAGTCAACAAATCCTTGTAATCCTTATGGTAAAGACACAGCAACCTTTCAGTCAACGGCTTATTATATGTCATAGACATTGGCACTATAGTATTTCGACATCAATTAACTTCTGCCCTATCTTCTTTGAAATTCGGAAATGTTGGGTAGTGCAACATAACAACACTAAAGCCAGTTTCGTTGTTTACATAGACAATTTTCTGTGTAACCTCTATGTTGCAACATTTTTAAATAGCTACTCTGAAAGTGTCGTTCTTTTGTAAACAAAAGCTGCGCGTCTCCTCAAAAGTGAATATAATTGATACTGAAAGCCACCATACTCAATGAATTGCATCTCAAAACGCGGTACTTCTGGGTGACGAAAATTGCATTGAATTGCGTGACAGAAGTCACTTGTGTTACAAATCAATCATTAACTATGACCTCGATATAACGAACAGTTTGGTCGTTTCCCCTCAAATTCGTTATATCGAGGTTTTCGATATAACGAACCCTCGATTTAACGAACAAATTTGGCCGGTCCCCAGCGACTTCGTTAAATCGAGGCTCCACTGTACTTTATCAGTATTAACAACCAAAACAGGTCAAGTGTTCCACCTAAAGAAGCTTTATGATTATTTGTGAATTAAGGATTCTTGTTAAACTTATGCTGTGTCACGCAGCATTTGTCATATGTATTTCATGATGCATGTTCGTGTCAAACATCACAAACCTTATGATTAACTCCTATCAGAACCCCGGGATCAGAACACAGAAATATGTAACCTACGCAGAATACGCTAATTTGTCACAAATCTAAGCCATAGTTAAACTGTGTCTAAGCTGATTTACTCTCCAGCGCGGATCAGTTGTAGTCAATATGTTTTGTTACAGATATGTTTTTTCTTTTAATTTAACAATTTTTTTTATTTCTTTATTATTTGTATTGACAATTACGGTTACAAGCATATTTACTAGACGCACTAACACTAAAAAAAAAAACTAAACAAATAAATAAATAAATAAGAAATACAATAATAGTTAAACACTACAATAAATAAATAAATAAATAAATAAATACATGTACCAAAAACAAAGGACAAAATAAATAAAATTAATGAATAAAGTACAAGACACATGCTGACAAAACTTTAAATTGATGCTTAGTTAAGAAAGAGGCAATAATTTTTTCCATTTTTTGTAATGTTTATGGAGCCTGTCATTTCTTATGGCAATTTTCCTCCCTATATGATGAACTAATTTGATCTTTTCAAAGAAAATTCTTTATGTTGGTTTAGTTTTGCTCAGTTTACATGTGTAAATAAAATATTTAGCAATGAGTATTAAGTGATTCAAAATAGCAAAATATTCATTGTCATTAAATACGCCAAACAGAATATTAATTATTGTTAACGTCTCCATAGATATGTTTTGTTTACTACACCTTTGCTGTTCATTTACAGAAAACAAACATTCATTTGTGTCCAAATTTCTTTCATTATGGTCATTAAACTCTCATTAACACCAATATGACCTTCATTTGCGCGTAAGGAACGTTCAAGAAAAACATTTACATGTGCATTAACATTCAAAATCACCAAAAGAAAAACAATACCTTCATTTGACATTCATTGACTGTAAATGTATTTTCATTTTGGTCGAAAAAAAATTCGTTGTCACGAAACGACAATCATTTACACTTTACGACATTCAGTTTTCAACAAAAGACTTTCAATAACACAATTTGCATGAGAACTAACATTCAATTGCATTATTATGCAACCATATCCATGAAGGTAACAATCTTAAATGCGGTGAGACATACATTACCGTGTTTTCACCTAACGTTAAGAGAAAACAATCGCTCATTAGCGTAATTCTTTTGAACAGAGATATCTCGCCCAATTTTCCTCGAAAATTTGATTATAGAACAAGGGACCATATGTACTTTTTTCAAATCATAATTTCACAATCCTCCCCTTGCAGACATAAATTCGGCCACTTACGAAACTTTTTGCGTACAACTCAGAGGGCGCACTACAGTATCCGTGTGACATACACGTACATGTAGTGACAGTTCGATTTGTCCAGAAATGCCACGAAGAAATAGAATCGCATTTGAATACCGCGAAAGGATAGTCAGGGCTTTTGAAGATGTCAACGAAGACTATTTACTATTTACTAGTGAGGCAATTGAAGGATAAATCGTTCAGCGAATTTGATATTCTATCTTTCAAAAATAAATGTTATTATGGCTGTAATGTTTGTCTCGCCGCATTAAACATTGTTACCTTCATGGATATGGTTGCCTAATAACGCAATTGAATGTTAGTTCTCATGCAAATTATGTTATTGAAAGTCTTTTGTTGAAAAATGAATGTCGTAAAGTGTAAATGATTGTCGTTTCGTGACAACGAATTTTTTTTCGACCAAAATGAAAATACATTTACAGTCAATGAATTACAAATGAAGGTATTGTTTTTCTTTTGATGATTTTGAATGTTAATGCATATGTAAATGTTTTTCTTGAACGATCCTTACGTGCAAATGAAGGTCATATTGGTGTTAATGAGAGTTTAATGATCATAATGAAAGAAACTTGGACACAAATGAATGTTTATTTTCTGTAAATGAACAGCAAAAGGTGTAATCCAAGATGAGAATGCAAGCCAAAAGTTTTTTGTTACATTACAATGAAAGAGTAAATGCTCGAGGGATTCATCTTCTTTCTGACAGAAGGTGCACAAAGGCGATTCAATCATTTTAAAACGGAACAACTTATGATTGGTGTATACGATATTGTTCAGTATTTTATATTGGAACTCTCTGATTTTTGTTTCTGCTGTGACGGTTAACGGTAAAGAATAGATTTTTTTCCAATCAATCGCAAGTTGGGGATATTTGCTTTTCATCTTTTTTTGAGCAGAGGGAGGAGTTTGTTTTTTAGTTTTAAATTGGTTATACAGTAATTTTGATGTTACTTTGGACAAATCGATTTCAGTTTCATCCAATTCAATATATACTTTATCTCCAAGGATTGATGGATAGAAATGTTGATTTGTTTGTGACTGTTTTATAATATGTCTCCACGCGATGGGAATAGCATCCACAACACCTATTAGCTTAAAATATTGAGTTGGGGATAAAATTGCTACCAATACCTTCGAACTTTGAAGAAATTCGCCCGTGTTAGATAGCAAGTCCCCAATTTTGACAATTCCCTGACAAAACAGATGTTTTTCGAAAAGCGATTGTTTGTCCACAACAATATTGTTGTTATTCCAAATGATTTGGTCGATAACATCCTCATACGAAACAACATTTGAAGTCTTCAATTCCGACCATGCATCAAGACACTTTATAGAAAGCTGGAATATAAGCTGGAAGTTTACGAGTGTCGAAGTCACAAAAAAGAATGAATTTTCTTCCTACGTTGCAAAGAAATTCATCTAAAATAGCTTTCCAGGAACTATTACCATTAGCGAAATTTCTTTAAAGCCATGACTCTTTGTGCTGAGATCATGGACTCGATGTCAAGCATTTTAAGTCCCCCATTTTCAATGTTGTTGATAAGTGCAGATCTTTTGATTTTATCATTACGTTTCCAAATAAAGCACATATGTGACAGATATGTTTGGGTTTTTCAAGACTGAAGGACTTCAACAAGGATACATACATTGCCGCTGGAAATTGTGTTGACGACATAACAGAAAACACTCAACGTGCCCATCGAATCGTGACGAGCGAATCACGTTTTAAAAACCTTGTAACACAAAATTTGCCTGCTTGCTCGCTGATATCTGCTTATTTCCGTCACACTCCTGTGCATTGAATCCTTTGCGCGCTATACCTTCGGTCTACGCCATTACCTTGAACCTTCGACTATTAATTTATACTGTTTCTACACACAATAGGCAAAACGTGGCAGAATACGATTGGTTTAAAAACCTGTGCCCTTACCGTCAACAAATCGGTTGCGACAGAGACTTCATGCGATCAGATATAATACAGACTTTTGGGCGCTTTGTTTTGCGTGACGTTATCTTGTCAGTGAGTGATGTGCCATAACTATCCAAACCTCCTACCAATTTCGAAACCAGTTATTACAATTCACTGCATCAGAGAGTTCAAAACTTGCTCATCATAACGGTATCGTCTTTTTTCGACTCTGAAGACCCTTCGCTTGTTTTCCCCACACCATACTGAAGGATCTGTAGCGGGTCATTTTCGAAGTTGTCTTAAATTTTGCCCAATAATAAGCTACATTTAAGCTGAATGTTAAGCTAGTAACATCAGAGACATCGACGATTTAAAGGCCCTGTTATTTTCATACCTCCACCTGGACAATCTAAGTTTTTTACTCAAGGATAGCTCTTTTAAATTCTGCAGCAATAGTTTCAGTAATACGTTGAGTCTTTCAATCCGCCATGTTGTTTATAGGCGTCCAAACACGACAGGGAGGTCTCCAGTCCTAGTCATTCTTAGCGCCGGAAATTTAAGTCAATGTGTTTTTGAGTGTAAGTCATTCTAAGATTTCGAAGCTGTCTTTCCACAGATGCTGCGCTTTACTAAATTTGAATTACTGACGACTGCTACCAAAGAAGGCTTCTTTCGTAATTGTTTCTTTGTAGTGAAAGATGTGAAAGTAATGAGAAATATTGCCATTGTCAGCGCCATTTTCAGTGTTTATTACACCGTGAGCGAAGTTCTTACTTGTCTCCAGTACACTGAGCGTAGTGATTAGGCAAAAAAGAAAATAGCAAAATAAATTTAGTTACCTTTGCTTCCACTGATGTTAGGAACAGGCGTTATTCGTAATTCGTGCAGCTGTCAACCGCCTCTTACATATTCCGAGTCACGGATATCGTGACTGCGCTTGTCGCAAACACGCGATGGGTTTGGTTGCTAGGAGGGAAAAGCGCGCAATGTTTAGTAAAGCAATAGCAAACCATACCGAGGTTCTACTTCCAAACCCCTTCCTTTAAGTATAGATGTTAAGTTTACAGGTTGAGCCGCGGGCACATGATATAAAAAGGAAACAGTTAGATCAGGATCACCAGAAATTGGGATTGTATACCTTACTACTTTGCACTAGTCATCTCACTTTCCCCTACAGCAATCCATTTCTTCGTCTCTCTTTTTGGTTTTGTTAAATACTGGCGGTTACACATGAACAGATAGTTTTTCTTTAGCGGATGAAGTAAACTCAGTAGATGACACGCGGCACTCACTAGGTTGATTTGAACTTGAATTTTAAGCATGCCCTCCGGCTAAACAAAGCGCAGAATTAGGCGGGTGGTTTCAGTGGGGCATAAACGCAATTTATGCATTTTTTTTCCTTTCCTGAGGATAATACAACTGAGGAGAAGAGAAGCAAGGCGTAAACTTAATACTTGGATTGGTCGCTTAGATATATGTTTTGAATTGACATAAATGTTGTTCTTCGTTAGCGTCACAACGGACTCGGAAATGCATTATACCTTTCACTGGCATCACGTGACGTTTTTCAGGAAAATTGAGGCTCAAACAATCAGCCTTATTCTCCGGTTAGAGTGCACGGATTGTACCATTTCTAAGGCCCGGTTCAAACGTCGAACTTTTCATGAGCCGAACCTAATAGCCCCAATTAAGTACATGACGAGATCGACGTTTGAATCAATTAAGTTCGACTCATGTTATTTGGGTCGACCCGAGAATAAAGTTCGACATGGCCAGTCGGTCAGTTCGACTACGGGGCGACTCCGATTCAAACGTCGAACTTTTCATGTACCGAACCTAATGCATACATTACAAATACATGAAATAAATTGATTTTGACCCAGAGTTCTGCATGTTTCCCATTTTGTCATGCGTACACAGCTTGTTTTGATCTTTTGGAACAAAATGGCGGGAAGAGCGGGAAGATACGTGTTCCTCTTGCTTCGAGAGCACAAAAAATACTCGCTTGATGTGCATAAACCACTTCTGTTTGCGGTGTTCCGTATTTGAAAGCGATAAGAGTGTAGCGGGTTAGAAAGCAGGTAGTCCGGTGGCGTACTGCGAGTCATGTTTTTGAGAGAAAATGACAAAATGAATGAATCTTGAAGAAACCGACGACAGGAACGAATTGAACTGGACGAGATTCGTCACAGTTGAACTGTGATGTTCCTTCGGGAATAAGCAATAATAGAAGGCAAACCAAATTTAAAAATCGTCTTCGGTTGTTAATGGCTAACTGCATCTGGAGTCACCTTCTTCGACTTGTGCTACCCTCTTTAATCGCACTTGCAAGAAAAGCAAGCTCTTCATTTCCACAATTCCGTCTTTCCCACACTGTTTGTGCCATTTTGGTCAGCAATAACCGCCGTTTGCATTAGTCTCTCTTTTATTTTTGCAATTAAGTTCGACTAAATAAGGTTCGACGTTTGAATCAACTGCCGAACTTAATTATTTGGGTCGACCCAAATTGGTATTAGGTTCGGCACATGTAAAGTTCGACGTTTGAACCTGGCCTAACAAGCATACGTAAACCAGGTAATGTCTAAAGCATAAGGATCTCATAGAGTGTTTTATCTGTCTCTGGAGTTTTAGTTTGTTTATTCCTGATTAATAGCTGTGCGAATTGAGTCGACTGCAAACGCAGAAACTGAACATCATTTCGCCTTACTTCATTTTTTCACGGAGCTGCAACTATCCGAGCTGACAGAACCACCTCGCCGCTGAACATCGGCGAGATTTTGGTTGCTTTATTATACAGACAGAATTACCTCGCCGCTGAACATCGGCGAGGTTTTGGTTCCTTTATTATACAGACAGAACTACCTCGCCGCTGAACATCGGCGAGATTTTGGTTCCTTTATTATACAGACAGAACTACCTCGCCGCTGAACATCGGCGAGATTTTGGTTGCTTTATTATACAGACAGAACTACCTCGCCGCTGAACATCGGCGAGATTTTGGTTGCTTTCTTATACAGACAGAATTACCTCGCCGCTGAACATCGGCGAGATTTTGGTTCCTCCATTATACAGACAGAACTACCTCGCCGCTGAACATCGGCGAGATTTTGGTTGCTTTATTATACAGACAGAACTACCTCGCCGCTGAACATCGGCGAGATTTTGGTTCCTTTCTTATACAGACAGAATTACCTCGCCGCTGAACATCGGCGAGGTTTTGGTTCCTTTATTATACAGACAGAACTACGAACATCGGCGAGAAAGAGCGTCTATATATGTTAATGTTATTTTGCATATGAAAGTAGTATTCATATATTGAGAACATGGCGTAATTTTTGCCGTTCTGTATATTGAAAGAATCACATAATATGTGTTTGTCTGAACGCCGTTTCATTAAGCATGGCTGTAGTTTATTCATGATAAGGTGAAGGGGATAATGAAAGCGGTTTAAAATTATGCAAAATTATTGTTCGGCCGCAATTTTGCGTTTGTCTTACTTTAGTGTAACCACAGAATATATGATAAAAATTTTCACTAGTTTTTCGTCGGAAAATATGAAGATAACCGATTACAATCAGCGCTGAAGGCGAGCCAAACGACTTCACTGTCAACAATTGCGAACCTTTTCCGAACGTTTCGCCAAACTTTATCTCCATTATCCTGCGAGACAGAGATTCGCTTCTCTTTCTGCTCAGTGAGAGCTCACCGAACGAGAATCTCTGTATCGCAGAGTATGTTGCCATATAACTAACGAGCTATCTACTATTGACTGTCAAAAACCCTTCTCATCGACGAGACTACCTAAACAAGAAGTTTAGGTAGAAAATTAGGAATTTTAAGGTTGCTCCTTTCCACCTAATTTTGAGCATAGAGGAGGCTTCTTGAAGGAACCTCACAATATTAATGAGTGAAACAACTGATTTCTCCAATGTTATGTCGATTGCGAACATACTTTTCAGAGGAAGTGAACTTTAGGTATAGGTTAGTTGTGATCAACATTCCAAAAGTGCTTAAAATTTATATGAAAGGAAATGATGTTTGTCGTAGAACTTCGTGTCTAGCCTCGTTTAAAATTCGTGGTGTGATTGAGGTATTCGCGAAAGTTGTGTCGACTGCGTTAATAAGATTGTAAATCGACGTTGAGTTGAGTGTCCACCGCGACGAAACAGATCTGAACATACTGCCTGAAGATCTTTGAAGCCCCCCGCAGCGGCGGCTTCATCTTCATCAGTTACTCCGTCACTAAGATTAACAATGCCTGCACGACAGAAAGTTAGCTACTGTAGTGTCCAGCGCGGTATCGTGTTGGATTTGGGTTTGACAAGAGTTTACGGTATTTAGAGCTCAAGGAAAATGTTGATTTACTGCCAGGTCGGACTTTTCCCTGTTTTCCTAGGAAGTAACGGTTCTCTGTAAGTGTGGCTGTTCAAAATTTCGGGTATTTAACCATCTGAATTCATTTTCCAACTTTCACTTCACGGTTGTGGCATAGCCGGTTTTCCCGTTCGCTAATCTTGAATAACGTATGATATGCCTCGCTTGCTTCTAAGACTGTGTCTGAAGAGGTTGAGTAGCATATTGTATCAGCAGTAATGTAAATATAATGCAGTTTCTAATTTAAATAATCTAGTTTACAAAGAGTTCAGTGAAATTTAATGTCACTTGACAGCGAAATGACCTAAGTGCCGTTTTGTAACCTTCTCAAAAAATGGTTAGTCCCGGTTAGGAAATGTTCAGGCAAGAAAAAATTTCTTCAAGATCAGGGACCTTAATTTGGACTCAGGGAAAATTGACATTTTGATGAGAAGTCAGGGAAAATTGAAATACATTTAACACGGCTGATTTAACACCATTGAAGGCTGGAAGAAACGTCAAGGGTCACTGTGATTTCAGCGTGTTTTCCTTGATGAATAAGAGGAATTTGTTGATCGCTTTGATCGTTTGCTACGGACGTCATTGCCGCCATGTTGGATATCCATTAACAAAAGAAGTCTTGTTAGCTTTATTGTTCCTGTCATCCAACACTGCCACCAGTCTTTGTCATTTGAATCTCTTGGGAATGGTTGCAAACCACCTACACATGCTACATTATTTCTGGTCACGCAACAAAGATTTTTCGTTGTCATTGATTGCTCGGCTAAACTACAGAATAAGGAGACATTTATGCACCTTGAAAAGTGGCCCTTTATTGTGTAGTCGCTAAACTAGAGAATACAGGGCCACTTTTAATCATCCATTATTCTTCGTCCTTTTATCCAGTGCCGAGCCAAACGAGCCAGTAAATCCATGGACCTTCAAACTTGGCCTTGTACTGTGTAGTTGCTCCCTCGGATTTCCTTCACGATTTAGAAAGGAAATGATAGTTTTTACCTGTAAGTTCCTGTCTCATTATGTCGGTTGTGTCAAGATGCAGATCATAGTGGATTATTTTATCTGATTACGTTTAGCAACAAATTGACGAGGGTTGATTGGTTTAGTGAATTTTGGTTTGCGTGTCGTGAGCCCCAAACAATGACAACAATATCATCTTATTTTCAGGTCAGTACTGGCCATGCATCAATAATTTTGCCTTGTCATTAATTGCTCCTTATCATAAAGTTTTGGTTGAAAGGTTTTCAACTGAGAACTAGAAAACCTCTAATTACCAAGTTTGCTCTGATTTCAGTACAACTATTATATTATTTATTTAATGTATTTGTTGTAAGTTTCGAATAAGGTAACTGTTTTAATCTTATTTTGTAATGGACCGTTAGGAACCTTGCATGTTTGTCAGCTATAATTAGGGAACGAATAAACTTCAGGGCCTGTCCAAACGGGAAATGTTTGGCGACCAAACACCATCAAACATTGTTTGGTGACCTAACATTTTACCGTTTGGCCACCTTGTTTGGTGCTGTTTGATCGTGTTTGATCGTGTTTGGTCATCAAAGGCCATCAAACATTCGATCAAACAACTTAAAACATTTCTTTTGTTCTCGTGTTTGATGGGCGATGTTTTGTTCGTTTGGATTGCCGTTTCAAACATGGTTGGCGCGCGCATGCGTCCCACGCTTGTTCTGCGGCTTGTATCCATAGTTTGATCTGTGTTTGATCAAACATGTTTTAACCGTTTGGCCAGTCACTTCAACATTAGCATGTTTGGTGACCAAACAATGTTTGATGATGTTTGGTCGCCAAACATTTACCGTTTGGACATTTGCGTGACATTGCATATTAATTAATTATTTAATATGTTAATATTTTTCTGACAGTTTATTTCTGATCTTTTTGAACTTGAAAATGGTGTCGTTAATTTTAACTTGCTTGTACATTACAAAACCTTTGCATATAAATATCATGAAAGTAAATACTATAATAGTCCTGGCTATCGTGATCTTCAGTTGAATTAGGACGTGCAGATTGGAAAGGAACCTAGCTTTTGAAAACTTTAAAACTTCCAAACAGACTGTAAAACCTCATACTGCATAGACAGCAGCATGCCGGTGTTAGAAACATTTCAAACGGCCACTAAAAAAATATTGAGCGCTTTTCCATTTAACCAAAAATATCTGGTTTCAATTTCCGAAAATGCAGAATAGTATTTTAACGCAAATTTTCGAAAATTTCTTACCAGTTGCAGTCAGTCTATTTGATGCTTCTCGCACAATTTCCGACATTTTCGGCTAAATGGTTCCCTCCATTATACACCTTCATGCAGCTCCGTACATCTTTATATTACCTTCATACACATTCATTAACCTTCACACTCCTTTATTTATCTTCATACTCCTTCATACTCCTTCATACACCTTCATACGTCGTCATTTACTTGCATACTCCTTTATTTATCTTCATATTCCATCATACACCTTCATTTACCCTTATAAGTCCAACTAAAAGGCACTGTCACCGCACGCGAACATTAAAACTAACCAACTAGCAAGAAGATATATCGCGACTAATCGAGATGTTATTTTCTTGACCAATTTTCTCTTAGATCTAACAACTGCATTTCAATCCGGCGCCACACATCATGAAGTGCAGGATAAAATCCCTCGAATATACAGTGTTTAGTCTGGGATTCGCAAGCTTTCTACTTTTGATGGTTTATAATGTAACACATTTAGGCATGCCGCGATTGCTACGAAACGCATCCATTTCACTGAACGAAACACCTCCAGACGATTTCGTTCAACTGATGAACTTTAACGACTTAGGAAGTGGCAAGGAACGACTGCATCTATTGGTTGTTACCAACAGTGCGCCACATAAGTCCGACAGAAGAATGGCCATCAGGTCCACATGGTGGAGACATTACACAGAAAGCCAGGTAAATATAATAAAAGGTATTTTGGTGTGGGATACCTGTGGTATATCACACTACTGTCATAGGTTCGTGTCCGTTAATTCAAATGAGGTATCCCGCACATGTACCCTTTGGGTACCTATTTTTAGGGAATGTTGAGAAAGGTGATATCGTAGGTTCCTAATTTTGCAGAGCAAGAGATTTGGACTTTTATGATTGGCGGAGGCATCGGAAATTACTTAGGGATAATGATTGCTTGTCCGATTAAAAGATACGGAAACATCTCTTCAATCATTGTTCGAATAAACAATTTAAAAACTTCAAAAAGAAAAACGTTTTTAACCAACTTAACAAAGAGGTTTCGTCTGAAGAGGGAGAAATACTGTTTTCTGTAACCCAGGCCAGTTATTTCGCTGTCTCGAATGAAGCACGAAACAACAGCTTCTTTATGGCATCAGCTTACTTATGACATCAAAGTGCTGATAAAATGCTGAAAACCGTTGTGAGCCACCATTTAAGGTGGAAAAGTGTGGTAAAACCAAACCCAAAGATATCAGAATGGCGAATCACAATGAACCAATCAGAACACGAAGTCAATGCACGTCGCCGTTTCGTGAGAAAAATTGGAACTGATTTTGGCCTTCATCTACTCACTGGCTGAAAGTATACTCTTGCTATGATTGATAATAACACCCTCCTGAACGAATTGCAAGCTGAAGTAGATATATTATTTCTTTCCAAGGTAATTAGAGATGTACATGTGTTCTAAATACATTTTTAGAAAACTGCTAATCGCAGTTAATTTGTCTTAAACAGGTGAAATGCTTCTTTGTTACCGATGGTATCATTGAGGATCGTTCTAAGCGTATCAGTCTACTCCAAGAAAGAAACCACTTCCAGGACATGGTATTTCAACCGCTTCGTGGAGGCATGGAATTCGGGCTGCGCTTTCTAAATCAAATCAAATGGGTGAATGCTAATTTTGATTTCAAGTACCTTCTGAAGGTCGATGACGATTACTTTGTGTGTTTAAAGAGACTTCTAAATGAGCTTCCCTTAAGACCGACAAGCAATCTAGTCTGGGGACATTTTCACTGCGAAGCAGGTATTACGTGGGTGGATGAGGCGTTCGTGATATTTTCAAACGATGTGATCCACAAATTTGTAGAGCAAGACGAGAACAAGATGTTATGTCACCCGTTTGCTGATCAGCAAATAGGCCTGTGGATGCAAAACTTGCCCAAAAGGTATTTCCATGATCCAAGACTGCATCATGATCCGCCCGCTTCGTTTTTGCCAAAATTTCAAAATATTTCCAAGGTGTGCGACTCGTATCTTGGGATTCACGGAACCTACGTTGAGGAGATGAGGGCATTTGGGAAGAATGACAACGATGGTCCAAAAGATGCGATGCCTACTCCCGACTTTTCAACTTATTGTAAGACTACGAGATTTGACCACCGTGTGTTTGGACGAGACTTTCGTTTCGATCCCAGACCTTGTAGAGAAAATCCAACTTGGAATAATTCAACAATAATGCCGGCTATCTATAGTCGAGAAAATTTTAGGCCGAAAAACTGATACCCGCGGGTAAAGGGGGCAGAAATCCCGCAGGGGGTCCAGAGAAAACGAATACCCATGAGTGAAGGGGACGGCAATTCAAAAGGTGATTCCGAAGAAATAGAGAACATTGAAATGTTCCTGTTTTCATCAAAGAAGGATGAAAAAGGTTTAGAAAAACAAGAAGTGCTGAAGGAACGCAAGGGGCAAAAACGAGGGTTTCCACAGTTTCTTCAAGTCAGTTAACATTTAGATTATGAGCTTGAGATTTCTAACGCGGGAAGTGGTTTTATTTCTTATTTTATTCTGACTAACAGTGTACTGCAATAAAGAATTTAAATATATTTGAACTGCGGAGAAAGATATAAAGACATGATTGATCATCGCAGTTATACACATGCACAATTTAAAAATTTCACAACTGCTTAAGTTGTGCGTATAACTGCGATGACCAGTCATTTCTTCAGAACGAATTTATCATAAAGGCTTTTCAGTATAAAATAAATTCGAAGTCAACGTAACACTAATACAAGATTGGCCCAGTCCTGCTTTTTCAACAAAGATCCTGATATGACAGCCAGTCATGCCCTGTACGAATTTTGACCAACACAACGCAGCACTTTGATAATTATCATTGGCATGTCTAACTAAAATGAAAAGAAAGATCCAATTTTTTTATGTTTTCTGCATGGATGTTATAATTAAAGGACACAAACGAAATTAACTTTGAAAACTGTTCAGCATAACAGTTTTTCAAAAACGCAAATCGCAATCCGTTTTAATATTCTTCAATTTTTGTCCATCGGTACCTTCTTTTGTATATAATCTGCTGATAAATTGATGCGATCCCTTCTCCCTAAACGCGTGCGTGAAAGGTACGCATTCATTTGCGTATCTCACGTCGTTTTTGTGAACATTAAACTGAAATTGTCCTCCAAACATGAAGGTAAAAATTTTTCTACTTAACAAACAAAACTATTTATTTCGTGGAAATTTGCCAAAATTAATTCGTGAGCGGCCATCTTAGCGGTCCCTATGGCAAAATTCCCAACCCTAAGGGAACCAAACAGTTAGATCACCCGATATTAGGATTGTATACCTTACCACTTTGCACTGGATCATGATCTTACATTCCCCTACAGCAATCATAGTTAACTATGCAGCAATCCATTTCTTCTTCTGCCTCTTTGGTTTTGTTCACTTGTACACACGAACCAAATTCGCCTTTAAGGTGGCCGAACACAGTTTTCGCACGCGCTTTTGCTGATGCAATTGAGCGCGCGCACAAGGATTGCAAAGAGCGATCATTTTATTTACTCAACACCCGCACTATCTGTGCTATTTTTTCTCTATTATTGAACGCAGTGTATTGATGGCTTTAGTCTTTTATTACAAAGATATGTTAGAAAAGTTAACGACGCAAAGAAACCAGCAATTCTCAGCTTTCTCTTTGTTACCGAAAGAACCCAGTTAAATGCAGCGCATGCGCAGTTGCTCAAAAAATTGAGACCGATTGCTTTTGCAGAAACTTGCGGATTTCTGACGATCCAGTCGTTAGAATTTCAAGAAATTTGGCAAAAAAAAATAGCTCAGAAACCACGTGAATGATCTATCGCAAAAAATCTGAATTTTGACATAGGGAATTTTTAATAATACAGAACATGCGGTGAAAACGATTTACGGCGTATTACGAAAATCGCCTATGTCAAAATTTTATTAGAACAGTGTTGACAGGAGGGATTTAATGTCAATTCGTAGTGGGCAAAAGATGAAAAAAATCTAACGACTGGATTTTTTTAAATAAACAAAAACCATTTTTTAAGGCTTGTTTTTAACCAGCCCCGTTGCCATGGCAACAGCACACACCTTAGCCAAAATGCGAGAATAAACTTTTCTGTGGTTAACCTTGACTCTTGCAAAAAACGAGCGCCAAAGCATAAATAGCTTAAAAGTAATGGTGAATTAAGCATAGGCTCTTGAAAACTGTGTTCGGCCACCTTAAAGCTACTTTGGAGCGACGGCTGGTTGAGACGGCGTACTTGCGTCGAACTTAAATCGGGAAGCCGGTGGTAACAATTTTCGACGAGAAAATATGCGTTCTGAATTCACGAACTCTGTCCAAATAGAAAAGCTGTGACTAACATTTTGCTGTTATCACTTTTAAGATTACCCATGGACTTTGTCCAGCCTACTTGTTGTCCCTCCTACAACAATACCTCCCGCAACGGAGCTTACGCTCATCCTCTAAACTTCTTTTCACTGTCCCTACTGTAAACTCTGTGACATACGGTGAACGTGCCTTTTCTTTCTCCGCACCTATATTATGGAACAGTCTACCGGATTCTGTTTAAAATACAACATCTCTTTCGTCTTTTAAATCTGCCCTCAAAACATTCTTGTTTCGGAAATCCTACTTCTGATTTATTCTATTTTACGAAAAACTGTATTTTAATTAATTGTTTCATTTATTTTATTTATTACTGTTATTGAAAATATTTTATAGGATTCAACTAATTTAGTTTTTAAAGTAATGTAAGCACATTGCGTTGTTTTAAATGCGCCCAAAAAACTTTATTATTATTATTATTATTATTATTATTATTATTACTATTATTATTATCATGTTGTTATACCAATAGTTAGGAAAGCAAATGCAAACTCAAGGTTCAGTGTTTGTATTTAGACAGGTTTTCTCCCGGTTAAATCGACTTGTTAAAGGGAAATCTAATAAGCCGGGCTATTATCACGAAGAAAAAGCAAAAAATGAATTTGCGCTAAAGAAACTCGCTTATACAGTCCCGCTTCTCATAAATCGAAGGCATACTGGTAGTTTGTTGTCTTTATTTTTACACGGCACGAAAAATTGGATTTACTCTAAATTTGATCCTGATCAAAGTCGAGGTCAAATATGATCATAGCTTTGATCCAAACTTTGACGTGCGTCAAATGTATGTCAAAACTGTCATGGCTTTGCCGATACATTTGATCCATGACAAAGAAGAGGGCAAATGTGATGTTAACTTTGACTCCACCTTTGACCCACGTCAAAGGAGGAATCAAATATCTTATGGATTTGCTATACATTTGATCCCTGTTAAAGGTGAGGTCAAACATGTCAATAACTTTGACTTAAGTTTTGACGCGCGTCAAAGGCGTTCAAAGACACCACGGCTTTACATACCTTTGATCTCTTATGTCAAAGGCGTTCGAAGGCGCCATGGCTTTATACAACTTTGATCCTACGTCATGTCATGTCAAAGGCGAGGTCAAATATGGCCATATCTTGCGACTCCTCTTTTAACGCCCTAATAGCCTGCGTTTTCGTATTTTTTTCTGTTTAACGATTAAATGAAAGCATGCTTTCTTGCGAATGTGTATTTTTTTAATAAAAAAGTTTTCACTTGACCTGGAGGTGGCACAAGAAAACAGCTCGAAAACAGCGGGAAAAACGCGGCTGCCAGCGGCTTCCCGCATTTTTCTGGCCAATCAGAGAGAGACTAAAGGTCAACGAAACATGCCATTAGGGACAGCGCGTCTCCCAACCCCAAAATGCATCGGGAACGAAAGAATATCGAGATCGAAATGTATTGTGGGCCAAAATATAATCAGATAGTGGGAGCGTGGTCTCTAACACTTGAAACGCCTGGTTGATTTCAGCTTTAAAACGCAGTTAGCGACCACCAGCCCACGTTTTCTCGAAATATTTCTGAAAGGAAACACAAATTATCCCTCGAACGTCTCAGTCACAGAAATTTTTGCTCATCAGATCAGTTGTGCACCACGGTATTCATTATCTTGCAATTCATTGACCTATTTGTTACCAGTAAACGAACCTTAGCTTGTGTTGTGTATGTAGAAATTATATGTAGTTTCTTTAATTTGATTAACAATAATCGTAACGGCTTGTCGTGTATTTAATGCAGTAATACAGAACTTCATACCGTAATCCCATTATAATTCCACACACATACCAACATTGAAAGCCTGAAAATATATAATATAATATATAATAATATTTATCTGTTTTTTTTGTTTCTGCATGTAATGTTTGTTTCAGATTTGTTGCTTAAAAGCAGTAAAAACTCTAGAACAATATGAAATAACTATAAGACAATATTGAAATGACAATAGATGTCAGACATGTACTCAGAGTCCAATTTTCCTTAGAATGTTACTCGAGCCATGTATGGCAAAAAAATATTAAATTAATAGTAAACTTGTTGCAAAATCAATATAGTTCGCACTGTGCCGTTCAGAACTTACATGTACATGTACAAGCATATATCTGTGGTGGGGATCAAGTTGATAAAAATCCTACGGAAATGAGCTGATTGATCAAATATTTATGCAAAGCACGATGCCCAGTATTGTGATAGCTCACTGAAATTAAATGTGTGAAACACAAGACTAGTTTCACCTCATGCCAATAATGATTTCACATGCTTATCCCTGTTCTATTTAACAGAACATCAAAAACATGGTCTAATATTATTATTAATACAAGCTGCTGGAATAGTCTTGAATGACTGCTCTGTCCTTTTTTTGCTAATAACAAAATGATTTCAATTGAAAGAGACCTGGCATGTTCCATATAGGTCGTCCAGAAACAGTTAGAATCAGCTTTTAAAATTTCACTAGTCTGACCTGTAATGATTTCATATATTTTCTAGTGTGAAAATGTTTCCTGCACTAAATGCTCTGAATAATGATATCATCTTCTCTATTTAGCACAGCATCAAACAAACAATTTTGCCAAGGGACCTGTAGATCCAGGTTTTCATTATCCCTGGTGATCTTTTTCATTTTGATAGAAGTAAATTATGATGATGTTCTTCACAATGAAGAAGCTAAAGACCTGTGGATAACATAAGCCAATATCATAAGCCAATATCATAAGCCAATATCATAAGCCAATATGGCAGTAGCCTGCTAGAAGGCTAGTGTCAGGTTGCACAGTTATCTCTAGCTGTTCAAATCGTCACGAAAACATGTACAGCCTGCTACTGATCATATCACAAGGGCCATTTTAGAGATGAAAACTTAGGTCAAAAGGTTTCTAAAAGCACTCTTCTATCTTTGTACTACACTAACCACATGTCCTGCATTTTTCATGGGGCAGTGCATTTGGTTCATGTTAGAAGGAGTATTCCTTCCCAACATTGTTGTCTTTCTGTTGTTAAAGGATTTTGTGTTTGCAAAGTTGTGTTGTAAATATCAGAATAGTACTGGAAATGGGTCATGAAATAGGGTTTTACACATAATGCTCAAATTTGTTGTCATTATGCAAATGCTTGATGATCAAAAAATCTCACTATATATTATGCTCAAAAGACATCGGCCAGTTTTTGTCACTGTTATTCCCGCATAATGCTAGATTCTTTTGCCTCGCTATTATGCTCAAAATAATGCCAGCACAATGTGTAAAACCATATAATGACCACTAATGGGGGTGAGGGAAAGATGGAGTGGTCATCAGTGGAAGTTGTGGCACTTCCACAATAAACAAACTAAAAATTTGTTTCACACTGACAAGAATACGGCTTCGTCTCTGCTCATGGGCGACACAAAATATAACCAGTATTGGGTCAGGTGTTGCAAGAAGATCGATTCTTTGATCACTGGACCCGTTAACCATCAGAAAAGAGGGCTGTGCAAGGCTACCACAGCTGCGTTTACCAGAGTAATAACACCACATATATCAGTGCAACTCTGCAGGGAATAGTTACGGCATCGTCAGTCACATTCATGACCCTGCCAATTAGTCACACTGGGAGAGTGGGCAAGCACCAAATGACTCTTTTTGTGCGTTCCAACTTCTGGAATGTACCGTGCAAAATCATTGATGACATCAATGATGTCTGGGGGAGGTTGCCAAGCCAGCATCTTACAGTATATGATCTTCATGAAAGGTCGCAGCTCAACATCTACCAGTACCCAATGATTACCACCATTTTGAGGGTTGCCAATGAAAGTTTTGTCATTCCTTTGTCCCACATTCAGAGTGAAAACCAGCCTTTTTAAAGGTCCAGGGTTAAGTAACTTAGCTTTCCTCATCATCTCGTTGTGGATATTAACAACGACATTGGGCATAGTAGCATGGTATCATTTTGCATGTCATTAAGCTGTTTTAAAACCCATGTGACGTGATCAGTATAGACCCAGCCTTGCATTCCCGATGCAGCAAGACAGGCAAGCTCATCTGCAGTCAATCCTGTTAATTAGTAACAACATGATATACTTTTCATCTGGCTTTATTAAATATTTTCTAAGGGAGTGGGGTAATAGACCTCAAAAAGTAGAGTTGGAGTGGGCTGCTAGCGGACAAAGATGTATATAAGATTATAAATTTCTAAGCATCACTGCTTTCTAATTCAACAAAACTGTGATACTGTATTGAAGATGGCATCCCCCAACCCACCCACCCCCCTCCCCACCCCCTTTCCACCTTTCCACACCATGTCTAAAACCCTAATCGCATTTTTTCAGCTACAAAATAAGCATATCCCATATTCTATTTTACATCATTTTACTTTTTCGGGCCCGTGCACGCATTTTCGTTTTGTTTATCTTTAAATTACATAAACTTTATTGCATATTTTAGCCGGTTCCAGTACTAGTTCAGGATATACCTGGAAAAATAAGCCTACACATCACGACATCACTCCACATGAAGTCATTTCTTAATTTTCTTTAAAAAAAACCTACCATAACTTGGTAGCATATCGTCAGTAGGATTGTCCCAGATCATGGCTTTGAATTTGTCGATCGATTTCTCGCCGAGTTTTGGGCTGGCGAAAAGCTTTCGAAAACCACCTCATCTCAGTATTGTAAGCACTGGGTTTGCGCTGTCGACGGCTCAACTTTGCAAGGATCATTCTATACATAAATATTGAACAATGCTTGGAGCAATTCAAGTGAAAAATTTTATTCAGGATTTACCTTACCCGCTAAAAATGATAAAATTAACCAGGCCTACTAATGTTAGAGACCAGGTTCCCGCTGTCTTGTTATATTTTGGTCCATAATACATTTCGACCTCGATATTCTTTCGTTTCCAAAGCATTTTGGGGTTGGGAGACGCGCTGTCCCTAATGGCATGTGTCAACGAAGTCGGCTGTGAGGAAAGCAGACATTTTTCTTCATTTAGCTTCATTATGGCGGATCTGGTGAAATTTTCATTGTGTTTTGGACCAGGAAAGGTAAGTCTTTGAATTTCGTTCATTTGTTTTCAATGTTCAGAGAATAACGGAGTTGAAAAAGTAAATTAAACGCAGCAATGGCTACATAAAGGAATAAAGAGCTATGAATTGCGTATATTCATAGTAGGACAGATCCTCGGCGAAAACATTTTGGTCGAAGATTAATTGCACTTGACTGAATCTCAGTTCATCGGCAAAGCTCTTCGTTAAGAAAAGACAAGACTTTATTTTCAATTCACATATACTTATTTACAAAAGTTGACAAAGGTAATATTTTTTCCTTACTCAGTCAAGTCTTGTGCATTAAATTGAAGTGTCCGTCATAGCATAGATTTTAGCATGATCAGGGCTTGAAATAAACGTAACTTAATAATTAAGCTTAAACTTAACCCTATCTTCGTATAAATTGTTGTGCACAATGCCTCTGGTAATTTCTGAGCTTAAGCAATTCCCTTGAAAGAAAGCTCATTTAAATGTAAAGGAAATTTGCATTGAAGGAAAAACTCTGTCAGCCATGCATGACAAACCATCTCGACCTGACTTAATTATTATATTCATTATACCATTGAAAGAGTTGTTGACTCTGAAAATTTAATATATGGATAAGTTTTTGCTTTTGTCTCTAGTTACCATTCTATTGAGAAAAGCTCTGTTTGTTGCCACAGTTGAAATTATGATGATGTTTGTTCATTGATGTTGATAAATGACTTCACTGGTGTGAATTTAACAAATCGAATGTGGTTTAGCGTGGTCTGCACTCTTATTGACAACGATATGCATCACCACAGTGGCCAAAATGTTGTGGACTCGTGAAACACAGCCGAGTGAGTCCACAACAAATTTTGACCACTGTGATGACAATCAGTTTGCGAGATCAGTAGCAACTGTAGTAAAAATATGTTTTGATATTTGTTGTATCAGGCTTATGGATCAGTCATTTGGAACTCCGCTATCTCCTGGCCCTCCCCCCCCCCCCACCACGAACTTACCAGGCATTTGACATTTTGAACTGTCTCCTGGGGTAAGAATGGTGTCATACCAGGTGATCAAATGCACCTACCCTGTGACATTTGCAAAACTGAGTAATAGAAATGTAGATTGACTGTCGATGGAGTGTCGATTGAGTATCGATCAGGTGTTGATCGAGTGTCGATTGAGAGTATCGATCAAGGGTGTCGATCGACACTCGACCATGGATGTCTTTAGTACACATAATCCAGCTTATCTTTAGTGGGTGAAATTGTTACAGTGTTTGATAAAAATCAAACTTGCCATTAGTTGCAAATTAAAAAGCTGACCTCATAATAATATTATTATGTGACCTCTCTGGACGGTACCAATAGTTTTAGAGTTTCATGTCTTGGTCTGTTGAGCAGTAGACAATTAAATGCCAATTAAAAACTGACTAGTGGAAATTTGCTTATGAATGTTGTTTTTATCCTTCAGCTAGCCATTCTAGGAGAACTGAAGATATTAACAGAATAAATTGGGAGAGGATACAATATGGAACTCTGTAGTTCATAGTCAACTCAGATGCAGTTTAATCATGCAGTGCTCCAAAGTGTGCAAACATCACAACATTTTGGTAAGTAAAAGGCTGGAATATTCATTTGTTATTTCTATATTTTGTAGCATAGACCATCTTATAACTTCTTCAGCCACAACTTTTTATATCTTTTGCCAGCAAAGAAGTTATATAAATAGACTTAAAAAACCTGGCTATAATTTATTAATATTATTTTAATTGATCATTTTTATTATAGTCTCATCACTCTGTGAAAAAAAGTTGTTTCTTTTTGGTTCATTCAAGGACATTGAGTGAGGAAATGTTGTCTTTCTTATGGGACAAATACATCAACTGGCTCACCTGGACGAAAATTAAGAAATTAAAATGTTGTTGAAAACATGCAAGGGATGGGAATCTTTTTGGTAAAAGAATCAAAGTTTGCAACCCAGTCTCAGGAAATGTTGATTTTTGATTGGTAAAAGCTGAGTTTTGCATCTAAATTTTGTGTGGTTGTCTGCAATATCAACTGTTTTGGTTTGGCCATCAGGTTTCCAAACCAAATTTTTTCAAGCAAAATTAATATTATGATTAACTCATAACTATTGATGAGATCAGTAGAGAATTTAAGGTGTAGAGGATTTGATAATAACTTAGTAAAAGTAATTGACAAGGACCTTCATTTGCTTTACTCAATTTAAAATTTTGTTGGCAAATTTGTCTGGATAATGGCCATTTCCCTCTATGAGATGCGGCTGCTGGGAGCCATAGTGGTTGTATTCATCATCTTGCACTGGATTTTTGTTTCAATGAATGCAACAGCTATGCGATTCCATGCAGGCATGTCTCATGTTAAATTATTTAATTTCAGGAATTTTTTTCAGTGGAAAAAAAGTGTACAAGTAGTTGCTAACTGTTGATATGTTTATATGCTCCTTTTCACATATGATCTACAAGGAAAATAAGGAAAAAGATAACACTACTGATCATGAAGAGATCTGTGGACATTACACAGGAACAGCAATATTCCCAAAGGTGTGTGTATTCCTCATTTCTTGTCACAGTTTATGTCAGATTTGTTGGTTTTTTAGATTGCTATTTTGCAACCATAAAAGATCTTTGTTGTGAGATGTCTGTAAGAGACAGACAGACAGATGGACTGGTAAACTGGCTTTAAGCTTTTTGTTTATTTGTGCCAAGCTGTGCACTTTTAAAATGACCCCAAGTCTTTGTTCTCTTATGAAATTCTAGCTGGGAATAAGCCCTTGTTCAGCCGGTGAAATTAGCTTGTTAAACTGGCTCTTAATGACATATCTGTGTGACCAAATCTCTAAGTAGAATGGAGAGAAATACAAAAAAAAGGGCTACCAATCGAGTCCCCTCTTCTATCCTTGACTCATGCATTTCTCTGAAAAGTGTTATGCACTCTGATGAAAATATTTGTCCACAGACAGTACCAGTTCCCAGATTAGCAAACAGTTTTCTTAGAGCAAAGCTCATGGAAAACCGTGAGCTTTGAGGAGCACATAATGCCAAAGACGTATATCCTTACATATTTTTAAAGTCAAAATATGGAGCTATTGTGTTAATTATCCTCAGTCAAGTATATTACGCAACACACTGGATCTTTTGAAAATGAGGAATATTACTCATATTTTGCCCGGTTTTACCTGGGGCATATTTGGTCACGTGATGTGTTTAGACCAACCACGTGAGCGCAAATATGTTTATGGACTACAGACAAGACTATTTTCACCGTTCTTTTGTTAGTGGACTGAGTTTAAGATTAAAATTCCAAATCTGCGGTAACATTAAATACATATTTGCTATTGACAGAAGCACAAACTATTCGGAGGAGGAGTAATGATTTGATTGGTCATGTTTTATTAATGTGACATTAGCAAAAACCATGGGTTAACTTTAAGGAATAGAATGCCAAGATTCACCCTTAATATTCATTTCCAACGTTTTTGTCTGTTTGCTTCTGTTTAGACAAATGCAGACAAGCAATGGTTGACAGGATGGACTTATCCAGTGAAGATGCACTGATTAATTTCGTCAACGCCTTAGACTTTGTCAAAATGTGTCTTCCCTAGAAAGCATGGGGATTCAGTTGGCATTGACCCCAACAAGGCAGTTTAACCACTTTGATGAGAAGGAAGTGGAAAACACTGTATTCCATTCCACTTATAATGCAAGAATTAGCAATTGCAAGCAGCAGAAAAGGAGAATTGCCAAAACATTAGGAGTTCCATCCAACGGACTGTATGTGCCATCTGGAAAGGAGGCTTTTACACTAGTTGACTTTTGTCCAAAGTTTGCCATATCTTTCCGAAATTTTGCGGTTATCCTCTCTATTGTCTAGTCTGGTCTAGTAAATTTAAGGAACTGAGAATTTAGCCATAGTACTTCAATGTTAGATAAAAGCGCTTTATACCATGGAAAATTTGTTGACTGTTGTTTTCACGATGGATAGAACAATGTTTTCCTCATGATCAGTCGCATTACGTGTAGTTTGAAACCAAGCCTGCAACGTGGCTTTTTGAAATCTGAAGCCCAAAACATTTATGTAAGGTACTTGAAGGTATTTACTCTTGATAAAAACGGGGAAAAAAATTAAAACTGAGATGAATTAAGTTGAGTATATTTATTTTCCTAAAATCAGGCGCAATGATCTTTCCAGGCCGCTTTTCCGTTAACATTTGTCAAGAGTTTTGGTACAAAATAACCTTATTAAAGCTGACATAATCTTCAAAACTTGTCAGACATAAAGCAAGAGTACGGATATGATTGCATCCTTCGTATGCGGTGCTACAAAGTTAGTGTAGCAAGCAGAAAAATGCGTATAAGATGTGGATCGCGCGAAACGTGATCAACGGTCGCGAATCGCGAAAGAGGAGCGCGAGCGAGAAGTTCGGGCGAGACGCGCGAGCGCGGAACGCGCGGAGCACCTTTGACAAACCTTTGGCCTGCGTCACAGCCATCTTCGACCACGTCTTTAGCAAACCTTTGACTTGAATCGCAGACAAATTTGATTACACTTTTGACCGCCTTTGACAGTGCGCAAGGGCGTATCAAAGGATCACCTTTAAACCTAAAAACACAGGCGTTCACAGGTGAGTAAAAACGGCCTTTCACGCCTTTGATTTGGTGGTAAAGGTTTATTCACAGATGATCTTTGATTCGCGTCACAGATCGTCAAAAGCGTAAAAAGGCGACCTTTACAAAACCTTTAACAACACATTTGACGCGCGGTAAAGGCGATGTTTCGTGCCGTATGGTTGGCGAAATGGTGCAAAATTCACAAAGTTTATATTCATTCACATTTAATGTTGTTATTATTATTCACGAATATATTTATTCACATTCAACAACTAAATTTATATTCAAGAAATATACTAATTCACATTTAACGACGTATTTCGTATTCACGAATATATTTACTCACATTTACGGGATGTATTCATTCACATCCAACGGTTTATATTCATTCACATTCACGATCGAAATATTGGTTTAACACGGTGCAATATTCATTCAACGTTTTCTGCGCACCGCCTTCGCGCATCATTAGGTCCCAGCTCACGCTCTATAATTTCTGAACGCAATATGGCGGACGAAAAAAGCCTTATTATATGAAGGGGTAGAACAAAGACAAACGACCCCAAACATACACAACTGAACATAAACATTACATGGGCTAGAGGAGATACAGACTGCTCGATGATTTCGGATGAGCAAGTAGATAATCTCGTACAACGTTTTATGAGTGATCATGGGACTTTGCTCGGGTATTCCTTGGTGACCGGACATCTTCGATCATTATAGGTCTCAGAGTTCAACGGGATGGAATCAGGGAGAGTATTGACCGCGTTGACCCTGGAAACTCTAGAATCCGCTGGGCTGTCGTAATTTCTAGGAGAGCGTATTCTGTGGCTGCTCCAAATAGCTTGTGGCATGTTGACGGACACCATAGCCTGGTTACTGTCAAGCGTAGGGGTATTGATGATTTTCCTTTAATTAACCTTTAATCTTTAACAAGGTACTCCCAAAACAATGTAAAAAAAAAAAAAAAACTATACTCGCTTTGTTGTTGTGGGTTTTTTGTTTAAATGTTCTACTAATAACAGAACTGTAGCATTGTCCTAGATTTGTTTCCCTCAGCGACGCAAAGGTTTGAGTGGCCATCAAGGGTGCGAAGTGATCATAGGGGTGAAAATGTGAGGGTGTCTTACGACAGCCCAGCTGATTCCAGAGTCTCCAGGGTCAACATGGCCAATACTCTCCCTCTTCCATCCCGTTGATTGATCACTCATCATGAAACGTTCTACGAGATAGTCTAGTTGCTCATGGGAAATCATCGAGAAGCCCGTACTCCACAATACGACGTTTCAATGTCCACCTTGAAACAAGAAGCATTTGAGCTTTGTCCACGTGAAACCCGACGATCTTTGTTGCAGAAGCATAAAAATTAGAATTAAAATATTTAGAGAGGAAGAGCGGGTTTTCATTCAGACCCTCTATCCTGGTCGAATTGGGATTTGGAGATGCTGTTTTTTTGTGGGGGGAGGAAAACCGGAGAACCCGGATAAAACCCTCGAGCAAGGCGAGAACCAACCACAAACTCATCGCCGGGTCAAACTGGTGGGAGGCGAGGGTCACCACTGCGCCATCTCTGTTCTCCAAGAACTACCTCCGATATTGAATATCGAGTTCGGAAGACCTCAGGACTGGTCACAGGATACACTGCAAGGTTTGTGCAGTTTGATGAGTCGTGTCGTATCCATTCTCCATGCAAAAGAAATATATTTCCCAGTATTTCATTCAGTGCTGCCCTATGATACTGACGAAAGGTAGTAATTGCTGGAGAGCTACACTCGAGCCTTATTTGGATGTTCTCTCTCAATCCCACTTCCGCGGTGTTCCATTCCCGTTCGCACGCTTGTAGGAGATCGAAAGTTCCTGCCAATGTAACATATGTGTTTGGGGTCTTTGGTCTTTGTTCTACCCCTTCATATAGTAAGGCTTCCTTCGTCCGCCATATTGCGTTCAGAAATTATAGAGCGTGAGCTGGGACCTAATGATGCGCGAAGGCGGTGCGCAGAAAATGTTGAATGAATATTGCACCATGTTGAACCAATATTTCGATCGTGAATGTGAATGAATATAAACCGTTGAATGTGAATGAATACATCCCGTAAATGTGAGTAAATATATTCGTGAATACGAAATACGTCGTTAAATGTGAATTAGTATATTTCTTGAATATAAATTTAGTTGTTGAATGTGAATAAATATATTCGTGAATAATAATAACAACATTAAATGTGAATGAATATAAACTTTGTGAATTTTGCACCATTTCGCCAACCATAGTGCCGTGTTAGCGACGACTTTGAGCTTCATGCATGACTGGTCACGCCACTCAATTTTGAGCCAATCACGAGTCCCGTTATATGAAAACTAAATTACAATAATTTATGCATTAGGTTCGACACATGAGGAGAACGCCATATGAATCAGCTGCCGCTCCAACGTCGCAGAACGTGAGCTTCGCTGGCCGTTGGCCGACAGGATATTATTTGTTTAGAATTGACAAGAAGTGGAACTTCGTTAGCGTGACCACAGTCTCAGAACTCATTTTTACTCCTTTGACTGGCATCACGTGGTTTCTTTCAGGAAAATTGAGGCTCAGACAATTTCTCCAGGTAGGGGACACGAGTAGTGACACTTCTAGCAAACATATGTACATCAGGTGACTTTGGTCATGTCAGAGCGGCATAAGGATCAGTGTAGTGTTTTCTACATGTTTCTAGAGTATTGAGTATTAGTTTGTTTGTCAGTCCTGATTAATAGCTGCGCGAATTGTATGGAGAAAATCATTTCGCCCTGCTCCATTTTTTTTCCGCACGGAGCTGCAACTATCCGAGCTGTTACAGACGAAACTCTGTTTAGCAGTTATGTGTCTTACCCCATAAGATTCATGTGTCCGCCTAAAGTTGCATTTATCCTAATACTTTCTTAGCATTAACAAGGTTTACCCATGATAGGCAAGTCGATATAAAAATTTAAAATGGGGTGAGACATTAAAACGCATTAATACGATTTGAGTGGAATTTTGTAGTTAAGTTACAATTTACCAAATCAACGTTTTAGAATCCATTGTATTTTTCTTTGAAAATAGTCAAGATGGTCGGTTTTGGTCGGCTTCGAAGGGAGCCAATATGGCGGAACGAAGGGCTGCCATTCATAAATGTTTCACAAAGACTATTGCTAATCAAGAGTTACTGTATTTGAAACACCCGTTCTCGATGGGATTGTTTGAGCAACAAGTTTTAGTAAGAAACAAATCAATATAAGTCTCTAATCCGTGTGCAGTATCTTCGATGCTATGTTGAGAATGAGAACGTTTCATTAAGCATGGCTGTAGTTTATTCATGATAAGGTGAAGGGGATAATGAAAGCGGTTTAAAATTATGCAAAATTATTGTTCGGCCACAATTTTGTGTTTGTGTTACTTTAGTGTAACCACAGAATATATGATAAAAATTTTCACTAGTTTTTCGTCGGAAAATATGAAGATAACCGATTGCAATCAGCGTTTAAGGTGAGCCAAACGACTTAAGGTGGCCGAACACAGTTTTCGCGCGCGCTTTTGCTGATGCAATTCAGCGCGCGCACAAGGATTGAAAAACAAACATGCCTTCAATAGAGCGATCATTTTATTTACTCAACACCCGCACTATATGCGCTATTTTTCTCCATTATTGAACGCAGTGTATTGATGCCTTTAGTCTTTTATTACAAAGCTATGTTAGAAAAGGTAACAACGCAAAGAACCCAGCAATTCTCAGCTTTTTCTTTGTTACCGAAAGAACCCAGTTAAATGCAGCGCATGCGCAGTTGCTCAAAAAATTGAGACCGATTGCTTTTGCAAAAACTTGCCGATTTCTAACGATCCAGTCGATAGAATTTCAAGAAATTTGGCAAAAAAATAATTCAGAAACCACTTGAATGATCTATCGCAAAAAATCTGAATTTTGACATACGGAATTTTTAATAATACAGAACATGGAGTGAAAACGATTTACAGCGAATTACGAAAGTCGCCTATGTCAAAATTTTATTAGAACAGTGTTGACAGAAGGGATTTAATGTCAATTCAGAGTGGGCAAATGATGAAAAAAATCTAATGACTGAATTTTTTTTAAATAAACAAAAACCATTTTTTAAGCCTTGTTTTTAACTAGCCCCGTTCCCATAGCAACAGCATTCACCTTAGCCAAAATGTGAGAATAAACCCTTCTGTGGTTAACCTTGACTCTTGCAAAAAACGGGCGCCAAAGCATAAATAGCTTTAAAGTAATGGTGAATTAGGCAGAGGCTCTTGAAAACTGTGTTCGGCCACCTTAACTGTCAACAATTGCGAACCTTTTCTGAACGTTTCGCCAAACTTTATTTCCATTATCCTGCGAGACAGAGAGTCACTTCTTTTTCTTCTCAGTGAGAGCTCACCGAACGAGAATCTCTGTATTGCCGAGTATGTTGCCATATAACTAACGAGCTATCTTCTATTGACTGTCAAAAGCCCTTCTCATCGACGAGACTACCTAAACAAGAAGTTTAAGTAGAAAATTAGGAATTTTAAGGTTGCTCCTTTCCACCTAATTTTGAGCATAGAGGAGGCTGCTTGAAGGAACCTCACAATATTAATGAGTGAAACAACTGATTTCTCCAATGTTATGTCGATTGCGAACATACTTTTCAGAGGAAGTGAACTTTTGGTATAGGTTAGTTGTGATCAAAATTCCAAAAGTGCTTAAAATTATATGAAAGGAAATGATGTTTGTCATAGAACTTCGTGTCTAGCCTCGTTTAAAATTCGTGGTGTGGTTGAGGTATTCGCGAAAGTTGTGTCGACTGCGTTAATAAGATTGTAAATCGACGTTGAGTTGAGTGTCCACCGCGACGAAACAGATCTGAACATACTGCCTGAAGATCTTTGAAGCCCCCAGCAGCGGCGGTTTCATCTTCATCAGTTACTCCGTCACTAAGATTAACAATGCCTGCACGACAGAAAGTTAGCTACTGTAGTGTCCAGCGCGGTATCGTGTTGGATTTGGGTTTGACAAGAGTTTACGGTATTTAGAGTTCAAGGAAAATGTTGATTTACGGCCAGGTCGGACTTTTCCCTGTTTTGCTAGCTTAAAAAGGAAGTAACGGTTCTCTGTAAGTGTGGCTGTTCAAAATTTCGGGTATTTAACCATCTGAATTCATTTTCCAACTTTCGCTTCATGGCTGTGGCATAGCCGGTTTTCCCGTTCGCTAATCTTGAATAACGTATGATATGCCTCGCTTGCTTCTAAGTCTGTGTCTTAAGAGGTTGAGTAGCATATTGTATCAGCAGTAATGTAAATATAATGCATTTTCTAATTTAAATAATCTAGTTTACAAAGAGTTCAGTGAAATTTAATATCACTTGACAGCGAAATGCCCTAAGTCCCATTTTGTAACCTTCTCAAAAAATGGTTAGTCCCAGTTAGGAAATGTTCAGGGAAGAAAAAATTTCTTCAACGTCAGGGACCTTAATTTGGACTCAGGGAAAATTGACATTTTGATGGGAAGTCAGGGCAAATTGAAACACATTTAACACGGCTGATTTAACACCATTGAAGGCTGGAAGAAACTTCTAGGGTACCGGTCTCTGTGATCTCAGTTAGTTAGGAAAGCAAATGCAAACTCAATGTTCAGTGTTTGTATTTAGACAGGTTTTCTCCCGGTTAAATCGACTTGTTAAAGGGAAATCTAATAAGCTGGGCTATTATCACGAAGAAAAAGCAAAACATGAATTTGCGCTAAAGAAACTCGCTTACACAGTCCCGCTTCTCATAAATCGAAGGCATACTGGTATTTTGTTGTCTTTATTTTTAGCGACGACTTTGAGCTTCATGCATGACTGGTCACGCCACTCAATTTTGAGCCAATCACGAGTCCCATTATATGAAAAATAAAGTACAGTAATTTATGCATTAGGTTTGACACATGAGGAGAACACCGTATGAATCAGCTACGGCTCCAACGTCGCATAGTGCGACAGACCCTGCCGAATTCAATGTTGTTTGCCACACCAAACCTAACGTGCCGCACCAAACTGATTCAAACTTTGACTCAGCGCTCTTCTGCCGTACTTAACTCATCAGTTAGGTTCGGCGCATGAATGGAGCGTCGTTTGGAACAGGCCTTAAATCAGCTGGTAACACGTAACAAGTCGCAAACAAGGAGTGGACTTGAACTTCAATTTTAAGAAGACCCTCTGGCTAAACTAAGTGTCAAAACAAAGGTGGTACATGTCCCTAAATGTAATTTATGCACTAAATTTTCGTCTTGAGCATAATCCCATTGAGGAACAGTGAAGCAAAACGTGAGCTTAGCTGGTTTGGCCGATAGGATATTACTTGTTTAGAACTGACATGAAATGGAACTTCGTTAGCGTGACCACAGTCTCAGAACTCATTTTTACTCCTTTGACTGGCATCACGTGGTTTCTTTCAGAAAAATTGAGGCTCAGACAATTTTTCCAGGTAGGGGACACGAGTAGTAACACTTCTAGCAAACATATGTACATCAGGTGACTTTGGTTATGTCAGAACGACATAAGGATCAATGTAGTGTTTTCTACATATTTCTAGAGTATTGAGTATTAGTTTGTTTGTCAGTCCTGATTAATAGCTGCGCGAATTGTATGGAGAAAATCATTTCGCCCTGCTCCATTTTTTTCCGCACGGAGCTGCAACTATCCGAGCTGTTACAGACGAAACTTTGTTTAGCAGTTATGTGTCTTACCCCATACATGAGAAGACACAATTGATGTCTACTGTAAGTATCTCCTCCCGCAGAGATTTTTGTTTTGCGGTTGTTGCAGATGTTATAATCTTGTTAAAGCGGTTTCAGCGACTGTCATCTCACGTATCTTCGGCATCTGGAAAGTGTTGTTATTTTAACTAAGCATGGTTTCGCGTGACGGAGAAACAGGTTTTACATTTCACCTCGTGACCTGCAGCCTCGACCTGAAAGCGAGTTCACGGTTGACCTTCAATCGAAGACTGTGCCAAGGAAGGGATTTTATCTCTTCGCTCGCGGCATCAATCCAGATCTTGCTTCGAAAAAAACTCGGTGTGTCCTAAACGAACGTGATTGCATCATAAGTCCGATAAAGATTTTTTTTAAGAAAAGAGCGGTGGTAGCAAGTTTTCAGAAGAATTTGCACGAGTGGAAATTGGATCCTGCCTTGCCGATTGCTCCAGTTATCGTGGCAAAGCTTTGGAATTAAAGTGGTGGCTTCTTCATTTGGTTTGCTGGCCATGTTGTCATGCCAACATCTTGCCAAGAGCGCACTTCAAAAGAATACCCTGAAAGACCTGGATTTAATTTGCTCACAGTTCGAAAAGGACATGGTCAAGAACAGGGGTAAGTTTGCGAACAATGTTTTTTGAGTTTAGCTGGAGGGGAAATACCATAATAACTTCACTTTTAGTGGCACTTTGATTGGCAAAGGCCGTTACAACATGACCAATGCTGACCTTGTGTTTTCGAGAGCTCAAATTCAGTTTATTTTCCCGCTTGAGGCACCTAAGTTACTTTTTTGCCAATGGGGGGCCTGGGTTGATTTTGCTGGAGTAGGGTCAGAGGTCAGCTTTGGTCAGCTAACATGTATTTTCTTTTGATTGAAAGGACGGGATGGTATCGTGGACCGCAATGACAGTCATTTTAGAAATTGTTATATTGAGTGCAATCAAGGGCAAAATAAATGAAAAATTAAGACCACCACTCCCCCCATTTTAATGATGGAAAAATGCGAATTTATCATTGATTCGGGTGGATAGGTGGTTTTATTTCTCATTTTATTCTGTCCAAGATTTTAGTCTCCTGATGAAAATAATCAATGTGGTTGGTTCCCTAAAATAAATCATGTTGAGGAAGACAATGATCATGTTAAGAGGCCTCCTTGTTTAATTTGAGGGGCAAACACTAAAAATTGCAGTAAATGTACGGGAAAAGTTTAAAGTTTGCTGCCTAATAAGTTGAGAGTCATTGACTTCCTGAATGTTTTATGTGTTGCAAGGAACAGATACACAGCAGATCTAAAGGGTTTCCTTAGTCAAATGTGATGAAAATAGATTTCCTGTGAGGCAAGGATAGGCACTTTTAAATTTTGTATACAAATGTTTCTAAATTTTCTTGCGAATTGCAACTCACACTATTTTTCAGACTATTGATAAATGAAAAACTTAATTATGGCTTTTCTAGCGAGGCAACTTCCCACTTATCATATGATCTACAAATTGTTTTACCTTCTAACCTTTGTTTTTAATTTACTGAAAAATATTTCAGGTTGTTAGTCGTAAGATTCTCTATTTTCCCCATACATTTACTGCAGTTTTTGCCCTGTTTGCCCTCCCAAATTTAAATAGCGTGAAAAAACCATGAAAATCTCTCTTTCATAATTATGTTTTCTGGGGTTCCTTTGGATTTGATCTCGCCACTTTTTACCAGGTTAAAAACAGACAATATTCTATATATAATAATGCAGCACTTACTCAAATGTTATAATTGATTTTTATCAGCAGCCCATATTATGATTGGTTTATCACTAACCATAAACTTAATAAGTCTGTTGAGTTAGGCGTCAAAAATGGACAATAATGGTTATGTGTTAATGTATAGTATTATTCACACTATTCAATTTGCTATGTGGTTGCTAACTGGCAGACATCTTAATACATTTATAGGTGTCCAGCTGAACAGGAAATTCCTAACAAAATTGAAGGCATTCATGTGAAGCACTTTTCATGGAAAAGCTGTAGAGGACCTTACACAGATTTAAACACAGCAAAAAATCTGATTTAAAATGGAGTAACTATCTATCAGTCCTGTCTTCATGTACACATGTGCTCTAATAAAAACATTGTAAGTTGAATTAAGATGATGACCAAAAGATAACCAAAAAACAACCAAAATAGAAAAAATTAAATAATAATGTTTTTAAGGTGGCAATAACATTATCAGGCTACACTTTAAGGTGGCACACCCAGAAGTGTAGTGTAACCGAGAGATTATAATGTCATGCCAGCAATAACATTAATAGGCTACACTTTAGGTGGCACACCCATGAGTATAGTGTAACCAAGAGAGTCTAATGTCATGCCAGCAATAACATTATTAGGCTACACTTTAGGTGGCACACCCATGAGTGTAGTGTAAGCGAGAGATTCTAATGTCATGCCAGCAGTAACATTAATAGGCTACACTTTAGGTGGCACACCCATGAGTGTAGTGTAACCAAGAGATTCTAATGTCATGCCAGCAGTAACATTAATAGGCTACACTTTAGGTGGCACACCCATGAGTGTAGTGTAAGCGAGAGATTCTAATGTCATGCCAGCAGTAACATTAATAGGCTACACTTTAGGTGGCACACCCATGAGTGTAGTGTAACCAAGAGATTCTAATGTCATGCCAGCAGTAACATTAATAGGCTGCACTTTAGGTGGCACACCCATGAGCGTAGTGTAACCAAGAGATTCTAATGTCATGCCAGCAATAAGGTTATTAGGCTACACTTTAGGTGGCACACCCATGAGTGTAGTGTAACCGAGAGATTCTAATGTCATGCCAGCAATAACATTATTAGGCTACACTTTAGGTGGCACACCCATGAGCGTAGTGTAACCAAGAGATTCTAGTGTCATGCCAGCAATAACATTATTAGGCTACACTTTAGGTGGCACACCCATGAGCGTAGTGTAACGAAGAGATTCTATTGTCATGCCAGCAATAACATTAATAGGCTACACTTTAGGTGGCACACCCATGAGTGTAGTGTAACCAGGAGATTCTAATGTCATGCCAGCAATAACATTGTTAGGCTACACTTTAGGTGACACACCCATGAGTGTAGTGTAACCAAGAGATTCTAATGTCATGCCAGCAATAACGTTATTAGGCTACACTTTAGGTGGCACACCCATGAGTGTAGTGTAACCAAGAGATTCTAATGTCATGCCAGCAATAAGGTTATTAGGCTACACTTTAGGTGGCACACCCATGAGTGTAGTGTAACCAAGAGATTCTAATGTCATGCCAGCAATAACATTGTTCAGCTACACTTTAGGTGGCACACCCATGAGTGTAGTGTAACCGAGAGATTCTAATGTCATGCCAGCAATAACTTTAATAGGCTACACTTTAGGTGGCACACCCATGAGTGTAGTGTAACCAAGAGATTCTAATTTCATGCCAGCAATAACATTTATAGGCTACACTTTAGGTGACACACCCATGAGTGTAGTGTAACGAAGAGATTCTAATGTCATGCCAGCAATAACATTAATAGGCTACACTTTAGGTGACACACCCATGAGTGTAGTGTAACCAAGAGATTCTAATGTCATGCCAGCAATAACTTTAATAGGCTACACTTTAGGTGGCACACCCATGAGTGTAGTGTAACCAAGAGATTCTAATTTCATGCCAGCAATAACATTTATAGGCTACACTTTAGGTGACACACCCATGAGTGTAGTGTAACGAAGAGATTCTAATGTCATGCCAGCAATAACATTAATAGGCTACACTTTAGGTGACACACCCATGAGTGTAGTGTAACCAAGAGATTCTAATGTCATGCCAGCAATAACTTTAATAGGCTACACTTTAGGTGGCACACCCATGAGTGTAGTGTAACCAAGAGATTCTAATGACATGCCAGCAGTAACATTAATAGGCTACACTTTAGGTGGCACACCCATGAGTGTAGTGTAAGCGAGAGATTCTAATGTCATGCCAGCAATAACATTATTAGGCTACACTTTAGGTGGCACACCCATGAGTGTAGTGTAACTGAGATATTCTAATGTCATGCCAGCAATAACATTGTCCAGCTGTTACAATATCAATTTGTCTCACGTAAAGGTAGTAAACTGTAACCGTGAAATATTTATATCAGTGCGTATGACAAGCAAGTATACTGATATTTATTACTCTTATTGAATATTTCATCGTGAAATGTTGACCCCTTCTCTTAAGTTTTTAACAGCCATAACACTGAAGTCACGTACTGAAAAAAGTTATACTCAAAAACAACTTATCTAATGAATGCAGAAAATGAGGTCGTATTATAGTCTATTAAAGCTAATGTAAAGTGGCGAATAAACCATCATCATCATATCGTTACACAACCAATCGAAAAAAAATATTTATATTTTTTTTATTACAATGTAATGGCAAATTGTAATGGCAAATACTACATGTACAACAATAATGGTAATGATAAATTTTTAAAAAGCTATAAAAAAGCCATAAGGATGATCATTATACCAGAAAATAGAGGGCTCTGAACAGTCTAGCTTTAAACAAAAGTCATGTTTAAATAAAAGATTGTTGTTGTTGTTGTCCATTAATGGGTAAATTCTGTCAAGTTAAAGGCCTTGAGTAAATTACGCCCAGCAAAGACAAACAAACAATTGAAAAACAAGTGGATCTCTGCGCGTTATTTTAAGCACTGAGGTGCTTTGTTAGAATTTTAACTGTCTCAAAATCGGCAAGGCAAGGTCTCAAAGACGGTCTTTGAGCTGCTCTGACTCTGATAAAAACCCACGGTCTTAGAGGCAGCTTTTAGCATTTTTCATAAGAATTACACACCACTCGCGCCACTGTACAGCCGATCCTTCATTACATCTGAGGCTAAGTAACTTTGAGGCTGTGTTCAAAGGCGATTCTTTTTCTACTTAAGTTAGACGAAACTCGCTGCTACCTTGGGGCTTTTTCCAAAAGGTATGGGAACAGGGCAGCATGTATTTCTCTATGGGTGTATTAAACTCGTGAAAACAGTTTTTTAAAACATGAGATGAAATCCTTCGTGTTCCAGTTCAAATTTATGTCGCTGTCGTGGTTGCTGCCTTTTGGGTGGGCTCTTCATCAGGTAGACCATTCTTAGGGCCTCTTTACAAGGAGAGAGGGTTACCTTAGCACTCACACATTTTCTCTTGTTTTCTTCGTCGTCTTTACAAGGCAGCTAGCTAGGGTTAAACGAGTAGGCGGTTTACCCTATCTGCGTGCTAGGGTTACCCTGGCAGGCGGGCTAACTTTTTCCCTTGTAAACACTTCAGGTAGGGTTAACCCGCCTACCTGGGTTAACTTTCTACTTGTTTCCAGACCCTTCGAGTGTAACCGCGCATTAAGTTGTCCCGCGCTCGGGTTGTAGGGTTACACCAAAATTTTGCTTGTAAACCCGGGCTATCTTTTGCCCTCACGCTAGGGTTAACACGCTTGCTAGAGTAGACCTCTCTCCCTGTAAACAGGCCCTTAAATATATCTCGGTGTGCTGGTTAAGTTTTCAATTTTGATTTCAAGAAACGTTCCTTTTAACGCCCTCCTTTTAGTAATGTGACGAAGTTGTTGATTGAAGTAATTATAATTTGAAGAAAAGTTTCTGTTAGTTCCTGTTACTTGAGAAAAATATTACGGGTTTTGTTTTAACACTGCGCAACATGACGTTTCTTAATGTTCATAGTATGCGTTACACTGTACCTTCCCTTGTTGTATCGTCATCAGTTTGCCGCTCTTAATTGATAGGAAGAATAAATTATACTTTTGATCCTTGATTCCACTATTTTCTGGGGATGTGGGAGGGGTTCACCACACTCGGTCGTTACTTTCGAAATTTTAAGGTCTGTTTTCGCAGCGCGTGCGAACACCTTGAAGTCATTGGTAGCCGTGCGAGGTCACTTAAAGCACTGACAAACTTTGCTTTGTGTACTAAGTGATTCCTCACCCCGGGCCCTAACTTTCCCCACGGCTATGTAATTGTGTGACATTTCTTCTCAATGGCGGAGGGCAAAAAGACTGTTCGGAGTATTAAGCTTAGATAACTAATTGTGGAGACTCAAATAAAGATAAATTTACAGATAAATGAGAGATTATTTATTTACAATCAAGATAAAGGTGTTTGTGACTATAAATGAAATTCATCAAGTAGTGCATATACACTCTTTCTTTTTTAAAGAATATATTTTATAAGAATATCGAGGCTGAAATTTGCGAAATTTAAAGAATATTTTAAGAATAAACCTTAGGCTGAAATTGTGAAAATAATACAATTTCATGCGTTGAAAATCTGTGAAAACAATACAATGATGTTTTTACTTAACTGTATAAAATTATTCCTTTCTCTAAACGGCAAAACTAGCCAACAAACGAAACACTCTTCACTAGCGATAGCCAAATGTTTAATGATGAGCGGTACATGTAACGTGTTTGCGCAGTAAAAAATATGTACAATGCAAAAGACATGAGCTAAACCGCAAAATTTTTCATGATAAATTCTTTCTTGTCGTATGACATGACATTTTGACCGTACTGATTGCAATGAACAGCAATGGAGCACTTGTAATTGATACGTAAATGTCATAAGTTAAGAATATTACAATAATATTTTCAGCCTAAAATCAGCAGAAAAATAGGAGTATTCAGCCTGCGGGGCCGGAAAACCAGTATTCTTATGAAAAAAAGAAAGAGTGTGATGCGTTATTTTTTAGAAAATTGTTAAGTTTAGTTCGCTCCCAGATCATTTCGGCTTAATTCCAAGATCTGTTTTAGATTGATGAATCAAACGTCCCTTTACTTCCGGACAAGCATCTCAATGCAAGCTCAGCGTTGATCGTGATGACTTTGATGGAGTAAGCAAGAAATGTTAGTCGGCCCTTGCGCGTCTCTTTACTTGAGCATGCGTTTGTAGGCTCCTGGTTATCTTTTAGTTCAGATCGTAAATCTTGGTTTGAGTAGAGAAGGAGAGGATGATTTCGTGTTGTGCATTAAATTCTGGTAATTCGTACATCATTAGCGCGAATACTTGTTTTATCAGGATTTCCGCCCTCGCTGTAGTTTCAACATTCATTGCCCTTCCTCTCTCACGTCTTTTTTCCTTCCATGTCTTTCCCCACTGCTCACGTTCTTTTGGACATGATCTAATAATGCTTTTATTCCAGAGTGTAGAGCGTCAGGAATGACTCACACAGCACACTGCATTTAATTGCTCGTTGACACATGTAAGCCGGTGTGCGCCGCTGTTCGTCTCTGGTTTACTTTCAAAAATTAATATTTTTCTGACAGACGATCGTCGGCGTAACAGATTATAACACCTCGTTGGTATCATAGGGTGAAGAAACCTGGAGCGCCCTAAGATAATGCTCAACAATTTCTTGTACTAAAAGTATAAGGAATTGTATGGAGCTCTCCGGGATACTTACAGTACAAGCCGTGTGCGTCTTCTCATGGATTCATGTGTCCGTCTAAGGTTGCATTTATCCTAAGACTTTCTTAGCATTAACAAGGTTTACCCATGATAGGCAAGTCGATATAAAAAATGGGGTAAGACATTAAAACGCATTAATACGATTTGAGTGGAATTTTGTAGTTAAGTTACAAACTACCAAATCAACGTTTTAGAATCCATTGTATTTTTCTTTGAAAATAGTCAAGATGGTCGGTTTTGGTCGGCTTCGAAGGGAGCCAATATGGCGGAACGAAGGGCTGCCATTCATAAATGTTTCACAAAGACTATTGCTAATCAAGAGTTACTGTATTTGAAACACCCGTTATCGATGGGATTGTTTGAGCAATAAGTTTTAGTAAGAAACAAATCAATATAAGTCTCTAATCCGAGTGCAACATCTTCGATGCTATGTCGAGAATGAGAACGTTTCATTAAGCATGGCTGGATAGTTTATTCATGATAAGGTGGTTTAAAATTGAGCAAAATTATTGTTCGGCCGAAAGTTTGCGTTTAAGTCTTACAGGGCTTTAGTGTAACCACAGAATAGACTATTAAACTGTTTCACTAGTTTTTCGTTGGAAACTATGAAGAAAGCCGATTTAGATGGGCTCTGAAGGCGAACCAAACGACTTAATTGTCAACCATATTTGCGAACCTTCTATGAAAGTTTCGCCAAACGTTATTGCCATTACCCTGCGAGCTGCGAGACAGAATTTCCCGTCTCTTTCAGCTCGGTGAACTCTCACTGAGCAGAAAGAGAAGGGAAATTCTGTCTCGCAGAGTATATTGCCATATAACTAACGAGCTATCTTCTATTGACTGTCAAAACACCCTTCTCATCGACGAGCCTACCTAAACAAGAAGTTTAGGAGAAAAATTAGGAATTTTAAGGTTGCTCCTTTCTGCCCAATTTTGAGCGTAGAAGAAGCTGTTTGAAGGAACCTCACAATAGTAATGAGTGAAACAACTGATTTCTCCAATGTTATGTCGATTGCGAACATACTTTTCAAGGGAAGTGAACTTTAGGTATAGGTTAGTTATGATGATAATTCTTAAGGTGCTTAAAATTATATGAAAGGAACTAATGTTTCTCGTAGAGCTTCGTGACTAGCCTCGTTTAAAATTCGTGGTGTGGTTGGGGTATTCGCGAAAGTTGTGTCGACTGCGTTAATAAGATTGTCTTTTTCTTTGAAAATTGCTAAGATAGTCGGTTTTGGTCGGCTTTGAAGGCGAGCCACTATGGCGGAACGAAGGGCTGCCATTCTTAAATGTTTGACAAAGACTATTGCTAATCAAGAGTTACTGTATTTGAAACACCCGTTCTCGGTGGGATTGTTTGAGCAACAAGTTTTAGTAAGAAACAAATCAATATAAGCCTCTAATCCGTGTGCAGTATCTTCGATGCTATGTCGAGAATGAGAACGTTTCATTAAGCATGGCTGTAGTTTATTCATGATAAGGTGAAGGGGATAATGAAAGCGGTTTAAAATTATGCAAAATTATTGTTCGGCCACAATTTTGCGTTTGTCTTACTTTAGTGTAACCACAGAATATATGATAAAAATTTTCACTGGTTTTTCGTCGGAAAATATGAAGATAACCGATTGCAATCAGCGCTGAAGGCGAGCCAAATGACTTAACTGTCAACAATTGCGAACCTTTTCTGAACGTTTCGCCAAACTTTATTTCCATTATCCTGCGAGACAGAGATTCGCTTCTTTTTCTGCTCAGTGTCTGCAGCGGTTGCAAAACCGTGCTGCCCGTATCATTCTCAAGCGTGACTCTTCTAGAGATACTTTTAATGTTTTAGGGTGGACTGACTTAGAAACCAACCGTAAAATCCACAAATGTGTTTTAGTTTTTAAATGTTTGCATAACTTAGTTCCTCAGTATTTAAGTAACTATTTCATTAGGAACTACAATGTACATGGTTACAACACTCGAAGGAAGGCTGACCTCCATCTACCCAAACCCAAACTTAGCCTTGGCAAACGTACTTTTAGATTTTCTGGCACAGCCCTTTTTAATTCACTACCTTGTAAAATCCAACAAGCTGTATCACTCTCCTCTTTTAAAAATCTTGTTAAAGCCCATGTTATTTATAGCATCTAATTTATGATATCTATTTTTTTCCCTAACAGTTCATGCTTGTAACTCGTTTCAATTTTTTAAACTCTTTTTATATAACTATTTCAACTACTAGACATTAGTTTTTTTTTAACTCTATTTTTATAACTATTTTAAACTATTAGACATTTTATATTTTTAGAAATTGTATTTAGCAGGGCCCCTCTGGATACCAGCCACTGTGCTGAATGGGCCACCCTGCATAAATAAAGTTTTACCTACCTACCTACCTACACCGAACGAGAATCTCTGTATCGCAGAGTATGTTGCCATATAACTAACGAGCTATCTTCTATTGACTGTCAAAAGCCCTTCTCATCGACGAGACTACCTAAACAAGGAACCTCACAATATTAATGAGTGAAACAACTGATTTCTCCAATGTTATGTCGATTGCGAACATACTTTTCAGAGGAAGTGAACTTTAGGTATAGGTTAGTTATGATCAACATTCCAAAAGTGCTTAAAATTATATGAAAGGAAATGATGTTTCTCGTAGAACTTCGTGTCTAACATCGTTTAAAATTCGTGGTGTGGTTGAGGTATTCGCGAAAGTTGTCGACTGCGTTAATAAGATTGTAAATCGACGTTGAGTTGAGTGTCCACCGCGACGAAACAGATCTGAACATACTGCCTGAAGATCTTTGAAGCCCCCCGCAGCGGCGGCTTCATCTTCATCAGTTACTCCGTCACTAAGATTAACAATGCCTGCACGACAGAAAGTTAGCTACTGTAGTGTCCAGCGCGGTATCGTGTTGGATTTGGGTTTGACAAGAGTTTACGGTATTTAGAGTTCAAGGAAAATGTTGATTTACGGCCAGGTCGGACTTTTCCCTTTTTTGCTAGCTTAAAAAGGAAGTAACGGTTCTTTGTACGTGTGGCTGTTGAAAATTTCGGGTATTTAACCATCTGAATTCATTTTCCAACTTTCACTTCATGGCTGTGGGATAGCCGGTTTTCCCGTTCGCTAATCTTGAATAACGTATGATATGCCTCGCTTGCTTCTAAGACTGTGGTTGAGTAGCATATTGTATCAGCAGTAATGTAAATATAATGCAGTTTCTAATTTAAATAATCTTGTTTACAAAGAGTTCAGTGAAATTTAATGTCACTCGACAGCGAAATGACCTAAGTGCCGTTTTGTAACCTTCTCAAAAAATGGTTAGTCCCGGTTAGGAAATGTTCAGGCAAGAAAAAATTTCTTCAAGGTCAGGGACCTTAATTTCGACTCAGGGAAAATTGACATTTTGATGAGAAGTCAGGGCAAATTGAAACACATTTAACACGGCTGATTTAACACCATTGAAGGCTGGAAGAAACTTCTAGTGTCACTGTGATTTCAGCGTGTTTTCCTTGATGAATAAGAGGAATTTGTTGATCGCTTTGATCGTTTGCTACGGACGTCATTGCCGCCATGTTGGATAACCATTAACAAAAGAAGTCTTGTTAGCTTTATTGTTCCTGTCATCCAACATGGCCACCAGTCTTTGTCATTTGATTCTCTTGGGAATGGTTGCAAACCACCTATAAATGCTACATTATTTCTGGCCACGCAACAAAGATTTTTCGTTGTCATTGATTGCTCGGCTAAACTACAGAATAAGGAGACATTTATGCACCTTGAAAAGTGGCCCTTTATTGTGTAGTCGCTAAACTAGAGAATACAGGGCCACTTTTAATCATCCATTATTCTTCGTCCTTTTATCCACTGCCGCGCCAAACGAGCCACTAAATCTATGGACCTTCAAAAGTGGCCTTGTACTGTGTAGTTGCTCCCTCGGATTTCCTTCACGATTTAGAAAGGAAATGATAGTTTTTACATGTAAGTTCCTGTCTCATTATGTCGGTTGCGTCAAAATGCAGATCACAGTGGATTATTTTATCTGATTACGTTTAGCAACAAATTGACGAGGGTTGATTGGTTTAGTGAATTTTGGTTTGCGTGTCGTGAGCCCCAAACAATGACAACAATATCATCTTTATTTTCAGGTCAATACTGGCCATGCATCAATAATTTTGCCTTGTCATTAATTGCTCCTTATCATAAAGTTTTGGTTGAAAGGCTTTCAACTGAGAACTAGAAAACCTCTAATTACCAAGTTTGCTCTGATTTCAGTACAACTATTATATTATTTATTTAATGTATTTGTTGTAAGTTTCGAATAAGGTAACTGTTTTAATCTTATTTTGTAATGGACCGTTAGGAACCTTGCATGTTTGTCAGCTATAATTAGGGAACGAATAAACTTCAGGGCCTGTCCAAACGGGAAATGTTTGGCGACCAAACACCATCAAACATTGTTTGGTGACCTAACATTTTACCGTTTGGCCACCTTGTTTGGTGCTGTTTGATCGTGTTTGATCGTGTTTGGTCATCAAAGGCCATCAAACATTCGATCAAACAACTTAAAACATTTCTTTTGTTCTCGTGTTTGATGGGCGATGTTTTGTTCGTTTGGATAGCCGTTTCAAACATGGTTGGCGCGCGCATGCGTCCCACGCTTGTTCAGCGGCTTGTATCCATAGTTTGATCTGTGTTTGATCAAACATGTTTTAACCGTTTGGCCAGTCACTTCAACATTAGCATGTTTGGTGACCAAACAATGTTTGATGATGTTTGGTCGCCAAACATTTACCGTTTGGACATTTGCGTGACATTGCATATTAATTAATTATTTAATATGTTAATATTTTTCTGACAGTTTATTTCTGATCTTTTTGAACTTGAAAATGGTGTCGTTAATTTTAACTTGCTTGTACATTACAAAACCTTTGCATATAAATATCATGAAAGTAAATACTATAATAGTCCTGGCTATCGTGATCTTCAGTTGAATTAGGACATGCAGATTGAAAAGGAACCAAGCTTTTGAAAACTTTAAAACTTCCAAACAGACTGTAAAACCTCATACTGCATAGACAGCAGCAGGCCGGTGTCAGAAACATTTCAAACGGCCACTAAAAAAATATTAAGCGCTTTTCCAATTAACCAAAAATATCTGGTTTCAATTTCCGAAAATGCAGAATAGTATTTTAACGCAAATTTTCGAAAATTTCTTACCAGTTGCAGTCAGTCTATTTGATGCTTCTCGCACAATTTCCGACATTTTCGGCTAAATGGTTCCCTCCATTATACACCTTCATGCAGCTCCGTACATCTTTATATTACCTTCATACACATTCATTTACCTTCACACTCCTTTATTTATCTTCATACTCCTTCATACACCTTCATACGTCGTCATTTACTTGCATACTCCTTTATTTATCTTCATATTCCATCATACACCTTCATTTACCCTTATAAGTCCAACTAAAAGGCACTGTCACCGCATGCGAACATTAAAACTAACCAACTAGCAAGAAGATATATCGCGACTAATCGAGATGTTATTTTCTTGACCAATTTTCTCTTAGATCTAACAACTGCATTTCAATCCGGCGCCACACATCATGAAGTGCGGGATAAAATCCCTCGCATATACAGTGTTTAGTCTGGGATTCGCAAGCTTTCTACTTTTGATGGTTTATAATGTAACACATTTAGGCATGCCGCGATTGCTACGAAACGCATCTATTTCACTGAACGAAACACCTCCAGACGATTTCGTTCAACTGATGAACTTTAACGACTTAGGAAGTGGCAAGGAACGACTGCATCTATTGGTTGTTACCAACAGTGCGCCACATAAGTCCGACAGAAGAATGGCTATCAGGTCCACATGGTGGAGACATTGCACAGAAAGCCAGGTAAATATAACAAAAGTTATTTTGGTGTGGGATACCTGTGGTATATCACACTACTGTCATAGATTCGTGTCCGTTAATTCAAATGAGGTATCCCGCACATGTACCCTTTGGGTACCTATTTTTAGGGAATGTTGAGAAAGGTGATATCGTAGGTTCCTAATTTTGCAGAGCAAGAGATTTGGACTTTTATGATTGGCGGAGGCATCGGAAATTACTTAGGGATAATGATTGTTTGTCCGATTAAAAGATACGGAAACATCTCTTCAATCATTGTTCGAATAAACAATTTAAAAACTTCAAAAAGAAAAACGTTTTTAACCAACTTAACAAAGAGGTTTCGTCTGAAGAGGGAGAAATACTGTTTTCTGTAACCCAGGCCAGTTATTTCGCTGTCTCGAATGAAGCACGAAACAACAGCTTCTTTATGGCATCAGCTTACTTATGACATCAAAGTGCTGATAAAATGCTGAAAACCGTTGTGAGCCACCATTTAAGGTGGAAAAGTGTGGTAAAACCAAACCCAAAGATATCAGAATGGCGAATCACAATGAACCAATCAGAACACGAAGTCAATGCACGTCGCCGTTTCGTGAGAAAAATTGGAACTGATTTTGGCCTTCATCTACTCACTGGCTGAAAGTATACTCTTGCTATGATTGATAATAACACCCTCCTGAACGAATTGCAAGCTGAAGTAGATATATTATTTCTTTCCAAGGTAATTAGAGATGTACATGTGTTCTAAATACATTTTTAGAAAATTGCTAATCGCAGTTAATTTGTCTTAAACAGGTGAAATGCTTCTTTGTTACCGATGGTATCATTGAGGATCGTTCTAAGCGTATCAGTCTACTCCAAGAAAGAAACCACTTCCAGGACATGGTATTTCAACCGCTTCGTGGAGGCATGGAATTCGGGCTGCGCTTTCTAAATCAAATCAAATGGGTGAATGCTAATTTTGATTTCAAGTACCTTCTGAAGGTCGATGACGATTACTTTGTGTGTTTAAAGAGACTTCTAAATGAGCTTCCCTTAAGACCGACAAGCAATCTAGTCTGGGGACATTTTCACTGCGAAGCAGGTATTACGTGGGTGGATGAGGCGTTCGTGATATTTTCAAACGATGTGATCCACAAATTTGTAGAGCAAGACGAGAACAAGACGTTATGTCACCCGTTTGCTGATCAGCAAATAGGCCTGTGGATGCAAAACTTGCCCAAAAGGTATTTCCATGATCCAAGACTGCATCATCATCCGCCCGCTTCGTTTTTGCCAAAATTTCAAAATATTTCCAAGGTGTGCGACTCGTATCTTGGGATTCACGGAACCTACGTTGAGGAGATGAGGGCATTTGGGAAGAATGACAACGATGGTCCAAAAGATGCGATGCCTACTCCCGACTTTTCAACTTATTGTAAGACTACGAGATTTGACCACCGTGTGTTTGGACGAGACTTTCGTTTCGATCCCAGACCTTGTAGAGAAAATCCAACTTGGAATAATTCAACAATAATGCCGGCTATCTATAGTCGAGAAAATTTTAGGCCGAAAAACTGATACCCGCGGGTAAAGGGGGCAGAAATCCCACAGGGGGTCCAGAGAAAACGAATACCCATGAGTGAAGGGGACGACAATTCAAAAGGTGATTCCGAAGAAATAGAGAACATTGAAATGTTCCTGTTTTCATCAAAGAAGGATGAAAAAGGTTTAGAAAAACAAGAAGTGCTGAAGGAACGCAAGCGGCAAAAACGAGGGTTTCCACAGTTTCTTCAAGTCAGTTAACATTTAGATTATGAGCTTGAGATTTCTAACGCGGGAAGTGGTTTTATTTCTTATTTTATTCTGACTAACAGTGTACTGCAATAAAGAATTTAAATATATTTGAACTGCGGAGAAAGATATAAAGACATGATTGATCATCGCAGTTATACACATGCACAATTTAAAAATTTCACAACTGCTTAAGTTGTGCGTATAACTGCGATGACCAGTCATTTCTTCAGAACGAATTTATCATAAAGGCTTTTCAGTATAAAATAAATTCGAAGTCAACGTAACACTAATACAAGATTGGCCCAGTCCTGCTTTTTCAACAAAGATCCTGATATGACAGCCAGTCATGCCCTGTACGAATTTTGACCAACACAACGCAGCACTTTGATAATTATCATTGGCATGTCTAACTAAAATGAAAAGAAAGATCCAATTTTTTTTATGTTTTCTGCATGGATGTTATAATTAAAGGACACAAACGAAATTAACTTTGAAAACTGTTCAGCATAACAGTTTTTCAAAAACGCAAATCGCAATCCGTTTTAATATTCTTCAATTTTTGTCCATCGGTACCTTCTTTTGTATATAATCTGCTGATAAATTGATGCGATCCCTTCTCCCTAAACGCGTGCGTGAAAGGTACGCATTCATTTGCGTATCTCACGTCGCTTTTGTGAACATTAAACTGAAATTGTCCTCCAAACATGAAGGTAAAAATTTTTCTACTTAACAAACAAAACTATTTATTTCGTGGAAATTTGCCAAAATTAATTCGTGAGCGGCCATCTTAGCGGTCCCTATGGCAAAATTCCCAACCCTAAGGGAACCAAACAGTTAGATCACCCGATATTAGGATTGTATACCTTACCACTTTGCACTGGATCATGATCTTACATTCCCCTACAGCAATCATAGTTAACTATGCAGGAATCCATTTCTTCTTCTGCCTCTTTGGTTTTGTTCACTTGTACACACGAACCAAATTCGCCTTTAAGGTGGCCGAACGCAGTTTTCGCACGCGCTTTTGCTGATGCAATTGAGCGCGCGCACAAGGATTGCAAAGAGCGATCATCTTATTTACTCAACACCCGCACTATCTGTGCTATTTTTTCTCTATTATTGAACGCAGTGTATTGATGGCTTTAGTCTTTTATTACAAAGATATGTTAGAAAAGTTAACGACGCAAAGAAACCAGCAATTCTCAGCTTTCTCTTTGTTACCGAAAGAACCCAGTTAAATGCAGCGCATGCGCAGTTGCTCGAAAAATTGAGACCGATTGCTTTTGCAGAAACTTGCGGATTTCTGACGATCCAGTCGTTAGAATTTCAAGAAATTTGGCAAAAAAATAGCTCAGAAACCACGTGAATGATCTATCGCAAAAAAATCTGAATTTTGACATACGGAATTTTTAATAATACAGAACATGCGGTGAAAACGATTTACAGCGTATTACGAAAATCGCCTATGTCAAAATTTTATTAGAACAGTGTTGACAGAAGGGATTTAATGTCAATTCGTAGTGGGCAAAAGATGAAAAAAATCTAACGACTGGATTTTTTTAAATAAGCAAAAACCATTTTTTAAGGCTCGTTTTTAACCAGCCCCGTTGCCATGGCAACAGCACACACCTTAGCCAAAATGCGAGAATAAACTTTTCTGTGGTTAACCTTGACTCTTGCAAAAAACGATCGCCAAAGCATAAATAGCGTAAAAGTAATGGTCAACGAAGATTTTGAATCTCGCGCTCGGAAATTTGCTACGCGTCGGTTCTTTCAAAGTTTTGTTCTAGAAACAAAAGAGCCTCAAAGCTGCAAACAATAAAAATGCCCACAAAAGGAAGTTGATCCCAGAGCCATTGTATATATACTGAAACTTCCACAGCCCAGGCGTCGTAAAGCAAATTTTCCCTTCCGTACCCCTGGTAAAATTGTCGTTGTTCTGAGCGAAATTTCCCTTACCCCACCCCGAGAAGGGTGATATTGTCAACATCTGGTCGTCAACGAAGATTTTGAATCTCGCGCTCGGAAATTTGCTACGCGTCGGTTCTTTCAAAGTTTTGTTCTAGAAACAAAAGAGCCCCAAAGCTGCAAACAATAAAAATACCCACAAAAGGAAGTTAATCCCAGAGCCATTGTATATATATTGAAACTTCGACAGGCCGCGCGTCGTGAAGTAAATTTTCCCTTCCGTACCCCTGGTAAAATTGTCGTTGTTCTGAGTGAAATTTCACTTACCCCACCCCGAGAAGGGTGATATTGTCAACATCTGGTCGTCAACGAAGATTCTTAATCTCGCGCTCGCAAATTTGCTACGCGTCGGTTCTTTCAAACTTTTGTTCTAGTAACAAGAGAGCCTCAAAGCTGCAAACAATAAAAATGCCCACAAAAGCAAGTTAATCCCAGAGCCATTGTCCACCAAAGATTAAACATAAAGTTTGATATGCGCTCTTCTGCCGTACTTAACTCATCAGTTAGGTTCGGCGCATGAATGGAGCGGCGTTTGGAACGGGTATGGCAAGCCGTTTGTAGCAAAATTAAATCCTTGCAATATATGTTTAATCCTTTAAATAACGGTTTTATTTAAAGATAGAAAAAGGCATTCAATCCAATGGTAAATAAAATTTTTGGTTCAATTCAATCTTTTAATTTTCACGATTCAATCCAATACCTGGAATATTGATTCAATCCAATACCTAAAATATTGATTCAATCCAATACCTAAAATATTGATTCAATCCAATACCTGGAATATTGATTCAATCCAATACCTAAAATATTGATTCAATCCAATACCTGGAATATTGATTCAGTCCAATACCTCGAATATTGGTGCAATCCAATACCTGAAATATTGATTCAATCCAATACCTCAAATATTGATTCAATCCAATACCTCAAATATTGATGCAATCTTCCTGGGCCGAGCGCGGCCAACAGGAACGAGAGTAACTGAGCACTAGAGAGCACTGAAAACATGGCGGGCGAAGGAGAACTAGAGTTAGAAGTTGAGTTTCCTAAGTTTCTTGCAGACATCTTGGATAAAACGGAAATAATTTTTGAGTACTTTGACTCAGAAGTTGGAATCATGGAAGACCATTTCTTAAAATTCCTGTTGAGGTGCTCGAGGAACTTTGAGGACTAGGATTCATCTGGACAACGATAACAAAGATGATTGGAGTTTGGAGATGGACAATTCACAGAAGATTGACAGAGTATGGCTGAGAAGATATGAGGGGTTTCAACAACTTACCTGATAAGGAACCGAAATCATTCAAGAGTATGGATATAATTTCATTGCAGGTTTCTTTAAGTCCATTGGGTTACGGGTTCAACGGAGAAGAATAAGAGAAAGGTTAGCAAAATTAGATCCCCAAAATACTGTCTTGAGATGGGGTGCGTAAATTCGCTTTGGCATCTGGATGGACATCACTCTCTGATCCGATGGAAAATATTAATTCGGCTGTATAGACGGATTTTCACGGAGAATAATGTTTTTGAAATGTAGTGCCAGCAATAAAGCAGAAACAGTTCTTGAATTCTTTCTGGATGCCGTTAAGAGAGACGGAGAATTTTGGCCTTCGAGAGTACGAGTAGATCATGGTGCTGAAAACGTTGGTGTGTGCGATACCATGGAGCAGGTTAGAAGAGAGAAGAGGGGCAGCTTCACTGCAGGGCCATCAACACAACCAACGAATTGAAAGATTGTGGAGGGATGTTTCCGTTGTGCTTCCCACTTGTACTTTTACACTTTTTGTAGTATGGAATTGTCAGGCATCCTGGACACTGATAATTCAGTGCATCTTTCCACCTTACACTTAGTTTTTCAACCAAGGATAAACCTTGCTCTTTGCCAGTTCACTGAAGCTTTCAACCACCAAAATGTAAGAACAGAAAAAAAACTGGTTGCCATACCAAATGTGGCTTAATCATATGATGCAGCCTGAAAACCCCCTTTCAAATGGAAAGTCATATGATTTTGAATACTATGGTGATGATCCTGATGGTCCAACTCCATTGGACAGTGATAACAATGTTATAGTTGAAGAAATTGACCTGGGACAACATGATTCATTGCAGTCATTTGTATTGGAAAGGGTAGATCCCTTAAGATAATCAAGTCAAATGGGAGTAGACATCTTCCAAGAGGCTCTAGAACTAGTGACAGTTAAACTTGGGCAACTGACAATTGTATAATACTACATGTGTGTGGGCTGGGTAAAGGAGATTATGGCCCTTAAAGTATTTTGGCAACTCAATTCACAACAGAAAACCTCACCCTGTATCAAGTAAATTATTTTCTCATCTTCCTTTTCATTGATATACAAAACTCAGAAACTGCTTGAATTACAGAATGCCTAACTTCTAGCAACACAACTAAACTGAAGAGAAATCAGGGCATTTGATAACTGCCATGTGCACTACTCTGCCTTGTAGATTTTTCAGGTGCTTATCAAAACAGATGTTAAAATGTGGCAAGGTTAATTTGTTATCTTATTTTCAAAAGTACCCAGGAGACAAGACTAACCTCTTGGTGCACTGGCGTAATGGCTACTAACAGGACTCATGTCACTAGCCAAAACTAACCTTGCACCAGCCAACCTTTTTCATACACAGCTTCACTGACTTTTTTATAAGAGTGGTCAATCTTGGACATTTCTTGTTGCATCTAAAATGTTAATAATAATCACTAAGAAAATTTCACTCCCACAAACACGAATCCTGTTTTTCTTCAATATGCTTATGTTCAATCTCTGATGTACTTTTATCAGTGTTGCCATTTTCTTTTATCTCCCTTTAATAGTTAAATATTTATCATATGCTTATTAAGGCAATTATTTCCATGAAATTCACTCATAGTTTCCCTGTTTTCATTAGTTTCTATTCTCTTCAGTTTTACTTTGTCAGGATAATTCTCAATTTTGTCTTCATCCAGTAGACCAGTACTCCATTCCATCATGATTGTCACAATGGCTAGTGAAAGTGCAAAATCTACTATTCAAAACTGAAATGTGTGGCTAGTTGGCAGTAGTGTTAGCCTTGAGCCCTGGGTACCCGATAATATTCACAACAAATTGGTGCCATGTTTGTAATAGAATATCAAGAAAAACATCGTTTTTAGGAAAGAAGTACCACATGTGGGTTAAATAATGCAAAACATGAGACAACAACATTGAAAAACTTAAAACACATCCCAATGTTCAATGATTGCTGTCTTGTAAAATGTAAAGGTTCTTATTTCAAAAATAACTTAAAGCCAGGTTTACACAAGCAGTTTTTGTGAGAAACATGTTTGACTGTGCACACGGCACAGCAAAAATTTTGTTTACAGTTCAAAGTTTAGTGTGCCAGTAATGATTGGACAGCAGAAATATGCACAATACCAAAGACCAATGTGGTAGCAAAATTTGCCACAGTTTATGTTATTTGCCACAAAAAGCTAGCACACACAGCTTTTAATAAACAAATATGTTTGTCTCATAAAAATTGGTTAACTTACATCTACAAAAGCGGCAGTAATAGAATCTAAATTTTCCGTGTCCCTTGTGTCTCGGTTGTAGCAACGTCTCATTTACCTAAGCAGACTAATGGTTTGATCAAGAACTTCGGCGTGCGCTTCTGCAACTTCTGAGTCAAAATTCTCAAAAATTATTTCCGTTTTATCCAAGATGTCTGCAAGAAACTTAGGAAACTCAACTTCTAAATCTAGTTCTCCTTCGCCCGCCATGTTTTCAGTGCTCTCTAGTGCTTAGTTACTCTCGTTCCTGTTGGCCGCGCTCGGCCCAGGAAGATTGCATCAATATTTGAGGTATTGGATTGAATCAATATTTGAGGTATTGGATTGAATCAATATTTCAGGTATTGGATTACACCAATATTCGAGGTATTGGATTGAATCAATATTCCAGGTATTGGATTGAATCAATATTTTAGGTATTGGATTGAATCAATATTCCAGGTATTGGATTGAATCAATATTTCAGGTATTGGATTGAATCAATATTTTAGGTATTGGATTGAATCAATATTTTAGGTATTGGATTGAATCAATATTCCAGGTATTGGATTGAATCGTGAAAATTAAAAGATTGAATTGAACCAAAAATTTTATTTACCATTGGATTGAATGCCTTTTTCTATCTTTAAATAAAACCGTTATTTAAAGGATTAAACATATATTGCAAGGATTAAATTTTGCTACAAACGGCTTGCCATAAACGGGCCTTAAATCAGCTGATAACACGTAACAAGTCGCAAACTATGGAGTTCCATCCCCGCCAAAAATCAGAGTTGATCACAACATTCAACTTGACAGTCTAACAATTAACTTGGCAAACATCAACATCATATTTCATTCCTCAACTTTGTACTTTGTATCACAATCATTGAAACTTTAAACATCAACTTTCAAAGTGACAGTTCAACGTTCAACTTTATCCATCAACATTCATGTTAACATGTCAACAATGATCTTGACACTTGGGCTGTCAGCAAAAGATGAAGTTTGAATCTCCAAGTCGAATGTTGAGTCACCAAAGGCGCACCAATCCCGCCAAAATTCAACTTGGGAATTCGACTTTCAAGTTGATAATTCAACATGAATTGTTACGTGTCAATATCCGTGTTTAGCAATGAACATTGCTATTGCTGATGACGCAAATATGTTCACCATGACGTAATGCTCTCTCTCTTCCTCCCTCGAGAAAGTACCCTGGTTGTGGCTGGTCACGTGTCTGCTAGATTTTTCCAGATTCCAGAAAAATGATTGGAGGGAGGGGCAGGACAGTTAAAATTTGTCTCCACTGAGCTCACCTCCTGAGCCGAGTATGGAGTGGAATTTGTAACCTCGGCCGAACTCACAGCGAAGGCATTGACACATTCGATATTGGAGTTCAGTGCATCAAAGTTCGGCTTAAAGGTTAGCCCTGCATTTGGCTGAATTTTCCCATCGATAGTTGGACGGTCTTTGAAATTTGTGGTGGTGAAAATAATTGACAAAGAACTTGGAAATGACGACCACAACAATAAATGAACCGCGCGGTGAATTTAATTTCATTTTTCATTCGGCAAAATCACAACGTAGGTAGTTACTCATTCGCTTAGAGTTAAATACGTTGTTTGTTCGCTCACAAAGGTAGTTTTGAATTTCATTGAATTACTCCCATCGACAGTTTGGCGGTCATTTCATTCTCTTGCGGCGAAAACAAATTACGAAGAACTTGACATCAACAGCATTAACGACTGAGTGCTGAACACCAATAACTTGATTAAGCAGCTTATATTTTTCGATCGAAAAAATCACAACGGAGACGTTGATGCCTTCGTGTAGAGTTTGATATTTCCAGTGTATGGCCAAGAGACTAGCTTTGAATTTGATTGAATTTATCCAATCGACAGTTTGACGGTCATTCGGTTCTCTTGTTGTGAGAAATTTTATGAAGAACTTGACAACAGCGACATCGGTCGCGCGTTTGCAAAATCCAGTGGCTTTCGTTTTAAAACTGTTTTAGCGGTAAGTCCAATTTTCGGCCAAGAAACTAGCTTCTCATTTAGCTGAATGCATCCCGTCGATAATTTGACGGTTACTTAATTCTTTTGCTGTGAAAAACTGATTAAACTGATCCGAAGCAGGTTGTTGACGGTTTTTAAAAAAGCACTGAAAAATAAGCAAAGTTCCCTCTCAATTAGCATCTCATACTCATAGAAGTTCAGATCATAGCGACGAAGCATTGGTCAGGGAGGATCTCTGACAAACAACTTGCCTCACTTTCAAAATAAATAACGTCTGTATAGCAGCGCAAACATTTACCTCCCTAGACAGTGTTGACTAAATTTAAGTTGAGGACCCACCCTCTGTGCGGCTTTGATTGGCATACTTAGACGCGTGACCAACCGCAACCAGGGTACTTTCTCGACGGAGGAAGAGAGAGAGCATTACGTCATGGTGAACATATTTGCGTCATCAGCAATAGCAATGTTCATTGCTAAACACGGATATTGACACGTAACAATTCATGTTGAATTATCAACTTGAAAGTCGAATTCCCAAGTTGAATTTTGGCGGGATTGGTGCGCCTTTGGTGACTCAACATTCGACTTGGAGATTCAAACTTCATCTTTTGCTGACAGCCCAAGTGTCAAGATCATTGTTGACATGTTAACATGAATGTTGATGGATAAAGTTGAACGTTGAACTGTCACTTTGAAAGTTGATGTTTAAAGTTTCAATGATTGTGATACAAAGTACAAAGTTGAGGAATGAAATATGATGTTGATGTTTGCCAAGTTAATTGTTAGACTGTCAAGTTGAATGTTGTGATCAACTTTGATTTTTGGCGGGGATGGAACTCCATAGCAAACAAGGAGTGTACTTGAACTTTAATTTTAAGAAGACCCTCCGGCTAAACTAAGTGTCAAAACAAAGGTGGTATGTGTCCCTAAATGTAATTTATGCACTAAATTTTCGTCTTGAGCATAATCCGATTGAGGAACAGTGAAGCAAAACGTGAGCTTAGCTGGTTTGGCCGATAGGATATTACTTGTTTAGAACTGACATGAAATGGAACTTCGTTAGCGTGACCACAGCCTCAGAACTCATTTTTACTCCTTTGACTGGCATCACGTGGTTTCTTTCAGGAAAATTGAGGCTCAGACAATTTCTCCAGGTAGGGGACACGAGTAGTAACACTTCTAGCAAACATATGTACATCAGGTGACTTTGGTTATGTCAGAACGACATAAGGATCAGTGTAGTGTTTTCTACATGTTTCTAGAGTATTGAGTATTAGTTTGTTTGTCAGTCCTGATTAATGGCTGCGCGAATTGTATGGAGAAAATCATTTCGCCCTGCTCCATTTTTTTCCGCACGGAGCTGCAACTATCCGAGCTGTTACAGACGAAACTCTGTTTAGCAGTTATGTGTCTTACCCCATAAGATTCATGTGTCCGTCTAAAGTTGCATTTATCCTAAGACTTTCTTAGCATTAACAAGGTTTACCCATGATAGGCAAGTCGATATAAAAAATGGGGTAAGACATTAAAACGAATTAATACGATTTGAGTGGAATTTTGTAGTTAAGTTACAAACTACCAAATCAACGTTTTAGAATCCATTGTATTTTTCTTTGAAAATAGTCAAGATGGTCGGTTTTGGTCGGCTTCGAAGGGAGCCAATATGGCGGAACGAAGGGCTGCCATTCATAAATGTTTCACAAAGACTATTGCTAATCAAGAGTTACTGTATTTGAAACACCCGTTATCGATGGGATTGTTTGAGCAATAAGTTTTAGTAAGAAACAAATCAATATAAGTCTCTAATCCGAGTGCAACATCTTCGATGCTATGTCGAGAATGAGAACGTTTCATTAAGCATGGCTGGATAGTTTATTCATGATAAGGTGGTTTAAAATTGAGCAAAATTATTGTTCGGCCGAAAGTTTGCGTTTAAGTCTTACAGGGCTTTAGTGTAACCACAGAATAGACTATTAAACTGTTTCACTAGTTTTTCGTTGGAAACTATGAAGAAAGCCGATTTAGATGGGCTCTGAAGGCGAACCAAACGACTTAATTGTCAACCATATTTGCGAACCTTCTATGAAAGTTTCGCCAAACGTTATTGCCATTACCCTGCGAGCTGCGAGACAGAATTTCCCGTCTCTTTCAGCTCGGTAAACTCTCACTGAGCAGAAAGAGAAGGGAAATTCTGTCTCGCAGAGTATATTGCCATATAACTAACGAACCATCTTCTATTGACTGTCAAAACACCCTTCTCATCGACGAGCCTACCTAAACAAGAAGTTTAGGAGAAAAATTAGGAATTTTAAGGTTGCTCCTTTCTACCCAATTTTGAGCGTAGAGGAGGCTGCTTGAAGGAACCTCACAATAGTAACGAGTGAAACAACTGATTTCTCCAATGTTATGTCGATTGCGAACATACTTTTCAGAGGAAGTGAACTTTAGGTAAGGTTAGTTATGATCAAAATTCCAAAAGTGCTTAAAATTATATGAAAGGAAATAATGTTTCTCGTAGAACTTCGTGACTAGCCTCGTTTAAAATTCGTGGTGTGGTTGGGGTATTCGCGAAAGTTGTGTCGACTGCGTTAATAAGATTGTCTTTTTCTTCGAAAATTGCTAAGATAGTCGGTTTTGGTCGGCTTTGAAGGCGAGCCACTATGGCGGAACGAAGGGCTGCCATTCTTAAATGTTTCTCAAAGACTATTGCTAATCAAGAGTTACTGTATTTGAAACACCCGTTCTCGGTGGGATTGTTTGAGCAACAAGTTTTAGTAAGAAACAAATCAATATAAGTCTCTAATCCGTGTGCAGTATCTTCGATGCTATGTCGAAAATGAGAACGTTTCATTAAGCATGGCTGTAGTTTATTCATGATAAGGTGAAGGGGATAATGAAAGCGGTTTAAAATTATGCAAAATTATTGTTCGGCCACAATTTTGCGTTTGTCTTACTTTAGTGTAACCACAGAATATATGATAAAAATTTTCACTGGTTTTTCGTCGGAAAATATGAAGATAACCGATTGCAATCAGCGCTTAAGGCGAGCCAAATGACTTAACTGTCAACAATTGCGAACCTTTTCTGAACGTTTCGCCAAACTTTATTTCCATTATCCTGCGAGACAGAGATTCGCTTCTTTTTCTTCTCAGTGAGAGCTTACCGAACGAGAATCTCTGTATCGCAGAGTATGTTGCCATATAACTAACGAGCTATCTTCTATTGACTGTCAAAAGCCCTCCTCATCGACGAGACTACCTAAACAAGAAGTTTAGGAGAAAAATTAGGAGTTCAAAGGCTGGAAGAAACTTCTAGGGTACCGGTCTCTGTGATCTCAGTTAGTTAGGAAAGCAAATGCAAACTCAATGTTCAGTGTTTGTATTTAGACAGGTTTTCTCCCGGTTAAATCGACTTGTTAAAGGGAAATCTAATAAACCGGGCTATTATCACGAAGAAAAAGCAAAAAATGAATTTGCGCTAAAGAAACTCGCTTATACAGTCCCGCTTCTCATAAATCGAAGGCATACTGGTAGTTTGTTGTCTTTATTTTTATATTATAATAAAGTTTCCATATAACGCGCGCTCTGATTGGCTGAAACAGCGTGCTTTATCAGAGAACAGAGCACGGGTTGATGACGGTAAGTTGGCTTCCAAATTTTTGCTTCGGAATTTTGACAAATTTGACCCAAATTAAACATCCCCTGTGACTCAGACGAACGCACTGGAAGCGAGCTATTTTTCTGCAGTAAATATGGCTCACAGAGACCATTGTTAGCAACAGTAGTGTTAAAACTGTACTAAAATAGCAAGTTTTGCTAGATTCCCGCCGACAATCATGTACAGCTGTAGCGAAATACACAAATTCTCAACCTAAACAGTGCTTCGATAAAGACATTAATTTTGTTACGAAGGCAGAAATTATACTAAGAAGTAAAACAACGACAGAAAACAATTGAACTGTCTTTGTTTATGATGAAAAGCTTTATTTTTGTGAATTTACAATTAAAAATGCTCCTTTGCTCAAACAACACTTACATGCAGTGTAGTAACGCTCGTTCTCCGGTCATCTCAGCGAAGTAAACCGACGAGTGGTCAGTGCAAAACTTGCTCTGATATTCTCTTCTGTGCTCGAAGTAGAACCAGTGGGAGCCGTTAAGTCTTTCTAACATTTACGCTAGTTCGGGCAATCTTGCTGCAGACGGCTACGAGCCGTAAATAACTGTAGCTCCTTTCAAATTCAACCCGGCATTTCGCATTTTCATCCACAAGCTTTGAGCTCCGTGTTTCATAATTTCCACTGGAAAAGTGCTCGTTTTCATGGGCCACAATACGGCCGGATTCCTCTGGACTATAACCCTTTACCTGCCTTGAGATCCGTATTTAAAAATCAACTTAAAAGCGAACTTTGAAGGCATCATTCTTCTCTCGAAAGCCGCTCAAACTTCTCGAAACTGAAAGCTTAGCTCAAGTCCAGTTTGTGATTGACAGCTGTCGCTTCGTTAGCCAATCAAATTACTTGAACAATTCTAACAAGGATTGTGATTGGCTTATTTTAGCGTGCTTTATCAGAGAACAGTGCACGGCTGACGCCACTTTGGCTCGTTTGGAAAATAAAGTTTGGTTTGGAAATTCAGCCGAATGCGTGGGGAAATTATCTGATTCTTTATCATAAAACAAATAAAGAAGCCTCGACTGTGCTCTGTTCTGTTGTAAAGCACTTAGGAAGCGGTAGAGCACTCAAGAAGTAGGAAAAAACACTCGACTACGTCTCGTGTTTTCCCCTACACTTCTTTCGTGCTCTACCGCTTCCTGCGTGCTTTACAACAGAACAGAGCGACACCGCGGATATACGTTTTTTGGGGCGCGATACAGTATTTTGCTGGTCAGCGGTACACCCTAACAAAACTACAAAATGCCTGCAACTTTTACATTGTTTTCGCAGTGAGTCTTATCGACAGTCAAAAAGATACAAAACTTAGAGCGCACACTGTAAACTTAGCTTTTAAACTCCGCTCATTTGTTGGATAGTTCTCAGTTAATATTATATATTGTGCCAAAGCCAAACTGAAATTGCACACGGTGTGAAATTGTTGTTGTTTCGTGAGAGTTCATGCTCGCAAGCGGCGAGCCAGTGGCAATTTACGTTACGATGTGCGCTAAGGCTAAAACTAGGCAGCTTTTGTGCTGCTGTAGCGGTGTTCTGAGGACATCAACTTCTCAAGTTTGTTGAATTGATGGGCTTGAACCGTATGAATCGGTATGTCAACGGCATTTCGATCAAATTCGTCGGGAAGACATGCTCGTGTTCGTCCTCTTGTTCGATTGGGGGCACTCACGTAAGTAATCACGGTCATCCTGTCCTGACTCGGCATCACCGAATTATAGACCAAGTTGGCCGAAATCGAAGCAGTACTTCGTATAAATCTTGGACACGTTGGTGTAACAGGTGTAGGACTGAGTCCCCAAAAGGGTTCAAAATCTGGCCTCAACTCGAGGAAGAATTCATCGAGGTATGTTTTCTCATAAAATATCCAATTTTAATTATACTGTACTTCAGGAAGCTTGAGCCTGGCGAAAATAAAATTTTAAATTTTCATGTTTATTATTGTTTCTGTGTTTCGTGTCATAATTTCGAATTGTTGCAGTTCTGTATTTTGCTTTTAGCGCCTCTAAAGTGTGAAAATTATTTTAAACTAGTTGCATAGCTGTTAGAGTTTAGAAAAAAAGCTATTTAGCTATTAAAAAAACCACAAGAAGTACATGACATCTGATTACCTTTAGATGGCAGAAGACATGGAATACAAAGCTGTTAAAAGGGTAATTAAAAATACATGCATACAAGACAATAAAATTACCATAAAACCTTGGTAATAACAACTTTCAGTTACAACTCAATAAGTGAATTTCATTTTTAGTTATAAATAGGCTATCCCCCCTGTATTCACACAACAATCTTCTGATTATAAGGCCACCCAGATAATTTCTGACCACATTACCTTAGAGCCTGAGACTCTATAGCGTTGTAACATTAATATTTGTTTACATATTACTATTATCTGGATTTCCCAATAGAAAACTTCTTCTATTGTACATTTTTTCCTATTTTGGCTCAGCAAAAATCCTTTTAGATACTGTCCATGGATGATTTCCACAACATCAATGCTGTAAAAACACCAACTGAGAGAACACTGACCAATGCTCTCCATATGGCAACTCCTCTCCTGAACATTCAGCCATCTGTTGATGGTAGGGAGAGGCAGGGGGCAGGAGCCCGGGAGAATAGGGGGTAGGAATCCGGAGAGAAATGCAAAATGCTAATTTTTCTCATTCATTAAGGCTTCAAATACTTTCAAAAACAAGAACTGAAAATGTTACTTGACTTTCATTTAGTGTCTTTAGAGACTTCTAGGCCGACGGGCAAAGAAAAATTCACCCTTGGGCTCAAAATGAGGCTCAAAATGAAACCCTTTGACAGTGGTTATGTCATAGGTCATTCACTTGAAAGACGGGTAAGAGTAGCAAGGCTGAAAATGAAGGAAAAAAGGAAAAGGAAATGCCTAAGGACTGTGCAGCTAAATGACTAGGATGTGTTTTGAGTCTCTTAATTTACAGAGGACAGGAGCAGGATGAACAAGGGTGGGAGTAAAGAGATAGAGGTATGGGAAGTGGGAGGTTCTAACTCCACTGTCCCTTCCCCCACCTGATGCAGTACCTTGTCCCTAAGTAAAAGGTAAAGTCTGCATAGAGCCAAGTGGCCCATCAGGCCAGGCTTATCTCAGTTTCTGTAGCATGAACCGACTAGCAGTATTTCTACTACCCCCTGCCGGATAGGATGCTAGTCGATCACAGGGTTACCCCCTGCATTAAATTCACCAGTACCCATATGTACACCTTTGTGGAGAGAGACACCATGAGAGTAAAAGTGTCTTGCCCCAAAACACAACACAATGTCCTTGACCAGCGCTCAAACACAGACCGCTCGATCCATTGCTGAGCGCACTAACCACATGGCCACCGCACCTCCCACCTTGTCCCTTAGGCCTAACCTTAACCCTAAACCTAAAAAAAAGGAGTCTGTAGATTTCAGTCAAGTTTACCTCTTATCACTTGCGTATTTGAGACAATTTCTAATTTCCTCGCTTTGCCATTCAGTTTACAGCACCAAAGCCTGACTTTAAGTGATTCGCAACTACTGACAGAACTTGTTTTTGCAACTTACAACTTCAGACTTTGCACAAAATTTCTCACTGGAGAAAAGCAATGTTGTAGAACTAAAGTGATGAACTAAATGCAATAAATATTAATTTGTAAGAAATGTATCTGTTCTTTAATACATGCTTTTGTGTCTAGTATCTGAGTTAGATGTAGCCAAGATATATTACCAATGGTTTGTAGACAACAGTAAGCCAATTCAGAGACACAGTGGCATAAACAAACCCACTTGTTAGCCAATTTATCACAGGAAAAAAAAAATACATATAATAATATTACACATATATAATTCATTGCCATCAGGTTCTATTATGTCTTGTAATAAAGTGGTTACAAGTTAAGTCAGAATCTTACAGAAGGGAGGATGATACAATACTATTACTAAGGTGATCATAATTAATTTCATATTGATTCAAAGCACATGATATGTACATGTATGATTACAATGTAAAAATTATTTTGTACTGATTGTGCAAAGCTCATCTGAATTAAATTAAATGAAAGGAAAAACAACAACAGTCAATTATTTATTAAAGTTGACACAGTGCACATGTAAGATAGAGAAATAGAAATCGAAAAGCTTCAAATGACTGAGTAAACAAAATAAACTAGTGGGTTTCATTGAGGAGTTGATTACTGCCTCTCTGAAATGTTGAATGTCTTTTCAGCATCAAAAGAAGTGAAACTTGACCACATCCCATAAGTGGAAGCGGTTTCGTGTAAACAAATACAGGTGTTTGGGCATTTTAAAATATTTAGTTACATGTGCATACATGTACAGGGAAACGGTCTTGAAAATTTCCATGTGCTATCAACATGTAATCGATGTAAACAAAAAAGACCTCAAGCGAGGAAAAAATGTCTATGAACCGAACATATTGCGCGGTCTTGAATGTTTTCAGTATTTCCAGCGTTCGCTGCGGCCAACAAATCACAATATTTTCGATTTCTACTCCCTTCGCAAACGCCACCATTATATATAAATGTAGGTTTAAACAATCTTTAATGATAGAGAAATATCTTGTGAATGAAATGAACAAATGTTTTATTCTGACAGCAAACGGCAGGTACAAAAAAATTATTTCACCTGTTCCAAAAGGCGCAGAAAGTCAGAAAGGTGATAGAAACGCCAAACAAGCCAGTCTTTAAAGACAAATTCTTATCAAAGTTTCTTTGACGCGTTGCGAAATGTAATCTAAATGAACAAGCACCACATGTCGGCGCAAAGTGAGTGTGAATAAAACGGTCCCGACTTACATGTACCTCAACCACTTCATGCAAATTACACTTTTGATCCAACTAGTCTTCAAAATCCTTGCAAAAGCTTCATACAGAACCAATCTTCTGCTTTGCTGGATACCCATCGTTGTTTTCGACAATTCTGAGGCGAGGGCGACTGAAGCAACACGATCCAGGCTCGAGTCACCAAACTACACATTACTCCACACAAAATGATTCCCGTGTACCCCTATTCATTCCCGGAACATTGTTTGAGTATTAAAAACCCATTTCAGGACGTCAAACTCACCAATAACGAGAAGTATCAAGGATATTTTCGACCTTAAAACGAACCAAAATACTGATCTCGGAAAACTGATCGATCGAAGGACAGCACAGCCTGATGGTGATGACCACTGACCAGTTACGGTGACGTCAAAAAACGTATTTCCGCGGTGTCGAACAGAGCACAGTCGAGGCTTCTTTATTTGTTAATTAGCGACGACTTTGAGCTTCATGCATGACTGGTCACGCCACTCAATTTTGAGCCAATCACGAGTCCCGTTATATGAAAAATAACGTACACTAATTTATGCATTAGGTTCGACACATGAGGAGAACGCCGTATGAATCAGCTACCGCTCCAACGTCGCAGAACGTGAGCTTCGCTGGCCGTTGGCCGACAGGATATTATTTGTTTAGAATTCACATGAAGTGGAACTTCGTTAGCGTGACCACAGTCTCAGAACTCATTTTTACTCCTTTGACTGGCATCACGTGGTTTCTTTCAGGAAAATTGAGGCTCAGACAATTTCTCCAGGTAGGGGACACGAGTAGTGACACTTCTAGCAAATATATGTACATCAGGTGACTTTGGTTATGTCAGAGCGGCACAAGGATCAGTGTAGTGTTTTCTACATGTTTCTAGAGTATTGAGTATTAGTTTGTTTGTCAGTCCTGATTAATAGCTGCGCGAATTGTATGGAGAAAATCATTTCGCCCTGCTCCATTTTTTTTCCGCACGGAGCTGCAACTATCCGAGCTGTTACAGACGAAACTCTGTTTAGCAGTTATGTGTCTTACCCCATAAGATTCATGTGTCCGTCTAAAGTTGCATTTATCCTAAGACTTTCTTAGCATTAACAAGGTTTACCCATGATAGGCAAGTCGATATAAAAAATGGGATAAGACATTAAAACGCATTAATACGATTTGAGTGGAATTTTGTAGTTAAGTTACAAACTACCAAATCAACGTTTTAGAATCCATTGTATTTTTCTTTGAAAATAGTCAAGATGGTCGGTTTTGGTCGGCTTCGAAGGGAGCCAATATGGCGGAACGAAGGGCTGCCATTCATAAATGTTTCTCAAAGACTATTGCTAATCAAGAGTTACTGTATTTGAAACACCCGCTCTCGATGGGATTCTTTGAGCAACAAGTTTTAGTAAGAAACAAATCAATATAAGTCTCTAATCCGTGTGCAGTATCTTCGATGCTATGTCGAGAATGAGAACGTTTCATTAAGCATGGCTGTAGTTTATTCATGATAAGGTGAAGGGGATAATGAAAGCGGTTTAAAATTATGCAAAATTATTGTTCGGCCGCAATATTGCGTTTGTCTTACTTTAGTGTAACCACAGAATATATGATAAAAATTTTCACTAGTTTTTCGTCGGAAAATATGAAGATAATCGATTGCAATCAGCGCTGAAGGCGAGCCAAACGACTTAACTGTCAACAATTGCGAACCTTTTCTGAACGTTTCGCCAAACTTTATTTCCATTATCCTGCGAGACAGAGATTCGCTTCTTTCTCTTCTCAGTGAGAGCTCACCGAACGAGAATCTCTGTATCGCAGAGTATGTTGCCATATAACTAACGAGCTATCTTCTATTGACTGTCAAAAGCCCTTCTCATCGACGAGACTATCTAAACAAGAAGTTTAAGTAGAAAATTAGGAATTTTAAGGTTGCTCCTTTCCACCTAATTTTGAGCATAGAGGAGGCTGCTTGAAGGAACCTCACAATATTAATGAGTGAAACAACTGATTTCTCCAATGTTATGTCGATTGCGAACATACTTTTCAGAGGAAGTAAACTTTTGGTATAGGTTAGTTGTGATCAAAATTCCAAAAGTGCTTAAAATTATGTGAAAGGAACTAATGTTTCTCGTAAAACTTTGTGACTAGCCTCGTTTAAAATTCGTGGTGTGGTTGAGGTATTCGCGAAAGTTGTGTCGACTGCGTTAATAAGATTGTAAATCGACGTTGAGTTGAGTGTCCACCGTGACGAAACAGATCTGAACATGCTGCCTGAAGATCTTTGAAGCCCCCAGCAGCGGCGGCTTCATCTTCATCAGTTACTCTGTCACTAAGATTAACAATGCCTGCATGACAGAAAGTTAGCTACTGTAGTGTCCAGCGCGGTATCGTGTTGGATTTGGGTTTGACAAGAGTTTGCGGTATTTAGAGTTCAAGGAAAATGTTGATTTACGGCCAGGTCAGACTTTTCCCTGTTTTGCTAGCTTAAAAAGGAAGTAACAGTTCTTTGTACGTGTGGCTGTTCAAAATTTCGGGTATTTAACCATCTGAATTCATTTTCCAACTTTCACTTCATGGCTGTGGCATAGCCAGTTTTCCCGTTCGCTAATCTTGAATAACGTATGATATGCCTCGCTTGCTTCTAAGACTGTGTCTTAAGAGGTTGAGTAGCATATTGTATCAGCAGTAATGTAAATATAATGCAGTTTCTAATTTATATAATCTAGTTTACAAAGAGTTCAGTGAAATTTAATGTCACTCGACAGCGAAATGAGCTAAGTCCCGTTTTGTAACCTTCTCAAAAAATGGTTAGTCCCGGTTAGGAAATGTTCAGGGAAGAAAAAATTTCTTCAAGGTCAGGTACCTTAATTTCGACTCAGGGAAAATTGACATTTTGATGAGAAGTCAGGGCAAATTGAAATACATTTAACACGGCTGATTTAAGACCATTGAAGGCTGGAAGAAACTTTTAGTGTCACTGTGATTTCAGCGTGTTTTCCTTGATGAATAAGAGGAATTTGTTGATCGCTTTGATCGTTTGCTACGGACGTCATTGCCGCAATGTTGGATAACCATTAACAAAAGAAGTCTTGTTAGCTTTATTGTTCCTGTCATCCAACATGGCCACCAGTGTTTATCATTTGAATCTATTGGGAATGGTTGGAAACCACCTATACATGCTACATTATTTCTGGCCACGCAACAAAGATTTTTCGTTGTCATTGATTGCTCGGCTAAACTACAGAATAAGGAGACATTTATGCACCTTGAAAAGTGGCCCTTTATTGTGTGGTCGCTAAAGTAGAGAATACAGGGCCACTTTTAATCATCCATTATTCTTCGTCCTTTTATCCACTACCGCGCCAAACGAGCCACTAAATCTATGGACCTTCAAAAGTGGCCTTGTAATGTGTAGTTGCTCCCTCGGATTTCCTTCACGATTTAGAAAGGAAATGATAGTTTTTACATGTAAGTTCCTGTCTCATTATGTCGGTTGCGTCAAAATGCAGATCATAGTGGATTATTTTATCTGATTACGTTTAGCAACAGATTGACGAGGGTTGATTGGTTTAGTGAATTTTGGTTTGCGTGTCGTGGGCCCCAAACAATGACAACAATATCATCTTTATTTTCAGGTCAATACTGGCCATGCATCAATAATTTTGCCTTGTCATTAATTGCTCCTTATCATAAAGTTTTGGTTGAAAGGCTTTCAACTGAGAACTAGAAAACCTCTAATTACCAAGTTTGCTCTGATTTCAGTACAACTATTATATTATTTATTTAATGTATTTGTTGTAAGTTTCGAATAAGGTAACTGTTTTAATCTTATTTTGTAATGGACCGTTAGGAACCTTGCATGTTTGTCAGCTATAATTAGGGAACGAATAAACTTCAGGGCCTGTCCAAACGGGAAATGTTTGGCGACCAAACACCATCAAACATTGTTTGGTGACCTAACATTTTACCGTTTGGCCACCTTGTTTGGTGTTGTTTGATCGTGTTTGGTCATCAAAGGCCATCAAACATTCGATCAAACAACTTAAAACATTTCTTTTGTTCTCGTGTTTGATGGGCGATGTTTTGTTCGTTTGGATAGCCGTTTCAAACATGGTTGGCGCGCGCATGCGTCCCACGCTTGTTCAGCGGCTTGTATCCATAGTTTGATCTGTGTTTGATCAAACATGTTTTAACCGTTTGGCCAGTCACTTCAACATTAGCATGTTTGGTGACCAAACAATGTTTGATGATGTTTGGTCGCCAAAAATTTACCGTTTGGACATTTGCGTGACATTGCATATTAATTAATTATTTAATATGTTAATATTTTTCTGACAGTTTATTTCTGATCTTTTTGAACTTGAAAATGGTGTCGTTAATTTTAACTTGCTTGTACATTACAAAACCTTTGCATATAAATATCATGAAAGTAAATACTATAATAGTCCTGGCTATCGTGATCTTCAGTTGAATTAGGACATGCAGATTGAAAAGGAACCTAGCTTTTGAAAACTTTAAAACTTCCAAACAGACTGTAAAACCTCATACTGCATAGACAGCAGCATGCCGGTGTTAGAAACATTTCAAACGGCCACTAAAAAAATATTGAGCGCTTTTCCATTGAACCAAAAATATCTGGTTTCAATTTCCGAAAATGCAGAATAGTATTTTAACGTAAATTTTCGAAAATTTCTTACCAGTTGCAGTCAGTCTATTTGATGCTTCTCGCACAATTTCCGACATTTTCAGCTAAATGGTTCCCTCCATTATACACCTTCATGCAGCTCCGTACATCTTCATATTTACCTTCATACACATTCATTTACCTTCACACTCCTTTATTTATCTTCATACTCCTTCATACACCTTCATATGTCGTCATTTACTTGCATACTCCTTTATTTATCTTCATATTCCATCATACACCTTCATTTACCCTTATAAGTCCAACTAAAAGGCACTGTCACGGCATGCGAACATTAAAACTAACCAACTAGCAAGAAGATATATCGCGACTAATCGAGATGTTATTTTCTTGACCAATTTTCTCTTAGATATAACAACTGCATTTCAATCCGGCGCCACACATCATGAAGTGTAGGATAAAATCCTTTGTATATACAGTGTTTAGTCTGGGATTCGCAAGCTCTCTACTTTTGGTGGTTTATAATGTAACACATTTAGGCATGCCGCGATTGCTACGAAACGCATCCATTTCACTGTACGAAACACCTCCAGACGATTTCATTCAACTGATGAACTTTAACGACTTAGGAAGTGGCAAGGAACGACTGCATCTATTGGTTGTTACCAACAGTGCGCCACATAAGTCCGACAGAAGAATGGCTATCAGGTCCACATGGTGGAGACATTGCACAGAAAGCCAGGTAAATATAACAAAAGTTATTTTGGTGTGGGATACCTGTGGTATATCACACTACTGTCATAGGCTCGTGTCCGTTAATTCAAATTAGGTATCCCGCACATGTACTCTTTGGGTACCTATTTTTAGGGAATATTGAGAAAGGTGATATCGTAGGTTCCTAATTTTGCAGAGCAAGAGTTTTGGACTTTTATGATTGGCGGAGGCATCGGAAATTACTTAGGGATAATGATTGCTTGTCCGATTAAAAGATACGGAAACATCTCTTCAATCATTGTTCGAATAAACAATTTAAAAACTTCAAAAAAGAAAAACGTTTTTAACCAACTTAACAAAGAGGTTTCGTCTGAAGAGGGAGAAATACTGTTTTCTGTAACCCAGGCCAGTTATTTCGCTGTCTCGAATGAAGCACGAAACAACAGCTTCTTTATGGCATCAGCTTACTTATGACATCAAAGTGCTGATAAAATGCTGAAAACCGTTGTGAGTCACCATTTAAGGTGGAAAAGTGTGGTAAAACCAAACCCAAAGATATCAGAATGGCGAATCACAATGAACTAATCAGAACACGAAGTCAATGCACGTCGCCGTTTCGTGAGAAAAATTGGAACTGATTTTGGCCTTCATCTACTCACTGGCTGAAAGTATACTCTTGCTACGATTGATAATAACACCCTCCTGAACGAATTGCAAGCTGAAGTAGATATATTATTTCTTTCCAAGGTAATTAGAGATGTACATGTGTTCTAAATACATTTTTAGAAAACTGCTAATCGCAGTTAATTTGTCTTAAACAGGTGAAATGCTTCTTTGTTACCGATGGTATCATTGAGGATCGTTCTAAGCGTATCAGTCTACTCCAAGAAAGAAACCACTTCCAGGACATGGTATTTCAACCGCTTCGTGGAGGCATGGAATTCGGGCTGCGCTTTCTAAATCAAATCAAATGGGTGAATGCTAATTTTGATTTCAAGTACCTTCTGAAGGTCGATGACGATTACTTTGTGTGTTTAAAGAGACTTCTAAATGAGCTTCCCTTAAGACCAACCAGCAATCTAGTCTGGGGACATTTTCACTGCCAAATAGGTATTACGTGGGTGGATGAGGCGTTCGTGATATTTTCAGACGATGTGATCCACAAATTTGTAGAGCAAGACGAGAACAAGACGTTATGTCACCCGTTTGCTGATCAGCAAATAGGCCTGTGGATGCAAAACTTGCCCAAAAGGTATTTCCATGATCCAAGACTGCATCATCATCCGCCCGCTTCGTTTTTGCCAAAATTTCAAAATATTTCCAAGGTGTGCGACTCGTATCTTGGGATTCACGGCACCTACGTTGAGGAGATGAGGGCATTTGGGAAGAATGACAACGATGGTCCAAAAGATGTGATGCCTACTCCCGACTTTTCAACTTATTGTAAGACTATGAGATTTGACCATCGTGTGTTTGGACAAGACTTTCGTTTCGATCCCAGACCTTGTAGAGAAAACCCGAGGTGGAATAATTCAACAATTATGCCGGCTATCTACAGTCGAGAAAATTTTAGGCCCAAAAAGTAGATACCAGTGAGAAAAGGGGGCGGCAATTCCAAGGGGGGTTCACAAGCTGGCGGGTATAAAAAGAATTAGAAAAAATTGCAATGTTCATATTTTATAAGAAACGATTTGGAAATACACGAGACAAGAAATATAAGTGATAGAAACCGATGTTTCGGTGCATCTTGCCCCATTATCAAGGTTACATAATTAATGATAAAAAGCGGTTTGTGAAGAGGCTAAGTTGAAGCGAATTTGCATACGGAGAGTACCAAGCTAATGACATGAATACTTTAGCACGAAGAGAATCAGACTGTACATTCAGTGCTGATTTAAGATATTGAATACACAGCATTTCATTAACAGGGGAATCAAATTTGCTCGTGCATTGTTTCTATCACTTATATTTCTTGTGTCATGTTCATATTTTCGTCGAAGAAACAGTAAACATTTTGAAACGAAGTTTAGAAAACAAGAAATGCTGTGGGAACACAATGAACGTAACAGAGTATTCCCACAGCTTCTTGGAGTTCTCTCATACCTTCTATTATATAAAACATTTAGATTATTAGCTCGTGATTTCTGTCGCATGTCTGACGAAAGGTACAGCGCGAGTCAACTATGAAGCATGCAAATCGAATTATCTAATGAGTGTTTGAGTATAAATCTACGAGTCGATCAAAACTTTATCTAAATTCTCTTCAGAGACAGTTCGGAGACGGTAAGAAGTTGGTGCCAGTTTGTTATTATAATAATAATAATAATAATAATAATAATAATAATGATAATAATAATGATAATAATAATAATAATACAACAGACTAGACATTGAGTAGCGTAGCCAATCAGAGATCGACACTCGTGATATTATGACTGTAGATTTATGCTAAAACTCATTAGCAGAATTCTACTAGTATACTAATGCAAATGCTGTAATCTGATTCGCTGAGCCATTGAACACTATCAGCCATTAGTGTGCAGTGGCTGGAGATCGTCTAGGAAATGGCAACGTTGTTTTCGTTTTTCCAAAGTTTTGAAGGAAAATTTTGATTCAAATTGATAATCAAATTCCTGAGAAGTCTAAACGAAGGACATTTAGGGTTCACATTGACTTTGAAAAAAGTTGAAATTATTGAAAAAAACTAATGCGCGCGCACACACAACTTCAATTTTAAATGACGATTCAATCCGAGCGATCTTTTTCAAGCACAAAGTTTAATAATACGTCAAGAAATAATTAGAAACCGTTATTTGAAGTAAATTTTGGTAAGAATTCTACTAAAACAATTAGATTATTCGCTCTCGATTTCTATGAGGTTGATTCAACCTTCGGCCTCATCATCTATCACCTCATAGAAATCTCGAGCTCATAATCTAATTGTTAATTAGTATAAATCTGCTAGCGTTCTATCACGAATGCCGTTCTCTGATTGGCTACGGTACTCACTATCTATTCTGTGATAGATAGTGAGCAGCGTAGCAGTGTAGCCTTGTTAACAAAAAGACGGCCGCTTCTTGGCGTTTTCGAAGAGTCTGTGAAGAGGATTTCGATAAAGGTTTGAACGACTAGTAGATTTATACTAAAACGACTAGATTATTCGCTCTCGGTAGTAGACTCGGGCTCCGCCCTCGTCAACTATATCACACAGCAAGGAAGACTTTTGTCTGATTGGCTTATTTGTTTCCCTGGTACTCAGACTCTTACTGAGCGCGCGCTGCCGAAATCTTCAAAACAAAGATGGCGTCTGAAGGAGCCATTTCATCGTTGACTTTGCTTCACCGCTTGTTCTAGAGTTTTAGGTAAATGTTGCAGTCTTTTGCTTTGTCCCCTCTTTCAGAATGGAAGGAAAATGTAGGGCGAGAGAGCTCAAACTTTTCACAGGTTGCCGTTTTCGATTTTACTGGCGAGTAACTGTTTCTCTCGTGGCTTCTTCTGCTTCTTGTAGTTGGCTGCAGGTTGGAAAAATGTTCCGCAACAAGTGCAAAACACGCGTTCTAACAGCGCGTATGGAAGTTTAGAGAAGAGGTAGTGTGTAGAAAGTGCTGCTGTAATTTTATTAACAAGAGTGCAAGGGTGTTACAGTAAAACAAAAAGGAGTTTGTTATACCTTTTTAATTAATTCAATACATGTATCGATCTGTAAAAATTTACTTTGATCGGCTTCCTTGGAAATCAATGTGATATTATTGTAGAAATTGCACTCTCCACTCTTAATCTTACGCTGTTTTTATGGTCATTTGCAAGATAGGGTAGTTACATCAAAAATGGCATTAGCTGTTGTACTAACCAATTTCAAGCATCCCCTTGATTTAACTAGAATTACAATTTTTATTCCATTACAAAATACAATTAGTGCTATTGTGTTTGAAAGCAGAGAAACTCTTTTATGGATAGCACTTTATCTTTCCTTCTTCAGAAAAACAGTTGTCACAAAATATTGCTTTCAGGTGCTGTTGTTGCTTTCAAGAATGTGTTTTTTTGTTTGCTATTTTTCAAGAATGATAAATGGGTGTGATATAACATATAATGTTCAAGTGCAGGTTGATAGATTTATAAAACAGTGTGAAAAAGGTACCATGCAACAAACATTAAAACAGTTGCCACCTCTCAAGAGGTTTGTCCCTTCAATGAATTAAATCATAAAAATTGTAAATTATGCACAAATAAATGTAGTGGACTGTAGTGATGATTGTAATTATGTTTATGTCATTTGTGTCACTTGGTTTGAGAAAAGTGGTACAGCTAGTGGAAGCTCTCATAAGTGGGCACCCTCAAGGCCCAAAAAAGGTGTGCATAACTGGAGCTGTCTGCTTTCAGGAATGTTTCTCATTCGGGGCCACTAGGGGTGTAAGGGATGGATAAGAGATGCCCAGCTAACTACAAACATTGTAAATATAAGAAACACTGCCATATCAAATGATCTTTTTGTTCTATTACCTTGTGCAATGCTGTAATTACGGCAATAACTAAATACAGTACTGTATACGGCAGCAGTAGGTCTGGTCATTAGTAATAATTAAGAGCAAATCATAATTGCAGCCAACATTGAGTCTCACTGCAACAAAATGCAGTGATACAATTTACGAATTCTTGAGTATATTTCATAGTCAGGTCCAATTCCTTTCGGGTGTCTACCAACACGAGTGTAAAACAAAGGAAAAGACTCCCTCAAAGTATCCAGGGGCCCGTTTCTGAAAAGCCCCGGAAACTTTTCGGGCCCACAAAGCTATTTTTAATTAATCTGTATCTAACAACAGAGCGGTGTATATGCCCGAAACCTTTTGCATGAAGAGAACCTCTGTTGATATTAAGAATACATGAATAAAACAGCTCTGCAATCATAACGTTTGAGATTTTGCTATGGCTTTTGGGTGAGAAAAAATTCCAGGACCTTTGGGAACGGGCCTCAGGGCAGCTTATGGGAATGCTCAATTAAGAGAATGAGTAAATAAACAGCTTGTTTGGGAGTTCAAACAGAGTTTTGTAAAGGCTGTCGTAAATAGAATTGTCTGCTTACAAGAGTGTCCATTAAAAAGAGAGCTTAGACAGCTTCCAATGTAAGTAGACTAGCCATGGTGGCCTAACAGTCAGTATGCTGGACTCCTGATTGAACTGTCCAGGTTTGAGCCTTGGCTGGGGTCATTTTATTGTGTTCTTGGGTAAGACACTTTACCAATATTCTTGCAATGCTTCTCTCCACCCACGTGTATAAATGGCTAGTGCTGAATTTTAATGCTGGGGGTAACCCTGCAATGGGTTGGCACCTCATCCATACTATGGAAACAGGGGTATGCTCAGGCAGTATGGACCATTTGGCCTGACTCAGACTTTGCAGAGTACCTTGCCATCCATTTGATCTTTTAGCATTCTTCTGAGATTATTAGTGAGCCATATGAGAAATAAAAGTGACAATATTATTTTGCATAGAAAACATTATATAGTATTGAAATGGTTCTTTTCAGGACCACTAAAACCACTCTTTTCAGAGCTACGAAAACAAACAAATTGTCAATGCAGTCAATGACCTGATAACAAAAGTAGGAATGGCCATATAGAGAAATCTTTTGTCTGCTCCTGACAATTGACTGACAAAGAAATGTTTATTTTCAATACTCATTATTATACAGAATACATAATTGTCCAAGAAATATTGCTAAATGTACTGTGTTTCCCACATAACTTTGGAGAGGTTAACGCTTAAGGAAAAACTGTTGAGGAAACCTTTATCTTTATTACCTTAAGTTTGTTTGTTCAAATGAATTTACATACCGGTATGTCATGCTTTAAGTTAAATTTTGCTGCCGCTGCACATACTTTAAAACAGCTGCATCTGCAAGAAAACAATGGCAAAAGATGTTTTTCTCACAGTCACAGCTTCTAAATCAAATATAAAGTTATGAATATCATAAACTTTCTTCAAGTCGTAAGTTTATGTAAGATACTCGAAAATGGTTCGTGACAAACTGATGTCACGCTATGGTCGAAAGAAGCAAATTTTGGTTGTGGAAGATTCCTCTTCGAGGTGAATTTTAAGCAACCGGAACATCGGAAACATTCTTATTTCTATACGTTAAATTGTAGCAGAGTAACTGTAGTTTCATTAATTAAAGCCGATTCCCATATCACAAATTACTTTTTCGGATATTCACAAAACCGCCCGCCCTGGTCAAGATAGACTAGCCGATAAAACATCGTCGCCAGCGAGTATCATGAAATCATTTAATGCGGGGATATTTTGTTGATCCGGTTTATAAAAACAAGGGTTGGGTGGAGTAAACCTTCCCTCAACTTGAATTGAATGAACACTTTTCATCCACAGTGGAGAACAATGCCACTCACTTTACATGTAAGAGCTTTAAAACTCGAAGCGTCACAAACTGAATTTCTAGAATTGAATTCCAACCTCAAATCATTCATCCAATTAATAGTAGACAGGGGAACATCGGAAACAAAGTACCAAATTTTGCCAGGGCGAAGTGTACACATTAAACAGTCACCCATTAGTGGGAATTCACATATCACAAAGGAACATAAAAGTCTCAGAGGTTGAAGACAAATTTTAATTTTGAGGTAAAACCTAAAGGACATTTATCGACGACAACATTCACTTCACTTGAAAATAAAACGGATGGACTCAATACACCAAAAGTACCCAGAATATGAAAAAACAAGAGGCTCCAAGTAGCCTATACTCATGCGCAAGAGAATACAAGTTGTATAAAATAGATATGCAATGCGTACATAGTCAGACAACCAATTGGAAAACGTTTGCCATCTGACAACTAGAAATGATATGGGAGAAATGCTAATTTGAAAAAAGTGCATCATAGATCTGAGATAGAAAATTAAGATGCAGGAGAGAAGATAAATGCTGTAACGCAATATGCCATCTTTATTACAAGGATATCGTCAGGCGAATAACAAAGCAAGCCGAGTCGAAAAATTATAAATAGAGAAGTAACAAACCATCAGAATTGCGAATTGGATGAAATATCTTTTTTCATAGCAATTCTGAACTAAATCCCTTTAGGCATTTTTTGTTCAAGTGTTAGACTTGTTTATGTTGGTTGTTAGGAATATATTCCAGTACTGGGCCATTGTAACAAATATCAACTTTGCCTTATTTTTATTATATTTGTAATTTGATTTTAAAGTACACTTGAAACTTGATAAAATAACAGTACTCCTCAGTAGGCACCTGGTGTTTTTTGTAAGTTATATCATGCAATGCCATATTTCCGAGAATTAAAACATTATATGTTGCTAACAATGTATTAGGTTTCAATAATTGATACAAAATACAAGGTGTACTAGACTAAACAAGAAGCAGAAAAAGAAAAAAGAAAAAAAAAAACACTTAACACACACAAGTGTTTTATTACCTGACATTGTTCGTCACATTCTTTTTGACTCAAGCAATTTCAGTTTTTAATGGACACAAACCTTTTACCAGAATAACTTTAAGTATATTACAGTCCTTTTTGCATTTTCTGAAAGTTAAAGATATGAACAGTTGTCTGAAATAACACCAAAACACTTTCTCATGGGAACTCGAGCAATTAAATTTCAAAGTTCAGAGGAATTGTCAGTTAAGACACAGGTAAAATTTCATCATCAGTTTCATTTCATCAGTATTTTCAAGTGTTTCATATATTACTTCAGAATTTATTTTCTACATTTGGTGTTGTTAGAAATGAGTTCTTTCAAGAAGATATTCAAAAGAGTCGCACAGAAGTTTCCAATAATCTCGGTAAAAAGTTTTAGTCCACTTGTTACTCGAACTTTTGGTGGATTCCTTCCTAACACTTAAGCTAGCATGTAACTGTAACTGAACTGAACGACTTTAATCTGCATTTGATAATGGCAACAAGATAACATCGAAACGTCAAGTTATAGCATTTATTTTTCTTTCAAAATTATTTCTTTGCAACCAAGTATCTTAAGGGATTCAAGGGACAAAGGAAACTTGAAAATTTTGTCCTGAAAATATATATCGAACGTGGCCTATTACCTGCCCGTTTTGTTGAGCACGTCCATTTACACGAACAGGAAGCATTTTTTGACCAAAAGATTAAGTATACAGAGCACATCCTTTATAATAAATGATTCTTCGTAATATGTCCTTGAATCTCCAAAACCCTAATAAATTTGAGACTTGGCTCACCCCTCCAGAAACACTTTCTTGCTGTTCATGCATGCTCACATGCCAGTTCAGAATCTTAACAACGAGCTAAAGTACTGATAGGTACTTTCACACTGCATCAAATTGGAGAAAAACCACAACGTTTACAAAAAAACGGCACCTTGTTGGAGAATCCAATATGGCGGACGGAGCTTCAAAGACCGTGGTAAATGTATGCATGCATAAATTTGCATGCACAAATGTTACACTGAAACGGAGAAACGGAGCCCAATCCTTAACTCGTGCGCCATACTGCGCATTAGTAATAACTTCATAAGAAATGCTAGACTCGAATTTAGTGAAGGATTGACGAAAAAGAAATGGTGAGGTTCTCTTGTTTAACCACACTTTGAAACTGAAAATGAGAACAACACCCCTGCGAAATAAATTCCCAGTAGTCTGGAAATTCCTAGGAATTCCTAGGAATTCCAAGTTATTCCAAGACATGCAAATTATGCTTTATCCAAGACCTTGGAATTTCTGGGAATATTTGGGAATAGTGGAAGTATGACTGGGAATTATTGGGAATTCCTAGGAATTCCAAGTTATTCCAAGTCATGCAAATTATGCTTAATCCAAGACCTTGGAATTTCTGGGAATATTTGGGAATAGTGAAAAGTATGACTGGGAATTATTGGGAATTCCTAGGAACTCCTATTATTTCCCAGACTGTTTTAAAAAATGTGTTTGGAATATCTAGGAATTTTTGGGAATAGCTAAAACACATGAAACATTGTTGGAAATTTCTGTAAATTTCCCAAAATGTCAAAATTAAAGATGAACTCAGTGCATGAATCAGTTTCTGTGAATTAGTAAAAATCAACAGGATCATTTCTCTGGAGTTCCATACCTTTTTATTGTTTTCAAGCTCCAAGGTAATTATTTCCAAACAAATGTACATTAATTCCAGTTTAAATCTGACAACTCAACATAAAGCTATAGCACTGATAACATTGCTTTTTACATCCAACATGATTTGTTAGTGTATATGTGCCCGTATGGACCCTTAAATCAAACACCCAGAGTTTAACTGATAGAAAAATGGATGCTCTTAGATTTGATAAATAGATTAAGCAAAAAATTCTGTCAGCATAAATGAATATATATTATTTACAATTTCAATAAAACCAAAAGTATATATGTGCATGTATATATTTAATATAATTGTAGATTCACACACATACCCATCATAGCCCACTGTTGAACAATTTTTGACTTGATCCTTTCTGACTTTAGGAAAAAGAGGAAGACATTTCTCACAGATGTCATAAGTGAAAAGCTCACAGTTTCCACACACTTGCTGTACATTTGTAAAACTGTACTGTGACATTCTCTGGACAAATTACCAGTAGTTTCATTAAAACAAGGATATCTTTAGCAGCCTCTCATTGTCATACAATGTCTTGAAATTAAGGCCAGAATGGCCATAGAGGCATATTCTTTAGCAGAAAATGTTTTTTTCTTGGGAACCATTAGTTTCACTTTCATCAGGGGAGTCCAGTGAATGGCCATCAGTGTCAGAGTTCTCAATTTCTTCAGAGGAGTCGGAACTGAAACTTCAACATCATTATCTGAATCACTGTCTGTGGACAAATCTGAGTTGTTGTGTATTACATCAATTGGTATTTCTGTAGTCTCTTCAGGTATAGGCAACTCAATTTCATCAAATGCTTCTGTGAAGCTTCAATTCTTGCATAAAGGTTCACTCCATAATCCATCAAAGTCATCCACAACATTTTTGCCAACAGCCATCTCACTCAGGTGAGCAGAAAACTCTGTGGTGTCCTGTTCATGGTGCTGGAAATGATCTCCAGGAAAAAGGGATGCAAGAGAGGGAGATGACGTCAACTGGCCTGTGAAGACTGCTTTAAGCGATTTATGTGGTCGAATCTTGTAGATTTTGGCATGGGTATAGTGGGATCATCAATATGTTTCTTGCATTTCCTTGTCCTTGCAGTCACTTTAATTCATGACACAACAAAATCAAAAGAATCAAAAAGATTATGAGTCAGTGGGAAACAAATAAATAACTCTCATAAATAAATGACAAATAAAAAAAACCTACATCTTGATGTATTGAAAAGACTATAGATCTCATATCATGTTAATACTTATAAATAATTCAAAGGAAAAAATGACAAGCATTGCAAATTTATACTTACTGCATTGTGCTGACTGGGTGTTGAAACACGTGGGCTCTCAAAATAGACTTGGTGGACTAATACAACAAGCTTAAGCTTATTTCGCAGAATTTATCTCGTTTCCTCAGGTCGATCTTAAACCTTTTAGGTGAATTTCGGCTTTTGGGGTTTTTAAAGAGCACACAATGCATTGCTTAGTTTGATTTATTTACAATTATAGCTTATCATAACAGAAAATCCCTATAAAATTGGATTCCTTACCCTTGCAGCGAACTTGATTTAAGTGCCTCACGATCCTTTGTTATCTTGACAACCGTCGGGAACAGATCAACCAGTTAAAGTACGTTCCATCCTTGATTTCGTCGTAAAAAGTTTGTGTAGTTTTTTCCTTTTGAAGCAAGACCCATCTTTCAAAAGACCACCAAAACAGCGTGGAAAGTGAAACAGAATTGCCGTTGAAAGCAAGCGACTGGTCCGGCAACCTCGTTGCCAGTCTCTCTCTCCTTCTTCTCCAGTTTCCATTCTCTCCTCAACTGATCAACTGCACCAATCACAGCACGCGAATTTTCACATGACTGTCCTCGTGACTGAACGTGACAAAGATCGCGTTATTCATTCTCTTTTGGCGCCCATCTTTGAATTCAGCGTCAACGGTTGATCGCTCGTGCGTTTTAGTAGATTTCACTTCCAAAATTATATCAGAATGGTTTTTGCTGCGGTCTTGTGACCAGAAGAAAACAGCGTGAGTGTCATTATCGAGAAACAAGTTATTCTTGGCGAAGATTTGGAGCTAAAAGAAAGTCTTACTGTGGATGTTTCAACGGGGAAAAATTCAAAGGGCAGACTAGCCGTATACAAAATTATTTGGTGAGTAATCGAATTCAAGTAACCTTATATTATGCAAAGTAAATTCTTGTATTTGGACTAAAGCTTTTGAATGAACTTTATCATCACGAATCATACAAGAGTGGACCACTCAGTCATGGCATGAAATGAATTCTGGCTAAAGCAAAGTTGAAACAATTTAGGTTGCCGAGAGTGCGTGCCTAAACAATTTGATTTGCGAATAACAAGTCGTTTCTCTCGCCTCACTTGTTCAAACGAAATAAATATAGCAGTTCTCTCTGATCCCAGTCAATTAGTTCTTGACAAAAACTCCAACGAGGCAGCCACAGTGTGCATAGTTTGATACATCTCCTGTGTGTTTCAGCCTGACTGTATGGCAATCCGTGTTGATCATCAATTTTTGTCCATCCGTATATTCTTTTGTGTTTACTCTATTATTTAAATGTTCCTTTAATATCTTAAGTGTCTTTTTTAATATTTCTAAAGTCTAAATTTGGCTAAAAACCGTGATATATATCCTCCAATTCGAGAGTTGTCGATACACTTATAGAAGAAGGAAAACCTTGATTTAATCTAATGTAAGCTCAAGATATATGTAACATATTTATCAATAGTAGAGAAGCACCTTCACAGTTATCAAGTCTTCTCCTTTAACATTTCAACCAGCTTACAGTCAGGTCTTAAATAGCTGCATGTATTAAACTGTGAGCACACAAATATTTGGATCCCAGTCTTACAGTACCTCATATACATAGCAATGTAATGTATTTTTTAATTTTGTTTTAGGTGTCATACAACAAAGATGAAGATGAAGAGGCTAGCTGCTGACAGCCTAATTAGAGGGCAACAAAAGAAGCTGCAGAATCAACAGAAATAACTGAACAGCAGCTAAGTTTGCCCAAACTCAGCCTTTTTTAATTTTATGAATTGTCTCAGTTTTGTTCTTATCATTGATTCCTTACATTCATGAAAATCCAGATTTGTTCCACATAATAACAATAATTTAAGCTAAAATCTTGTGTATGGAAAATTGTTGGATTTGTAAACCAAAAAAGTAAGTAAATTATCTGAAAAAGTTCTCTTTTTATCAAACATGTAAACGTTTGACCTTCATATCTGTTTTCAGTTTTACTCTTGATTCTTGATGTAATGAAAAAGAAACAGGATAATTTTTCTTATGTTTAAATTCATGAAAGCCAATGTAATAAACCATTGATTTAAAACCTGTTTGATGTGATATCAGTGACTTTATTTGTTATTTTAATGCTGGGCATTAATCATCAAAATTTTCTCTGGCCTACAAATGATACAAAATTCCCAGTTTTTCTCAGATTTTCCAAAAAATTCCAACCTATTCTCAAAAAATCCTACAAATTCCAAGATATTCTCAGAAACTCCTAGGAATTTTAAGGAATTTTCAAGGTGAGTATATTTCAGTTGGAATTCCTAGGAATTCCTAGGAATTCCAAGTCAGCTCTATGTAAACTTGGAATTCCGAGTCCGAATTACCGTGAAAATTCACACCTTAGATTCCTAGGAATTCCTAGGAATTTTTTCCTAGGAATTCCTAGGAATTCTTAAAGTTATCTCACAAGGGCTGAGTGATGGTTTCCTCTTCTCCTCAAGATGAGACGCATAAAAAAAACTAAAATATAACCTCAAGGAACCAGTAATACGTGTTACTTACCACCGTAGCCATGTTTCTTTTGGTTGGCCTGTGGTACTCTTCAGAGCACTGCAAAAGTGAATTAACGCTAGCTTTGCTTCATCTTTGTTGCTAGGAAATCGCTATCTTTGTCAGTGACATGTGTGCACGAAAAGAGCTTTATCGACCGTAAAATTGCTATAAGCGATATGAAACGGGCAGTTTTCTCTTCACATTGAATTGGTTTTCACGGTAACACGCTTTACATGACTTACTAAGGACCCATTAAAGAATGATTCGCCTTCGAAGGTTCGGTTTTCCAATTCAGCAGCACCGAAAACTGCGTGTTCAAGCAAAGTAAAAGAAGTTTAGGAAAATTTACGTTTAAATTCTTGGAGTCGTCTTTTTTAATGGATTACCAAAAACAATTCATATCGCTTATAATTTTTACTGCTCAGGCGCTATTATATTAAGTAGCATAATAGTGAAACCTCTCTACAATGATAACCAATAGTAACTGGATCGAGTGGAGTACAATTCAGGGAGTTATCGGGTGGGGAATTCCAAAATCGGACTAGCGCAAAGCGCTTGCCGATTTGAATACTTCCTGAATTGTACGGTACGATTATAAATAAGTAAATAAATAAATATACATTTATATAGCGCCATTTTCCACTAATTGTCCATGGCGCTTTACAATACTTTAAAATTAAAATTCTAAGTTTAAAATCCTAAAATTAAAATCCTAATCCTTTAAAAACCTAAAATCCTAAATCCTAAAAGTTAAAATCCTAAGAATTAAATACGCTATATAATACAATTAGGCTGCAAATAAAAAGTAAAAACTACAAATCAAATGCACGCTTAAAAAGATAAGTCTTAAGATTAGCCTTAAAAACTGCCTCTGATACGATAATTAATCGTATTTACAGCAAATTTCGAATTTGAAAAATTCCCTGGAGAACTTCTTTTGGGCGAAAACTTCAGTAGCACTTTCCATAACTTTAAAAAACTGAAGGAAGCCATCAAAGCGTGCGTAATTGACGTGCAAATCACGTGTCCAAATTGGATACCTGTAATTGACACCCACGTGATCTCGCGCCGATTACGTGACAAAATAGGCGCGCGGAGAATCAATCACGATCGAGACTTTTGTTATAGATACGATTAAGGTTACACAATACCTTGAGAGTGCTACTTTTGTCGAATTTTTCTTTTTAAGCAAAACAAAAAGGTCGCTATTAAATCTAACAGTTCCCCCAAAAAATGAAAGTAAAATCTTAAAACGCACACGGGTTATTTCCAAAAAAAAGGATTGTTAATAAAACTTAAAAAAAAGTTAATAATCCTTATAGCGCGTCAAATGTTTTGCGCGAAACTGCTTCCTCCGGTAGCTCATATTACAAGGGCCTCATTAGCATTTTGCTGTTTACACGCCATTCCGGAGTTGTGTTCTCGAATTTATTCGCTCTTCCATGCTGCCGAACACTCCTTATTGAGGTCATGAAACGTGCTAAAAAAAGAAATAGAAAAGTCCTTAGACAGCGGAAAAATCGAAGCCAGGACGAAGTCAATAGCGGAATTTCTTGAAGACACGAAGAAAACTTTGACCGACAGCGGCAATGGTTCGTGAATACTCGTACTCACATTCTTACCCCACTTATTTCTCTTGGTTTTCCCCATTCCTCACGTGAGGTGAAGACTGCTCCAAAGACGCCCGCTGAAGTTCAACAAGGAGAACGTGACTGTTATACTATTATTGCCCTGGAATTCCCGCGAAAATCATTTTGCTCGCTGTGAACGTTTGGGGTGCCCCGTTTGGCTAGCGGCATATTCTGTTGAAATACATCCGACTAAAGGCGTGACATGTTTACAACTCTTCAAACGGGATAGCTCGCAATAGCTTTTTGCGAGAATACCATCTCTTTAAATGAAGTAATGGGGTATGTAGAATTGGCAGATTTTCATGAAATTTGGCCAGAACTTTCCTTAAGCATTGAGGAGCAGAAGGGTGTCGGGGATTTTTTATATCATGGATATTTCTGTTGCGACCTTAGCTTGATTATTCTGGATATCACAAAACCTCATCCAATAATTGTTAAAAAAAACTGGTATAAAGCGGGAATTCAGTTCATTTTGGAAACCGCCTACTTGATGAAAAGTTTCATTTGTTAACTTTTGATGCTTTTAAGAAAAAATAATCTGTCCAAACTACTTTCCTCCAGTACCAAAGCGATGTGAGTGCAGTCTCCAAAATGAAATCAATTTGTGCTTGCACTCAGGCAGAGACAAGCATTGCAGAAGATTCAAACAACCTGTTGGCTTCTACGGAGTTTTCCAAGTTAGCCTATAATCAGTATTTATCAAGCAAATTGCTTCCATTCCGTAATTTGGGATATTTTATAGCCACGAAGTATATAGCACCACCATGTATGGTGCTGTACACCACCTATCATTTTTACTGTAGATGGTTAAAGGAAGGTATGCCTATCCATTGATTTTCTCATCAGTGAACATTACATGTTATCATTGTAAAAAAAGACGTGAGTGAATTCCTGAGCTCTAACATCTTCTGCCATCTAATGGAATTGTTACAAATATTTGTTTTTATTTTTTCAACGTGTTATAGCAATTAGGGCATCTTAAACTTTACACTTTTCTTTCTTTTCTTAGTAGTGTGTTGGCGATGCTGAGATTATGTTCTTTAGATTTAAATGCCTTTTCATCTTGTTTAGGGCTACAAACAACGCGGCGCATACATCCTGACTCAAGCCCCATTGGACAGCACTGTTGAGGACTTCTGGTGCATGATTTCACAGTATGAAATTGGCACAATTGTGATGTTGAACAGCTTGAAAGAAGACAAAGAGGTAGATTTCGCTTCATATACTTGCACTCGAAATTGAGGGTGCTGCTATGGCGTCTTTACCCGTTATGGTGTTCCACTTCTGGGACAGAAAAAACGTAGCATTGCATTTAAAATCCTTGCAGCAGCGAATTACTACATTTCACCGCTTAGACAGTGAAGAGGGTCGATACCTAAAACCAGCCCATTACAGTATTTCAGGTCTTAATTTTTCCAATACATGTACTGGATAGGGAAATGTTGTTGCCGGCAGCTCTTTTTCAATAATAGTCTTGTGTAATGAGTGTCTCTTCAGCCAGGCTTGCTTGGGACAATACTAGGGGAGTATCCTTCCTTAGCGTTTTCTGTATGAACCTCGCTGCGCTAGATCCTTACTATCACAACCTGGGGAAAGGTAAATAAAGTTAAGTCGATGAGCAACAAAAGATATAGTTGGCAAGGATGGAAACCATTCATTTAATATCTTTCCTATTCTTTCAGTAATTTTAATAATGAAAATTGTATTGTGTAAACAGATATAAGCGTGTGTGATCTTGCTTTACTTCCACGCAGCTACGAAAGACGATTTCAAGTCTATAAGCTATGTAAAAATGACATTAAAACTGAATATAAGAACTCTTTTACATTCTCTCTGTAGAGTTATCCACAGTACTGGCCTACTCAGTGAAGGATCCGCACAGTATGGTAGCCGATCACTTTACAGATACTGTCAGAAAACGCTTCAAAGAACATCACAACTAGAAAGTTTAGTGTGTCAAATGCAGAGGTGAGATTGCTAACTTGGTAGACGGGACCATTAAGGGTGAGCGGGGATTAAACTAATAAAGCGTCAATCCCTTAATGTTTGGAATTGGAATTTATAATTGGATGGGAGGAAGGAGGCGAAAGGGATGGTGGAAAAACAAAGGTTAAAATAAACCCTTAAAACTCATTACTCCTACCCACTTACCTCGCCCCTAAATTAGGAACCAATTTTTGCTGCAGAAATATAAGGTTAGGAAACACATTTTCTTTGGTAGTTGTGCTAAATGTTTCAACGCCAAATGCCTTATTTTCACCTATAGCCAGGAGAACAATCATATACATTGTGTGAAACGACATGTGTTCAGATTGTGTTATATTTACAGTAGGTCTGTCGGTTACTTGCTTATTATGTCTTAGCTCCCCAGTATGGAATTTTAGATACTAGCTTAGTTTGTGACGTACACACATTGTAACTAACCTTTCTGGAAACTTTTCTTCTTTTGTATTTTACCAATTTCGTATAATCTTAATGATCATTAGTTGCCTCTGCCGAAGTAAAATAAATAAAATGTTATATTACTTGCGCTATTCTAAATTTGAACATGACCAGATCATCTCCTAACAGTTCTAAATACAGCTCTAGATGATTGTCAAGTTAACTGATAAAGATAACGTTCTCTAGGCAGACGTTTAAATCATCTTGGTTGTACGCTCCTCCTGCTCATTAACAATATAAATGGATGCTGTATTTTGCTCTGTCTCTTCCATCCTTACGACGTACTAAACAATGCAAGAGAATTGTCCATTGGCTTCTGTTTCTAGCCATATCTCAAATGTTGTTCAATTCACAATCCTTAGCGGCGGCCAAGAAAACAGTCAACTGTGCAGCACTTACACCTCAATGGATGGTCCAACCCTGACACGTGCACAGATCCTAAGGAAATACTCGACTTGCTGGCTGCTATACAACAGTCTCAGCAACAAACAGGAAATGGCATTGTTGTTTTTCAGTGCAGGTGAATAGCAGATTTTTTACGCGCCGCCAAATGTGCGTTTTTTGTGGCGCTTAACCATAAAGTAACTAAAAGATCATATGTAGGTAGCGAAAGTCTGCATACGAGCAAAGGGGACCCATCAGGCCGAGCTTATCCCGGTTTCCGTAGCATGAAGCGACTAGGAGTATTTCTACTTCTCCCTGGATGGGATGCTAGTCCATCGCGGGGCTACCCCCAGCATTAAGTTCGCCGGTACCGATTTATACACCTGGGTGGAGAGAGGCACTGTGAGAGTAAAGTGTCTTACCCAAGAACACAAAGCAATGTCCCCGGCCAGGGCTTGAACCAGGACCGCTCGATCCGAAGACGAGCACGCTAACCATGAGGCTATACAGCGCTTCCCAAAAAGATCATTATGAGAAAAAAAAAATAGAGAAAACTTTAAAAGTGAAATTGCATAGCTCTAAAGAGAACAAATTATTAAGATTAGATACTTTAAAGTATTAAAATTCTCCCAAATCCACAAACAGAGTGTTTATTTCTCTTTCCTTACTGATGGTGTTGGTCGTAGTGGCTGTGTGTCCACCATAATGTCAGTGATAGAACGAGTCAAGACTGAACAAACAGTTGATGTGTTTCAGACTGTTAAACTGATTCGAGCCAGGAGACCTGGTGCTGTCGATACTCTGGTAAGTTAATCAATACTGAGGGATGCTTATTGTCGTATCTTGAATCGGAGTAATTTAATTTGTCTGATTTCAAACCTAATTGAAACAATGACCAAACAAACTTTTTTCTTGCCTGAATTATCGTAGTGAACAGAAATGAGAAAACGAGAGGATCAAGAAATTTGTCGAGTGTTCTCATATATTAACCCGGCGTGTTTTATGACAGTATAGTGCGTTTTGTTTTCTTATTTGCTTTATGATTTAGGTTGAAGGTGCGCGGAACACTGCTTTGATATTTCGCGCTGAGATAAAACGTTTTTTTAAACCAATCAGAGCCGGCGTGCAGAATCTAGTCTACATGATAGCATTCTTTATTATATAGCAAACTGGCCAATAATCATATAGCAAACTGGCCAATAATCGTTGGTTAATCATCATTCTGATTGGTTCCCTGAGCAATCTGAACTTTGTATCACAGCCTAATAACATGCTCACGCACTAGGCTCGCCGATTTTATCGTTGAAGCATTGTACAACTGAAAAACGTTTTCTGTTAAGCAAAAACGTTTATTAGTTATAATTGTTATATGGCTCATTGCACGAATGAGCTTTGAAATAAAAGTTCTGCGCAGTTGCCAAGTATCGATGAGTTATTTAGAAGCAAACACGTGATTGAACTACTTCATTCGGCATGCTTTTTTAATCAAAAGAGATCTGCCTATATAGGCAAACACATGCAAAAAGTACTGAAAGATTTAATACTTGACGTTTCGGATAATGGCGTCATGATGACTCCGTAACGTCGACTGAGCATTCAATCTTTCAGTAATTTTTGCATTTTTTTTCTTGTTTTTGCAAGTTTACGAACATCTTGGTCGGCTTTTGTTCATTAATGTGCTAACCAAAGATACCGTCGATGGTTGGCTGTCTTATATTTCTGGGAAGGTCAAAACACTCTGTCCTCTCACCTCGTGCGAAGTGATTTTCACGCTCGCCCACAAGGACTAACTCCTGTGAGAGGACGTGTTAACTCAAAGTCTACAAAAGCGACAGAGCAAGAGCGTAAAATAACAAAAACAGACCTCACTGTCTGCAGTTATGTGTGACATTTAACAAATCAGGCATTAGTGTACTACAAACGTAGCGGTTTCGAGCAGATTTTCAAAGTGTTTCTTGGGAAGAAGCCAGTGTAAATGAACAAATGTTTACTTAGGTTATCCACTCTCTTGCTTGGACGAAACCCCTAATGATTAACCTGCGTAACAGTGATGCTATACCAGTCTACCGATATACATGGTCTCGAATATAACACAAACAAGAAACAGGAATAAACATCAACGGGAACATCTCCATGATATTTACAACTGAACGTTTTCTATGTCCTTGGCTCATTGCCCATTTTTCCGTTTTGCAGGGTCGCTACGAGCTGTGTTACAAGACAATCCAAGCATACCTGGACTCCTTTAGTACTTGTTCAAATTTTGCAGATTGTTAAAGAGTTATCTCAACAGTTACATGATTCCTAATTTAAAGGTTAGGTCAGCATATATGATTCCTAATTTAAAGGTTAGGTCCGCAAGTCGGTCAGTGAGTCGCGCAGTCAGACATCATTTTATTTCATTGGTAGGCTTTTATGAAAAGGGTCTATGACATAAAAGACGAGAAACAATGAATTGGGAACGGTGTACTTTAAGTATTAAGAGGGCCTTTCCAAAATACGTCATTTCTTCATAATTTTTTTACTTGTCTGAGGAGTAACAATAAAAAGTCGACAAGCCGTGTGGTAGTGGCCATGGACTATTTTTGAACTGGCCTTTCTGTCTGAGGGTTTCTTGTGTCTCATGTTTGCTAGACCTATTTTAAGGAGAAGCACTTTTTATCGATATATGACTGTAGGAAGATTACTGTTCTGACCAGGACAAACCAAATCTGACACGTTTCAACGACTGAAATAAATTTGTCTGTTTTTGTGTTTCGTTTTTTACAAGACGAGGATATACAAACCAGTGGCAAAGACAGTTTAAAAAGTAACTTAATTTTTTTAACAAAAATGTCATTCCGTGCCTTTTTTGTAATCTTTGATGTTTTATTATGGTACGTTTATTACATAGTTGTGGAGAGGTAGTTTAAAATAATCAACAGAGAAATTTTTCTGATTATTGTAAGTAGATGGGTATTTCAAAAAATATCACATTTTATTCGAAAATAATAATATTATATCTTCCTTGTGAGATAGATATTCAGTATATTTTAAAGTGTATATATCAGATATCTTTTTTTCATTTGCTTGATGGAATCTACATGAGATCGTGGTATGGAAATCGAAAAAAAATGGACATCGTTGTTTCTTCACCACGTTTTACCCATCTGAAAACACTTCTGGGTTGGGTCAGAAACCGCGAGGCCCGGAACTAGTTAGTCCGTGACGTCAAAACATAAACGTAGGTAGAGATATCTTTCTAACCAAACAATAGACACGAAAAAAGTAAGTGAAATATATTAGGAATTAGACACAATTTTGGATCAAAATTGTAAAACATTACGAAAGATTTGGGAAAGAGCCCTAAGAAAATGCGCGCGCTGATTGGTTAAAAATCGTGTTTCGACGAAAGATATGTAGACCTACATTCTTGTTTAGATGTCACGGCCTGATAAGTCCCAAGCCCCCGCGGTTTCTAACCCAACTGGAAGTGAAATTCAGATGGCTAAAGCACGGAAAGGAAAAAACGATACCCGCATTTTTTTTGTTTTTTTCGCTTTCCATATCATGATCTCAAGTAGATTTCATCAAGCAAATTTTAAAAAAATATCTGTCATATACACTTCTAAATTATACTAAATATCTCTCATTAAAATCTAATCTATCTCATCCTGCAAAGCAGTTTGTAAGTAATGATTTGTTTAGAGCTACATGTACCATGAAACCTTGATTGAACGAACCTCCATATACCGAGGATTGTTGATATAATAGAGATATAATATAGAAATTTTAAATAGGATGACAAAGCAAGGTAACCACCTTAAACTGCTGCTATAATATTTGAATGAACGAAAAAGGCATTTTATTATCATTATAATATAGAGATACACTGCATCGAAATTGTGGAATTCTATACCAGACGAAACCAGGAAGATTCAAACACATGGCTTTTGAGAACAATTTAAAAACAATAAATCTCACGGGACTATGAGTGAGTGAAATGTGTGACAACGGTTATGACAATTTTACATTTTACACTTAGTTCAGTTAGACATATATTGTAACTAAACCATCTTAATTTGTGATTCATTTTTAATTGTAGTTTATCTTAACTTTATACACTTCCAATGAAGTTTTTTAACTTTTTATTTTTATCTTTATTATTTCTTGGCGTACCTGGAAACTAGCTTGCAGCTAAGCGTACTGACCACGTTAATAAAGCCATTGATTGATTTGATTAACTGATTGATTGATTATCATGGCTGCCTTTTAACCGTAATTTACAGATATTTTTCTTTAGTACACCACTTTTTAGGGTAATTTTTGGTGAATTTGTATCTAGCTTTATCATGAAGAGGATATTACACAGCGGCGCAAAGATATGAATTTTATTTTCGGGTGGTAACACCAATACTGTGTTTGACGAACGCGCGCAGACCTTGCAGTGACCTTTTTAAATAAAAACCGTGTTTTTAACTACTGTATTTAACTGTTTGTCCATTGGAAAACCAAGCGCAATATATTTCAGTGAGTAGAATAAGTCATTTCCAGTGACAGGATGTGGGGGAGCGGGGAGGACAGGGAGAACCGTAGCCCTGGAGAATAGGGGGCGGGAGGCAGTAGAGGAAAGGGCGGGAAGCGAGAGTTCTAAGAAGGCGGCAATCATTTATTAAGCGTTAAAATACTTTCAAAAACAAGAACCCAAAATGTTTTGACTCACATTTAGCATCCACTAGGATGTAACAACCTTTTTTTTTTTCAGTTAATTAACTGATTTATTTATTGACTGTAAATTATTTTCCTTGTGATAGCTCATAATCGTTCCAAGCGCGTGTTTTGTTACAAAATGTGTTTCCCTTGTGGTCTCTGCCTTGTGGTGAGAGGTCAGTATCTGAATACTGAGAGACACACCCTAAATTCCCGAAAGTACCGACCCTGGTTACTTTCGGAATTAGCAGCCTTTGGGGCTCGTTACTTTCGGGGAGCAAAAAACGTTACATAAAGTTAGTGCGACTGAACTCTTTTAACGAAACAAAAGACGGAAATTCGTAAACTGAATTCTTAGACATGACGCAAAATTCTTCGTTCCAGTTTAAATGTTATGCTGCTGCCACATGGAGGCTCTTCTTCTAGACCGTGTTGTCATTGGTCGGCAGTTTCTATTTCAGGACGCATTGTGCTGTATCAATATCTCAGTGCGCCAGTCGAGTTATCAATTTTAATTTAAAGAAACGTTCGCCTTTAAATACGCTCCTGTTGAAAACAGACACAGAGACAGAAACAGACACAGAGTTTTCAATTTTAGTTTAAAGAAAAGTTCTTCTTTAGTACGTTCCTATTACTTGATGAAATTCCATGGGTTTTGTTCAAGAGAAAATGGTTTTGTTTTAAAACGGCGCAACATGAATTGACGCACGAAGTGACTTTTCACACTTCGTGGCATAAGCGATACCTTCCCTTGTTGTAGTGTGACTTCATCATAATTATCAGCTCTTTCACTTGACTATTAGAAAAATAAATATTCTTTGAGCCTTGGTCTCGCTATTTTCGGAGGTAGGGGTAGGAGTGAGCTCGCTAATTTCGGGGGGGGGGGATCGTTACTTACGGGATTTACTGGCGGCCACAATTTTTTGACGTTACTTTTGGGGGTCGTTGTCTTAGGAAGTTTACAGTATGACAACCTCTTAGGCTAGCTAAATAAAGCGCGCTGATAATAAGACGTTTTTAAAATTAATTGTTTTCGTTATTTTCCTTGGATTACGGCAAATTACCTAATAAACGTTGGGCAACTCGTTCCAACCGGTAACTCTACAAAAAAAAAATTACATTATAAACGTTGGGACTCGTTCCAACCGGTAACTCTACAAACTTTACAAAACTTGACAAACATCTTTATATTTTCGTTATTCAACCACGACGTCAGACCCGACCTGCCATGGAAATTTAAGCCTTCTCAAGATCGTCACGCAGAGAACTTTGTAGCCTGCGAGCAGGTTGTCTCGTATTTTGGACCGCAAGAGAGACACGCGAGACGAACGAAGCGCGCCCCGATGTCGTTTGTTCCATCAAGCGCGTCGTTCGTAAACTAACCTGCGATCATACCCTCCCTCCCTTATATTCAGACGCCAAACAAAACAGAACTCTTGATCGCAGGAATCGCAGGTTATTCGTAAACTCGCACGCGCACCAAGGCGAAAAGCCAGATAGCGACACTTCCAAAAGTAGAGCCTGATCGCAGCCTAGAACCAACGCAGCCCCCTCCCTCCCCTCCCCTTTTACCCTGCTATTTCCCACTGGTCTTTGCAGGTGTAATAGTCTTCGCTGCCATTTTGCAAGTGGGCAAAAGTGAAATATTTCAAAGGTTTGTTATTTGTTTTAAAGCGGCTTGATCCAGTGAAATACTTGATGTGAGACAGTAGGTAACTGTTTTTCCTTTTTATACATGTCAGCGCCAGGAGGAGGAATAAGGAGACGTTTTGATTGTTGATCAATGCAGTGCTTTGCTGGATGAAGGTAAGCTTAGCATAAACTCACAAACTTTAACATTTACAATATTTAATATAAGCTTAGCCTACTAGAACAGGTATAATATATAAGCGTTAGTAGAAAAACAAAGGGACAAATTCTATACCTGCCAACTTTCACACCTTTTGGCGCGAGTCTCTAGCTTGAAGGTCGAACTCTAGCTCTTACGCGATCAAGAGTGTCTGTAAAAGGAAGACCTCTAAAAACGACCCTAAGACCCCAAAAACTCAAAAACGAAGACCCCGCTAATCTTCTAAGGCATTTTGACCCTAAATGAAGTTTTGCTCCTTCTTTTTCCGGCCAATTTTGTGATGTCAACACGGTGTTATGTTTTTTACTGCCATTTTGAGCTGAGCAACCAAGCTCTCACATGGTTCGGTACAAAACGTGGACCCCCTTTTGGACCCCTTCTGGACCCCATCTGGATCCCCCTTTTTTTCTTTCTTTCTTTCTTTTTTTTTTTTTAAACAACGGTTAAAGTCAGCCGTCTAAGTGATGAGCTGTATGCACTTTCGAATGATTCAAGCCGTGATTAAATGCTTTAGACGATCAACAGTCAGGAGAATTGAAGAGAGTTGAGGAGAACTCAAACAACGTGTTCTGCTGTTTATTTATACGATATTGTAAATAAATGCAGGTAAATACGGACATGGCGAAATGACGAACAAATAGTCGATAAATACACGTAGAAGAAACGACATTACACAAGACTGGGAGTTCTGCAGTCTTAAATATCGCCTTGAAAAGGGAAGGGGAAAAAAGAAAAAGAAAAAGAAAGAAAGAAAAAGAAGTTATTACAACACAGGGTATTCATATTTGGTCACCCATCCAAGTACTAACCCCACAGAACAGGGCTTAACTTTGTTGAGCGGACAAGATATAGTGCTGTCCTTGTGGTATAGTGACTCTACGCTGAACACACTTTTTTTAATTTCTAAGATGAGAAAAGGTAACAAAGAGAGAGAAAAAAAAACACCTTGATACTTGCTGGGAAAATTAAGAACGAACAAAAATGAGAGAAATGAAAACGAGAATTATCACTTGCTTTGGTGATCGGACAAGAAGCAGTGCAAGAGACCGAGACAATTATAAAGAAAGTACCGATAACTTCATGAATGTTTTCAACAGTGTTACTTCTCCTTGTGTATTCTCTTACCGTTGCGTTTTGCACTATTTCTTAACAATACCAGAGGGCTTTAACTTTAACTTAACCTACGGATTAAAACCTTAAGTGGCATCAAAATTGTCGCTGTTTACAGACGATCCATTTTCCAAGTTGAATGGGTCTTGGCCACTTTTTTTCTCTTTTTTTTTTGAATGACGGTAAAGTCTACTTAATCAATGAAGTGCAGTAAAAATGTGAAAAATGATTTTTTTTTCCTTTCAGAAAATACGGGCTCCTAATTTAAATAATTAAACTTAGAACATAACACGTAACGTTTGGTCTACATTGTAGAATAATATATGGCTCCACCCGCACTAAGAGAGTTAACTGCGTTTATTTTTTACAAAATCTGGTTAAAATTAGCGAATAACTTAACTTGGTTTAAGGTTGGTTATGACGAAACAATGGGGTTATATTTTATGAGCAGCGGCACTGAAATAGGTTATAAAGTAAAAGTGGGTGAACTAAATTGACATCATGACATGGATAAACCAACAAAATGACACACTGTGAGAACTGCAGACTTTTATTTTCTTGATTCTTTTCCTCTGTTTTTGTGTCCTTCAGCCTCTATTCTTCACGGCTCACCCGCGCTATACACGAATTTCCAAGGCAGTTCTCTCAAATGTCAGATTATTCTCCATCGCCGTCGAGGCGTCGAATGAATCGTCCTCGAATTTGACTCTATCCAAAAAATCAGTGATGGTTTGAAGAAATCACCAGGAATCCTACCATGCATAACTTTTATACCCAGGCTTTTATAGAGAGCACCTCCAAATGAACATTGGGTCCTTTCACTAAGAACTTTGTGTATTCATTAATTTATGACAAAATGAAACACTCGCTCCTGAGCATCTTTATCAGTAGAGAAGCATGGATTATGGCATCTAGGAACTAGGAAACGCTATCGGTCCACAGCTGTTACGTTTGGAAAATTGCACTTCACTTACCATTGTTCAGGAATTCATTTATTCATCTGCATTTCTTGCAATTTTAGCGAATTGCCCCTTCCCTTTAACATGCTCTTGTGTTCTTTGTGGAGGTCCATTATTTTAAAATTTTTCTTTCTAAGGTGAATGAGCGCTTCCTGCTCAGGTCATGGTTCAGGCATGTATCAATGTTTTTTTTTCTCTCTTTGTTACCTTTTCTCATCTTAGAAATTAAAAAAAGTGCGTTCAGCGTAGAGTCACTATACCACAAGGACAGCACCACGTCTCGTCCACTCAACAAAGTTAAACCCTGTTCTGCGGGGTTAGTACTTGGATGGGTGACCAAATACAAGTACCCCGTGTTGCAGAACTCCCAGTCTTGTGTAATGTCGTTTCTTCTACGTGTATTTCTCAACTATTTGTTCATCATTTTGCCATATCTGTATTTACCTGCATTTATTTACAATATCGTATAAATAAACAGCGGAACACATCGTTTGAATTCTCCTCAACTCTCCTCAATTCTCCTGACTGTTGATCGTCTAAAGCATTTAATCACGGCTTGAATCATTCAAAAGTACATAAAGCTTATCACTTAGACGGCTGACTTTAACTGTTGTTCAAAAAAAGAAAAAGAGAAAGAAAAAAACGAGGGGTCCAGATGGGGGTCCAGATGGGGGTCCAGATGGGGGTCCAGAAGGGGTCCAAAAGGGGGTCCACTAGGGGGTCCACTAGGGGGTCCAGACTGGGGGTCCATGTTTTGTACCGACCCCTCTCACATTTGGCCGGAAGTGATGTTGCCAGTTTGACCAATTTATTTTAACCTCATTTGGGCTGAAAATGTGTACAGATATTTCTTTGTGAACATTTTTTTTTAATATATATATATATTTGCTTCTTCAAATTAATGAAAATGTATGCAAACAAAGTCAAAATACTCAAAGAAAATGTAAACAAAAAAAGTCAAAATACTCAAGTAAAAATCTTAGCTTGGTAAAAGTCAAAGGCTCAAAGTAGGATTTGGATTGTTCGAAACTATGATGTTTGCATTGCCAAAACTTAAGCAAAAGAAACTTGCAGCTAAACTTGACAGAAGGATGGGATTTCAAACCTTACGTTATGCAAATTTTACAGGAAAATCTCAAACCTCAGCATTGCTGCAAGGTCTCGGTTTGAGATTTTCCTGTAAAGACTTCACTAGTGGTTAATAACTAGTTATCAAAAAAACCATATAAATTCTTCTTTTCTCTAAATAGCAAAACTAGCCAAAAAGCAGCTATGGCAGCACTATTTGTACATTCTATACCGTCCAATGGCATTTCTCAATAGCAGGCTTTTATGCCTACAGGGTGCGTCCAAAATTATTTTTAATTAACTACTTTAATACCATCCAGACACCAATTACTGTACACTGGCGAAAAAAAAATAACAATATTAAGTCTTGACCAGAAAAACAATATTCTTACAAAATAAAGACCTGCAATGGTGAACCTAGCAAGAAGTACATTGTAACTTATAATAGAGAAACTTTGACCGGTCCAGCAACAAAGCATTAAGTTTAGCATTAGTGATTTAGTACAGTCTTATAACAAAAATGAGAATTTTGAAACCTTTTACAAAACATCTTTGAACTCAGCCGCAAAAACAATATTTTAAAACCAGCAAATAAAACAATTCTGAATGGTCCAGCAACAAAAATAAGATTCTGTCAATTAACCCAGCAACATATTTGACCTTTAAGCTTTTTTTCCCCTTTTTTTTAAGTATAAATTCAAACTGGGAAACAAAGCAAACTGAATTTGGCTCATGCAGCAACAACTTGGAATTGATTCAGCGATAAATAAAATTTTTTAACCCAGTGGCAAAAAAATTAATTTTCAAACCCAGCATGGGCACAAAAACTACTTCAAATAAACCAAGCAGAAAATTTTCAAATTTTTGAACAGCAATGAAAAAAAATATTTTTCAACCCAGCACCAGAACTTTGTTTTGAACCAAGCAATGAGTTATTTGTTGTAGAATTAGCAACAAAAATATTTTAATTTCAAGTGATGAGAATAATTTCATGCATAGTAACTTAAGTTAAGCTCTGATTGGGTAACTGAACAAGCATTGGTTGTTTTCAATTTTTTTACTATTATTTTATGAGGCATGAAAGTTTCTAGATATTAAATGACTTATTAATCCTCTGAAACAAAGATAGCTACATGTACTGTGTGTATATCTCTTTTTGAATGCTAGTGTAGGAATGCCTGCACTTTGTGTCAGACAAATGTTTCTGGAAATTTTAAGTGGCAATTTTGCAAGCATTTCATGATTTTCCACAGTAAAATAATATGAATAGTTAAAAGATGTTAACAGTGCTAGAATTAACAGTCTGTCATTGGACCTTGTGCAACCAAATTTTGAAAGTTTTCTGACTATTATTTTTCATCATGATTGGACATCATGACAGAGCTCCAAAATGACTTGGCTTTTAGTTATGAAGATTTTGTTTGCAGACAATGTTTGCTTTGAAATATGTTTGCTTTCAATAATAGCTTCTCTAGGCTTTGGCAGTCTTTTTTTTTTTTAAGTTTCCAGATGTTCAAAATGACAAACTTTAGCAGTGTAAGAATGGCTTGGTTGGACTTGGAATTTCCATGCTCCCTTTAACCCATTGACTCCTGTGCTGCCCGTAACCAGCCGTGACAGGCGTTGGCCTTTGTTCCACTTCTGACGTCATCACCTCTGACCAAAATTGACATCATCTATACTCAAGTTCTGCAAGTCAGGAGGAAAATATCTTTCCAGTAATACCCAGATCAGAGTGATCGGCTCAATGGAGCCTGAAATATGCACAATAAATGCTCCGAAATTTGAGTGAAAAACGGCCAGCAAAATTTCCTGCGACTACACTTAGCTACTCCAAAATTTAGCTACTTAGCTACTCCAAAATTTCTCAGAAATTTTTGAACTGGAAGCAAGCCCAGTAGAAGGTCAATCACTGCAGCAAAAAGATAAGAAAAGTAGAAAAAGGAAAGGTGACAAAAAATAAAATAAAAACAAAACACAAAAAGCCTAAAGATGTAGATCACTTTCTCGTCCTAAAACTATCTAGAAATTTTGATCTCTGTGCATGCCCGAGCAAAAATGTTGTAAGTGGAAAGAAAGGCATGCTGTCATTTTGCAAATACCTTTTTGAGTAGATTGGAGCTAATTTGGCCCATATCCAGGCTGAAAATCTCCAAAATGTCCAAAAAATGTGTTTTCGGCAAAAAGCTCCGGGAGTCAATTGGTGAAATTTATTGACATCAGCGGAACCCTATTCGATGTCATTCAGTTCAGTAAACAATGAGGAGACATTGCCTTAATCTGCAAATTCTCTATGCTATATTAGCCTTTCGTTAGGGGAGTTAGTATCTGGAGCTTAATGGAAACTAAATACATAAAAATTACAAGGAGACCTGAATTTTGTTTTCCAGATGAGATGTAAACAGGGAACCAAGTGGATCAGAGACTTGGCAATCAGGATTTACATGCAGCAGTTATCCAGGTAAACTAATAAAAGTGATTTGCAATTACCGTAAACACCGATGGATAAGCTCCACCTTTTTACACAAAATTTTCCTTAAAAGTCGGGGATGCAGCTTATCTGCGTGAACATCTGGACAATGTGCCATAAATTTGCATAAATTAACACTTTCCATCAAAAATTTATAAGCCGGTAAAGCAAACTAATAAGAACTTCAGTAATAAAATAAATGAGAGTTAGCTCCTAAAGGAACTGTTTTTGTTCATAATCACAAGCTGACATTTCTTGCTGCTAAACTACATTAAACCTTCAGTAAAAAATCTTTTAACCAGTTTAAGGTTGCCATTCTAGCTCATTCTGGAGTAGCTAAATGTTTCGCAGTAGGGAATCTCCGTTCTGCCACAAAGCTGTGTACATGTCAACAAAGAAAGCTTCGAGAGCTACTTGTGTCCAGTACTCCATCTCCTGGTGAAATGCCTGGCTACTAAGCTACGAATGAACGAATGCGCTTGCATTCTTCTTGTTGTGTGTAAAATTCTACTGAAAAACTGACAGGAATGAAAAAATTACTGGTTTAAAAACACCAGAGAAAGATCAAACATATGTCAAAGTTGGTAGACATCATGTCCATACTATTGCAAAACTAAAATTATAGGTAAGAGTTCCAGTGTTTGTGAGTTTATGCCAGTTTACATTCAATAAATCAAGAAATGTACATGTAAAGAACTTTCTCAATCTCCACTTGTGAAGTATTTTGAGTTCCTTCCAAAAACTTTTTTTCCGAAATATAGTTCCCAAACTCGGGGTGCAGCTTATCTGTGAGTGCGGCTTATCCGCCGGTGTTTACGGTATATTACTCTTGATTAATCAAGTTATTACTGCTTTGTAGCATTCTTATTGTAACAGTTATGCCATTTTTCAAGGGTTTTTTTATCACCTGCAAAAAATCTTCACTCAAAATCATTATTCCACTCGCACATTTTTTTCCAGCAAAATTTGCACAGCTCAAAATTCCAATGGTTTTTTTTTTTACATTTTTATTGAAATATATCTTTCATTTATTGGCAAGAAAGATGTCCAACTTTGAAATTCTTTCTCATAAGTGCTAATTTACAAGGCTCTGAAATGTGACAAATTGTCTTCTCTTTTTCACTGTGGCCTTTTTCACCTGGGGTAACCTTGAAATTGCACTGAATTCCTCTTTTGCACTCCATTTCAAATTTGCAGTGAATAAACTAGAAACTAGGCTTCAATCCATTTAAATGATTAACTAATTGACTGGCTAATTGATAGGTTGATTGGCTGGTTGATGGACCGGCATAAAAACTGCTTAGCACTTGGAAACTTTTAAGTACATTTGTGAAGTGTGTCAACTCATTGTTTTTTATGTGCTTCTCTTATTGACAAAATATCCTATTAGACTTCTGGTTGGTCTCTGAACTGATTTATTCATTGCCTGTGTACATGTAATTGTTTAAGATAACAAATAAACTGGTAGAACTGGCATGGTGATTCATTGGTAAACAGATGACTAACAGGTTAACTCATAATGATAAACTAATTGAAAGGCCGTGTGCAAGAACGTCCCCTGGATTTTTCGGCCATTTTTGAAACTGCTCAAAACTAGCTGAATTTTGGCATGTGGGCTTCGTTTCGCCTGAGAAACATTGCTCTGGAGTTTTTTTCGCTGGGTTTCTCTTCGTTCTCGAGAAATAACGTATGCAAAAAAGGCACACATGTTGGAAAAACCGAGTGGGTCTATTGCATACGCAATATCTCGAGAACGAAGCGAACTTTAGCGCGAAAACTACGAGACATTGCTTAACATACCTGAACAAAACTGCATGCGAAATTTGGAGCGTTTTCGACAAAGTTCACTTTTGATTAAAATACCTGACGCCCTTTTCCCGCCGAGTCCTTCAAATAAACGAAGCTGGGCCTTTGTTATGATAAACAGAGCCGATCCTTTGTTATAATAGCCAAGCCAAGCCTTTGTTATAAGTCGAAGTCTCGCCTCGGTTTATTATAACAAAGGATCGGCCCGCCGCGACCGCAAGGACTTTGATTTCATTTAGAAACCAGCAAAATGTCAATTTCACGCAACTTATATAAGCTCAAATTTGTTGATTTCAGGTCAAAAGTGGTTAAAATGTTGACTCATGTTAACGCGCGACGGCAAGGATATTGATTTCTCTTAGAAAGCAGCAAAATGTCAATTTCACGCAACGTAAAAGCTCAAAAATGTCGATTTTAGGTCAAAAAAGATTTAAATGTTGATTTCACGTTAATCCGTGACGGGGAAGGTTGTTGATTTCACTTAGAAAACAGCAAAATGTTAATTTCACGCAACGTATAAGCTCAAAAATGTTGATTTCAGGTCTAAATAGGTAAAAATGCTGATTTCACGTTAACGCGTGACGGCAAGGATGTTGATTTCACTTAGAAAACAGCAAAATGTTAATTTCACGCAACGTATAAGCTCAAAAATGTTGGTTTCAGGTCTAAAGAGGTAAAAATGCTGACTTCACGTTAACGCGTGACGGCAAGGATGTTGATTTCACTTAGAAAACAGCAAAATGTTAATTTCACGCTGCGTATAAGCTAAAAATGTCGATTTCAGGTCTAAATAGGTAAAAATGTTGATTTCACGTAACGCGTGACGGCAAGGATGTTGATTTCACTTAGAAAACAGCAAAATGTTAATTTCACGCAACGTATAAGCTCAAAAATGTTGATTTCAGGTCTAAATAGGTAAAAATACTGATTTCACGTTAACGCGTGACGGCAAGGATGTTGATTTCACTTAGAAAACAGCAAAATGTTAATTTCACGCTGCGTATAAGCTAAAAATGTCGATTTCAGGTCTAAATAGGTAAAAATGTTGATTTCACGTAACGCGTGACGGCAAGGATGTTGATTTCACTTAGAAAACAGCAAAATGTTAATTTCACGCAACGTATAAGCTCAAAAATGTTGATTTCAGGTCTAAATAGGTAAAAATGTTGATTTCACGTAACGCGTGATGGAAAAGATGTTGATTTCACTTAGAAAACAGCAAAATGTTAATTTCACGCAATGTGTAAGCTCAAAAATGTTGATTTCAGGTCTAAATAGGTAAAATATGGCGGCCGGAAAATAGTGTTGACATCTGGAACTTACTTTGGTTATCTGGGACAATGATTATCTGCACTGAACAAATAAACATTAAATGAGCACTTTTCCAAATACAGCAACGTCTTAAGTGGCTAAAAATCACGAGATAAATACATATTTTTCGACAAACACGATGGTAGCTTTATGTCACGCACCGCCTAACTTCGAAATTCAAAATGCGCTGGTACCTCTTATGCCTGATGAGGATAACAACTCTTGTGGCTCTTTAGTTTTGGATTTAAGAATTTGATGACTTCACGTGAAAACGCTCTATAAATAGGGTAAACAGATTAAAAAATTAACCCTTCTGCGCAACATACGGGTGTCCGTACATCTGCATGTCCGCTGATCCCAGAAGTTCAAAACACTACAAATCATGCCGATATGAAATAAAATCAACGCAACCTGAATCACACATCTATGTTACAATCGATCGCTACTTGTTGGCCATTATTATGTTTAAATGAAAAAAGCCGAAACAATCTAGTTACCAGTTCGAGAAACGCGAGCAGAACGTGATCGCAATGCATGTCGGGAAGGGTCTTTACACCTCGTGCGCGGGAAAACATGGCGGTCGATACAAGACAAATTTTATAAGACAAAAACCAGTTTTCGCTTTCCAAACTTTGACACTAGCGACGCTTGGCAAATGGGCCACAACTCACGAGAGGGTATTTTTCTTGGGCAAGAACTGCTCTCGGACTTTGCTGCCTGGCTCGATCTGACTTCGAACGCCGATAACACGATTACGGTATATCAGCTGCCTTCGAAGTTTCAGAACACATTTTGATTCTTTAAAACGTGCTGATGACTTACGGGTTTATCGAGGCTTTATGATGCCTCTCAACCACCTGGTACTTTAACAAAATGCTTAAGATATTAGTTGACAGAGCTCTAATGCGGCACATCTCTTTTTCGTCCGATGGTATTTCGTTTGACGCTTGATCGATTCACGTGTTGTGTTCACGTCACAATAACCGATGTGAACAATCTGTTCCCAGATTTGCGCTCTGTATACTATTTTCCTTTGACTTTAAGACAGCTAAGATTCAGTGGAATACACTATAAACAGTCTGCCTGTTTGCTGTTCAACAAAATAATAAGGTTTCTTTTGTTTTTTGTTCAACAAAAGATCTCCAAAAGATGCCGCTTGGAAAACTGAGTTTTTTGCACACGTTATTTCTCGAGAACGAAGAGCGCCTCAGCCAAAAAAACTTCAGAGCAATGTTTCTCAGGTAAAACGAAGCCCACATGCCAAAATTCAGCTATTTTTGAGCACTTTCAAAATCGCCAAAAAATCTAGGGGACATTCTTGCACGCGGCCTTTCAATGACATTTACACTATTTGACATACTGACTAGGTGAACTTCTCTGGCAATGAAATAAGTAACAATGAGTGCTTCCCTTAGGCAGTTTGTTTAGCAAGCGTAAAGAGCAAGCAAGGTGAATAAGTGACTAACTGACTGACTGAAAACTGGCAACTGAATATACTAACAGATGAAATGATTAGCTGAATTGCAGACAGACAAACAGACAGACAGACAGACAGACTGACTGACTGACTGGCTGACTGACCTCTTAGTTGACTGATTCACAGACTGAGGGTCATACAGGGGTATTCTTGTGATGACTTTATTTTCCGTGAAATGTGAATTTAGGAAATTATTAACCACGTGGTCACGGGCCCAGCGCAGCTCTGCACGGGGTTTATTTATTAATTTTTTTTAGTTTTGTCGGTGACCAGACCCAAATTTTCTCTCGGCCAAATTTTGAATCACTCAACCTGTGAAGTTTATTCACCAAAAGCTGTTGAAACATTAATACATGGAAAATGTTACAGATATTGTTCTCTTTATAATGTGTGTAAAATATATTTTCTTTTGGTTTTATTGAAGCGTTGGATTCGAAGGGAATAAAAAATATGCTAAAAAAAGGTATTACGTCAGCCATGGAATGTGCTGACATTGCAGCTTTCACTTTCGCTGCATGACAAATAAGATTGTGTTTCCTTTGCAAGTTTATTTCGCCAGAAGCGACGGTCATTAATTTATTTGCAATTTTGCGAGTATTTCTTGTGGGTTTAAGCAAATGAAGTAAATTCTTTGGCTGTTTCATCACAGCAAGTTAAGAGATCTAAAGGAAAATCAAATATTTGCTGAGGTAAACAGGAGCTTGCCAGAACTTGCAGCGTTTATGTCAATGTTAGGGGGAAAAAACACAACCGTAAATTCTAAAATTAGCTGTGGATAGTGTAAACCTTGGATTGTGTGACTCGTGTGACTTTACTTGTCCTTTCCACATAGCACAAACAAATTAAATTTTGAATTTTAAGGAAGAAAGCTGTTCATTATAGATAGCGTAATTAATAGCGTGACACTTGTTTCCTTTTCTTATCATTCATGGGCATGTCCCGAGCGAACTTCCAGATTATGACCATTACGTCATCATAGATTTCACAAGAGTGATGGTGCAATAACACATTTTGTGTTGACCAAGTGATATGGGGTCAACGGTAACCAATGAATCATCAAGGACTGCTTTGGAATGTGCACTGCATTGCGACAGTAGTACTAGGAAAACAGTTAAATTTTAAAAGTGCGGTTATAAGATCTAACAGATCTTCTTGTTCGTTATGATCTGTGACTTAAAGGTTTTGTGTGGCCCGTGAAGAACATGAATTATCAACCGACATTCGGGATTTAATCACTCTATCCTATGTGATTTTGAGACGCAATCCCTCCAAGGGATTTGTTAAGACTGAAAACATCAAATGTGAAATATTGTAACGTTTTGTAAGGCATCCACAACTACCAAGTAACAGAGGGCTTTCCTTGATGTCCTACACTTGATTTTCAAAAATGTTATATGGCCTAGTAACACTCTTTAGAGTGAGTAGGTTATTAAAAAGATTTACCTTGCTTGCTTATTTTTATGATTCCGGAAAATGAAATTTCAATGTCCGTGATCTGTAATTCGCTATTTTTTCATTCGTGAACCATGCCAGAGACCCCGTCCTGTACAACCCTCTGAACTGCAATGTTAAGTACATGGTAATAGTTATAAAAACTTGTATAAAATTATCTCTTAGCCTGACAAATTAGTATTCTTTTTTTTTCAGATCAGATGCCAACAGGGAGAAAGTGGACTAAATCAAGCAGTTATATCTTTAGAAGGGCTGCATGTTCTATTTTGCAATCCAACTCTTGGGTGAACCAGGTAAACAAAACTCTTGAATAAGCCAAGTTCTGCTCTGATTATTTGACTTCAGACATGCAGTTTGTGCCTTGATGATTTACACAATGAGTAAGAAAAGCTATTAAATCACACTCTTTTAAAAACATCGTCCATGAAATTGTTAAATTTATCTTCTGCAGCCAAAAGTGATGTTCAAAAGTAAGATGTTTTTTCAGAATTAGATTGCATTTTCACCTTCAAAGAAAATTTTTGAATTGGCGATTTTATAACTTAGTGAGTAATTGGGCTGCAGTACCAATTGACTGGCTGATGGACATTGTTAAAGTAGCTGTGGTCTATCCCGTTTGTTTGGTACATTAAAATGAGAGAGAATTCCAGGTAAAAGTGACAGAAACCAAAATTTCATTCTGGGAAAATGATCCTGAAACTGGCACAGTAAAACTCACAGTATCCAAACTATGTACAATATATAACTCAAACATAAAGGACTGACTGATGGACTGACTTACTGACTGACGTACTGACTGACTAACTGACTGACTGACTGAATGAATGAATGACTGACAGACAGACAGCCAGACAGACAGACTGACTGACTGATTGATTGATTGACTTGTGACTGACCGCCCGATTGGCTGATTACTGATTGATTGACTCATGACCAACTGACTCACTAATTGACTCAGGACTGACTTTTTTCACTGACTGACTGACTGACTGACTGACTTTTCAGGACTGCTGACTGACGCACTGATTGACTGCTGATGAACTGATTACTGTAACTGAATGACTAACTATGATTGACTTATTCATGACTGTCTGAATGACTGATTGACTGCTGATGAGTGACTGACTGACTGATTGACTGCTGAGAGACTGCTGACTGACTGCCTGACTCACTCACTTACCAATGGACTTTGATTGGCTGATCGACTGACCAAACGTTTACACTGATTGGGACGTGATGTATTGGCGTTGATCTGTTGAACTTCTGTATCATATATATCACAGTTTGAAAACAAATTAAAAGATAAAAATATCAAAAAGTTACTGAAGAAAAATCTTGGTACAGTATATTGCATGTCTGAAGTATTGAACACAGTCAAACCTCTCTAAATGACCACCTTGTGTAAAGTGACCCCCGGGAAGTGACTATCTTGAGTCTGAAATGTGACTACCTTGTAAAAGTCCTAAATTGTCTCGTGCAGCTAAATTATTAGAAGAGCGGTTTATCTAAAATTTATAAGCACGCCATTGGTTTGGCAAAGTGCACAGATGGTCGCCTTTGGGTTGGTTTGACTGTATCTCTAATTACTGTAAACCTTGATGGGTACATTTCTCAAAGCATTTCCTCTCCTCTCCGCCAATATACCTTCGGATGTCATTAAAATCGTGAAAAAAAAATGCACATTCAAGATTGCAGCAGAAATTTTCCTAACTTTCGCTTTTGCTGTACATTCTCTAAAAAAAACAAGTCTGTAAATATAATTTTCTAAAACGACGGATGTTTACTATCGCATGACTGATTTACCTTGTGCCACGAAAAGAACGTAGTAATGTCACGCAAGATGAGAAATGCAAGTACATGTACAGAAGTCTTTGTCGTGGAGTTTAGATCTTCAGCTAAAGGAGACTTACTTTTCAAGAAGCAACTACAAGATAGAGATAACAGCAATTTAATTGCACAAGTTAAAACAATTATAATTTTGAGCTGTTAATATGCAAAAATTTACTGGTTACGTGTAAATAGCATGCAGAAATTTGCATGTTTTGTTTTTATGATTTCAAACCAGTTGTCTTACGCAGAATTAGAATTACAGCTTTGCTTACAATTTCACGGTTCTCTTGAAAGAATTTCTTGATGTTTTATGATCGGAAATTATGGAACTGAAAAGTGCACTTAAAATACGCTGGAGTTGATGTATTTCCAGTGCGTACAACAAATATATTTCAGAGCCGTTTCTGTCCTGAAAGCAAATATAAGCCGGCAAAACGTCAATAAAATAATCTGTACACGGTTGTGAATTTTCTCGGGTTTTTCAGCCATTATTTGGAAACCATTCTTTCATTGGAGAGGATTTGGGAAACGTACTCTGAGGTAGTCCCAAGGGTGATGAGCATATTATATCTCCTTACAATATTAATATATTTGAAAATCATCAACTCGGGATATTGTCTTGATTTACTACCAAATTCTCAAAACAAAGATCAAATCACTTGGGGTAATTCGTAAGGAGAATTGATATGTCCAGCTTGGGACTGAAACTCTTATGTTTACAGTAATTGAGGTCTTGTTAAAACTAAGCGGTACGATTCCAGACTGGTTTTAGTAAACGGTTTGTTTCTGTTCCAATGTACGCCACAAATATGTTTAAATTTTAAGTTAGAATAAACGTTTGAAGTTGTCCTTCACTAACATTTCGGAAAAGATAAATATATTGATTCAATTGAGGCCTTGAGCTACTGTACTGTATTTCAATTCCAAGCTTTCGCCGTTCTACGGCATCCCTGATGATGTCGTAGAACGGCGAAAGCTTGGAATTGAAATACAGTACAGTAGCTCAAGGCCTCAATTGAATCAATAGATATTTATCTTTTTTTAAGTTAGACTTTAAAACAATTCGGTACAAATTCTCTAAATATATTTCATTCGTTTAAAGTACTGAAAAGACGTATCTGTGGCGTACTTTGACAAAATAAACGAGCTGTTTACTTAAACAAGTGTTGATGGTACTGCAACGTTTTATCAAGACTTCTCCAGAACTTGGCTTATTCTTGGTGAGTTTATCTGGTTCACTCAAATGGTTGGATTGCAAAGTAAAACAACACGGGTGGAAAGATAACAAAATTTTATTGAAATAAAAATTGTCTCTCTTGTCCATTACTTTTATTGAAGAAAAAAATAATAAAAAAAATAATCTAGCCAATCTTGTCCCTGTTCTTTGGGTTGCTTCCACTCTGCCTCTCCAAGTCGATGTTGTTTCTTTAGTCCTCATTTAATATTCCAACTTTAAAATCCTGGTCTGTTTTATCTGATCCTTTCATCCAAGCCGGGGACAGTAAGACACTTGAAAGAGTTGATCGTTTGCTCCCAAGTGGGGTGGACAGCGTAAGGAAAGTGAGAGTTTGCTCCCCATGCCTCCGGGGTCTCAGTCTTAATTTGTCACAATGCCACACTCGAGTAATTTTGGAATTAATGAGTTGAAAAATAATTAAAATGCCAAATTCGTAATTTGGTTCAAGATGCTAATCCGCAAGTCAATGCATCGAAAAAATAAAAGATTTGCCAAAAAGCTCGCCCTCCCGGAATATTTTGGATGAAAACCCATTTAAGTTGGAATGTCCGCAACCTGGACAAGAAAAACGGAAGCGCTAAAGTATGGCGCTCGATTTCAGTGCATCACCGTTGAAATCAAAGAAAGATTTGAACCCAGAATCCGCCAGTCTGACCTCCGACCAAACCTCCGACCGACCGTCATTCCACAAACTTCACCAAAGAGCACAAGTCGCTAAAAGTCTTTCAGCTGTGAAGCTACCGATGTCAGGTTTCTCTCTTTAATTTGGATGAAAGAAATTGGCCGATTATTATGGCAAAAAAGCTTTAGTTTTGATTTAAAACTAAAACGATTGCAAAAGGTTTTAGTTTTTTATGCTTATTCAGCTTGTTTGTTTATTGTCGTATTTCATGTCACGTGACGTTACTCTGGAGAGTTGTTTATTCAAATGCAAATCAAATTCTCGTGCGAATGAATGAATAATTAGAAAGACAATTCTCCAGAGAACATCCGTGATCTGAAACGAGCAATTAACATACGAAGCCGAGTGGGTCTTGTTATTTGAAAAATAAAACGAGCTAAAGATTTAAGCCGAATCTCTGCTAACAATATCAACAATTTTGGAGAAAGTAAGAGCTAAAGTTATGTTGTGTTTCAACTGGCTTGATAATGTGAATTGGCCATCGTAAAGAGATTGCAATCTCTTTCGAATCTCTTTACGGTGGCCAATTCACATTATCAGATCAGTTGATAAACCAAATTATCTTACTATACTCCCCACCGACGCAGCACCACGTTTCTTTAGAAACTTACCCCCTCTACTCATTTAAAATATTTTTGTTTGTTAATCTGAAATTCCCATTGTAGCGTCCTTCGCATCCGTGACTTCTCTGCTCACGCAATGTCTCTCCTCACGTTGTGGAGGAGCATTGCGTGACCATCCGTGGAACTCTGAATTTAGTGAATTTTGCTGGATTTTAGTGGAAGAGATATTGAACCCACCTAAAAAAACATCCCCTAAAGACAAATGTTGCAACAAAAATTGAGAAATGCTATTTTGATTCAATTTATATCTATATAAATTATACTTAATAACCTGGTGGTGAAAAATTTTGAATTCCTGTTTAATTGGCTTGGTTGGTAAGAAATTGAATGAACTAAAGTGCTTAAATCAATGCAAAATGTTTCAGAATTGCTCCTCATTGACAGACTAATTAACTGTTAAATGGAATGCCGCCGTTTTATTTAACAGTTAACAAGCCTAACAACGAAGAATTATTCATCAACACCTATCATATATTAGTTTCTAATTAAATACACCTCTAATTGACAAATAAGCTATGAAACACTCCAGAAACCTAAGGAGGACTAGGCATCAGCTGTCAGCATAAGGCTTCCTGGGATTGTTTTGGTAACTAGCATGGGCTATTAGTTGATGGTTACCAAGGCAACCATTGACCATTCACAGCTCGTGTTGGTTACCATGGCAATCCCAGAGACCCTAGTGCCAAACAGCTGGTGCTTACTAGTCCTCCTTAGTTTGTGAAGTGTCAATTAAACTAATGAAAGGAACTTTTTGAAAATTAAAAATTAATATGCTAAGTTCAATGAAAATGAAAACAGAGAATGAAAATAATTAAGATGATGATGCGAAATTTTTCAAAAGGAAAAATGAAAATTTAATATAATGCCTAGTAATAATTTGTTTTTTTTCAAAAGATGTTTTGTTTATAGTTGGGCCTATAGGATTTAATTTTATTATTTTAAAGTTAAAGTTTATTTTTTAATGAAAAACTAGAAAAGAGAGTAAACCTGACCCAGTAGCAACCCAATCAGAGAGGCCCCCAGTGACTCAGCTCAATTTAATGTCATTTGTAAAAATCCAATCAGGTCAGACCGATGAAATTCAGTGATCTCCACTGTCTATGCTTTCTCTAGAGATGCACCTTCCTTGAGCCCCACAATTCAGCACTCCTGTTTTACGTCCATGGTTGTGGAACATTTCCTGATACATTGACTGCAAACAAGCATCTTGCTGGGCCGAAATTGATGGTGTGGTATTGTGACAAAAAAAGTGAAACCCTAAAGACATGAAAAGCAAACTCTCACCTTCCTTCACACTGTCCACCCCACTTGAGAGCAAACGGCCAACTCTTCCAAGTGCCCAACTGTCCCCGGCTTGAATTACAGGATCAGATAAAGTTTCCCAGGATTTCTCAGTTGGAATATTTCAGAGGACATCAGAAACACACCTTCTCAGAGGCAGAGCTTCCACAACCCAGCAAGGACGTGATTTGCTAGATTTGAATATGACCAATCTTTGGTCTTGATGTGTGTGCCACCTTCTGTCCTGGAATTAAATAAGAACCTAACAACTTAATTAGCAGATACATGCAAGCTCATTAGCATTATAAATAGACTAATAAAGAAAAACATGGTTCTTTCTTAGTGACAGAAGTCTAGAAAGAAAAGCCAGAAACCTTAACCATGACCATGAGCGGGCTGCTAAGGTACTGCAGGGTACTAAGCATAAATAGACTTCTTGTCCTAAAAATCACGAGAATTTTTTGGAGCAACCGAGAAAGTCCAGAAATATAGTCCTGATAAATTCTGACAATTTTTTGGAGCAACAGAGAAATCACTGAAAAACCTTTAAAGGACGCCCAAGAGAACCTTCAGTGCAACACCAAGAAAGAACCAAGAAACTAGTGCATTAAGCAAGATAATATACATTGGTTTTCATCAACAGTCTGCATTGTGTAGTTCTCGACGAGGATGTAAAATGTTTGTTTAAACTTATGTGAAGGAATCAAGGTTTGTTTCTAGATAAACAAAAAAAAACATAAGAACTTAGAAATAAGGTAAAATGCAGACTGTTGATCTAAATGTGTTTAACATTAATATTAAATATCATTGTTAGTCAGAAAAAATGCAACAAAAATTGAGAGACTGAAGACGAAACACTTTGGAAACGGAAAATAGCCCAATTCTAAAATAAATCCGAAATGGAGAACTTCAAATTAAATTTTGCTTAATTCTACATTCTGATAACATTTTGTCTTCAGTAAGATTGACTCTCGAAAACTTTCCTACAAGCAGGTGGTGTCATATTTTCTGGCTTAAGGCAAAGAAAATTTGCGTAAATGAAAATTTTGGTAAGTCTTGAAAGTAATCAATGATGTAGTCAAAAAGGTAAAAAAGATGGTGTGAACCAATCTTGCTTACAATTGGAAATTTTGTTTTGCTTGAGATAAGTGAATATTTTTTGGCTAGATATAGTTTAAGTTTGTGCTAATGAGCTTACAGATCCACTTTACTAAGTGTGCATTGAGATTGTTCAATTTATAATTAAAACTTTTCCCTTGTTTGGGAATTAAACAACCACCATCAAGCTGCCAAGCACTTTATAATGGTAAAGATGGATCAAAAAGGAAATTAGTTCTTAATTACCGACTCCCGAAGAAAATTAAATTTGTTTCCCGCCTAAGAGAGGTTAATCAAAAACAAACATCTTATGATTATTTTAAGAAAGCTACAGTAAGTAGTAAGGTTGAGTGGCAGCGTGATGTTGATTGTTGCTCGAAAAGAGTTAAGTAGTGAAATATTTTTTGTTCTTCTATGAAAGAAGTACATTGTACATTAAGATAAGAAGTTTAACAAATCGAATGTGGTTTAGCATGGTCTGTACTCTTATCGACAATGATACGCGTCGTCACAGTGGTCAAAATGTTGTGGACTCAAGAGGCACAGCCGAGTGAGTCCAAAACAACTTTTGACCACTGTGATGACGTGTATCGTTGTTGATAAGAGTACAGACCACGCTAAATCACATTTCGATTTTTTTTTACCACTGAATATCAACGTCAAAGAAAATGCTTTTTCTAGAATGCGAGCTGAAAAAGGCATTGCGCGACACATTGACACGAGCAGCGTTGTCTGAACTCTTATCGACAATAGCAAATTAGCCAATCAGATTCCGAGATTAGCAGCGATTGTGGTAAAAGATCATTTAGCAAGCTATCCTTAGGGCCGGGAAGTATTTGGCCAGGAAGAGGTCTACCAACTAATTTAAATTAATTTTTCTTAGCCTGTAATGAAGCACACCCCAATTTGCAAGAGCTGGAAATTGAAAAACTGGACATCCTGCATTCTTCTCAGAATTAATTTGCTGTAAGTTACTCAATATGGTTCCAATTTTTAAGGTTAAAGATGGAACCTTAGCATATGTCCAATAAGACAGTTACCATAATTTAGTTCCTAGCTGTTTTTTTCCCTATAAAGATAAACATAACTTTGCAAATTTTTAAATTTGAGTCTTGTCAGAAAAAAATGAGACTTACGGAAACCGCCAAGATCAGTGCAAAACTTCACAAGAAAATAATTTACTGGACCGGTGTCTTTCTTGTGCTTGCAAATAATGTGAATTTTGATTAATAAACTCATGAAGTGTAGTTAAACAGTGAGTTTGTTGTTAATCTGCAGAGAAAACTACATACAGTAGCAAAGACCTCTGATTCCGATCATTGATCCAATTAATGTACAATTGTAAACACAAAAATGTAAACCAGTGTACAGTGTACAGCTATGGTGATATTCAGTAGCAAAATGTTTGGAGATTATTTTTCTTTAGAAGAAAAACACTTATTTGAATAATGGTGGCACACACACTTATGTAGCATTAGATAATATTATCTGACTTAGTGCTAATCCTTGCATTGGTATGCAGCTTGTGCAGTTACTGTAGTCTGTAAAGTATTGGTGATTGTGGTGCAGAGTATGTTAGTCGGTAGTTAAGCCTGCAATGTCAATATCTTAGGTTTCAACTGAAGTACTGAAGTCAGGTCTAGTTTTTTAGGTTTGTCCAGGTCACAAATAAATCATTTGTAAGGTGCAAGTAGTTGTTGATTTCAGATGTTGTCAGTTTCAATCCATCCATTGTAAGTCAAGTTTGTGCTGGTTCTGTTTGAAGTTAAAGTTTGTTGGTTGGCTTGTTAAGGTCATGAAAAAGTCATTTGTAAGGTGTAAGTAGTTGTTTGTATCAGATGTTGTTATAGTCTGTGCTGGTTCTGTTTGAAGTTACAAAATAATGTAAAGTTTGTTTGTTGGTTGGTTGGTTTAGGTCATGAATAAGTCATAAATTTGTAAGGTATAAGTAATTGTTGATGTCAGTTAACTGTTGTCAGTTTCAATCCATCTGTTGTTAGTCAAGTAGGCGCTGGTTCTGTTTGAAGTTAAACTTTGTTGGTTTCTTTGTTGAGGTCATAAATAAGTCATCTGTAAGGTGTAAAGCTGTCAGTGTTAGATGTTGTGAAGTGTCACTTCATCTATTGTAATTTAAGTTTGTGTCAGTTCTGCTTGAAGTTGAAGTTTGTTGGTAGGTTTGTTAAGGTCATGAATAAGTCATTTTGTAAGGTGTTACATGTAGTGGTTGTTGGTGTCAAATGTTCTCAGTTTCACTCGATCTATTGTTAGTCAAGTTTATGCTGGGTCTGTTTGAAATGCAAGTTTGTTGATGGGTTTGCTGAGGTCATGAAAAAGTCACTTGTTGTTGGCAAGAGGTGTTTGTTCTAATAAGTCAGTGACAGTATGTAAGGTTTTTACTCAGTTTTACCTGCTCCAAACCAATGCAAGAAATTTACAAAGAATCCACAACAAGAACCTAGTTGAAGACTATGTCAAGCTCACAAATAACCAGCTAACCTGAACAGAGGTTGTGGAACAACAGCTGGGTGAAAAACCTCCCCGTACGTCCACTTGCTCCTAGGAGGAAAACCCCGGGCCAGCTGTACCCCATGTTCAAAGGCCTCCCGGGCAGGGCCAACTTATTATAGTTAAATAAACTACTTATGCTACCATAAGCCATCTTGTCAACTTGTCTACTAGGCGGCTTGACTCTTTAAACATCCTCTTTCGTGCCTGCCCTTTTGTCTTTTTCCTGGCCTCTGAGTCTGTGCTGTCATGTGATGCTTTCTGTCTGGTCCAACATCCTGTGATGAAACAAGCAGTGATAGGTTATTTTGGAATCCAATCTGAGATTTCTAAGAGAGCTTGAAAGATGTATTTTTTATCACTTGCAAGGGTTTAGTTGATGTCTTTCTTAACATCTAAGCTTGGATAACAAGTCATTAAATGAAAAATGCAATATATTTTGTGTACATGAACTACCTAGTTTTAACAGCTAAGGATTGCTTGTCTGTAAATAGCTTAGTCCAACGATTAAGTCACCAGTAAAAATTGAATAAAACTGACTAATGCACACTACGTAAACTATATTCACTCCATTGAATTTTCACTCTAGCGGTTAAAATCTTCAAGTATCCTCGAGGATCTTCATGAGGATTTTATCAAGGATCAAGATCCTCAAAGATCCTGAACAAGATCCTTAAATCACTAGTTAGTAGTAGGTCTTTAAAGATCTTGTGAGATCCTCAAAGATTCTGTAAAGCCTTAACAAGGGCAAGGAACCTTCCAAAATAGAACTTTTGCACCACAAACATAAACTAAACACCCTGTCTGCAATAAGTGCACTGTATACCGAACAAGCATGCTGAGCTTCCAAATTAAATTACATGTAATTCTCAGGGCAGGGTCATTGTTCTTGATTCTCAGAGCTACATTTGTCCCATAAAAAGAATGAAATCCTAAAGAAGAATCAATGCTTAACAAATTCTTATTTTTATTTAACATAATTTATTGATGCCAGCTTTTTTGTGTCTGTCCTCTTATTGACAATAAAGTGCATCATAATATTGTTACTAACAGTAGCTGAGGATCCACTTGGCAGTGCTTGTGGATCCACAATCTTCTTTGATAATAGTGTGATGAAATTTATCATCAGTGAGAGGTTATAAAAAGCAATAAATTTATGACAATTCAATTCTTTCATTTTAGGGCATTTTAGATACAGAAAGCAATAATAATCAAGCAAAGACTTCCAATAATGGAAAATGCCACATGTAGGCAAATTGCAAGGAAACCACAATTTCCTTTCCCCAAAACGATTCCAAAAATCACAATGTCATAATTCAAACTACTTGAATGACACTTGAAGTGGAATTTCTAGAACTTTAACCTAATTTATTCTATTCAAAAATTTCTGAAGGCCTGCTGAATTATTACCAAGTTTGGTCCACTTGCATGAGAACAGCACTTTGAACACAGCAAAATACAGAGTTCATTCATCAAATTCCAAATTAAAGTTTAACTACACATAACATGTGCTTTCCTCCTAAAAGTAGAACCTGATATGGACTTAAGGTTACTCCAAACCTTTACAGGGCTACTTTTGACAAATTTTCTTTTTCTCAACCAAATTAACGTTCATGATCTAAGGTAATATTTTCCAAAAACTGAAAAGAAACCATTAAAACATGGGCGATTAATATTGGGAAAAAGAGATTTTTAAATAAAAGTTAGTAAACTGTCAAGGTGTCATAATCCCCAAAAGGTATGGACTCCTCAGTGACCTTTTCACGGCAAATGGTTTAATCCAGGGATCCTAAATCAATCAGATACTTTCAATTTTAGATTTCATGTCTGTTCAGAGTGCCTCCTTGTAGTCACCCTTCGGCAATTGCTCCTCAGTTTCTTTTTGTTTTGTTGCACATCATTTTGTTACTGTTTTGCCTATTATTGTTGAGCACTGGCTAAAAATGTGTGTGCCTAAAACATGACTGTAACACCATTGCTTTCCCGCGAAGCTCCAGTTTTCATACTGTGAACACTAGAGGTTCTGTTATTTCATTGGCTGGTGGCTTTTTGAGTTGACATTTCCCCCTGAAAAGGTCTGCCATGTTTATAAATCTTTCGAAGGCGAAAACTCAAACTCATTCTTCAAGAGAGAATCCCTCCTCTTTAAATGAATTAAGGCGGCTGAACACAGTTTTCACAGGCACTTTTGCTGATGCAATTTGGCACGCGCACAAGGATTGGAAAAAACAAATATGCCGTCAGTAGAGCGATCCAGTGATCATTTTATTTACTCAACACTATCTGTGCTATTTTTCTCTATATTTGAACGTAGTGTATTGATGGCTTTAGTCTTTTATTACAAAGATATATTACAAAAGGTAACGATGCAAAGAATCCAGCAATTCTCAGCTTTTTCTTTGCTACCAAAAGAACCCAGTTAAAAACAGTGCATGCGCAGTTGCTTGAAAAATTGAGACCAATTGCTTTTGCAGAAACTTGCCGATTTCTAATGATCCAGTCGTTAGAATTTCAAGAAATTTGGCAACAAAATAGTTCAGAAACCACGTGAATGATCTATCACAAAAAATCTGAATTTTGACATAGGGAATTTTTAATAATACAGAACATGCAGTGAAAATGATTCACAGGAAATTGTGAAAATCGTTTATGTCAAAATTTTATAAGGACAGGGTTGACAGAAGGAATTTAATGTCAATTCGTAGCGGGCAAATGATGAAAAAAAATCTAACGACTGGATTTTTTTGAAATAAACAAAAACCATTTTTACTCGGGCTTTCTGAAGGAAACGCCCGAGGTATAAATTTGGCTCCATTTTTATTTTTATTCTTATTTTTTTTGCGTTCAGTCACAAAACGCAGTTCAACTACAGTGCATGCGTGAAGTGTGCACGCATGCGTAGAATGAACCCTAGAGAGCATGGTTTAAAGCAATGGCCGCCTCCATGGAAAATTCCTCGCTTGATAAAAGCGAAAGAAATTCAATGGCTATTACGTTCAATGTACATACAAAGTCACAAACTGTTTGCGGTAGACCCACACTAAAACTTGTGGAGCATTTTGGGAACGGGTCGGTCCGCGATCTTTACGAGAGATCAATTTACGAGTGATCCTTTACAAGTGAACCTTCTATCAAGAAATATCAAGCGCAACCAGCTATATCAAACGAGCTATCTCATATTATATTTACATATAAACACAACCGTGTATTTAGATGTGATCGAGAACCCAGTAGAATACCAGAAGCTACTCTGAAACGTCTCGGAAGAAAGGGCAGGAGACTGAAGGAATTTGTTGGCTATGTCGTTATGTGAAGGTTAGAAGAGTTACAAAGACTGTTTGTAAGCTTCATACGAAGAGGGTAAGATTAAATAAAGTTGCACAACATGAGAAGAAGTATTTGTTGAATTGTTCTGTGAGGGTATATCAAAGGATAATTAAATTGAAATATAGAGCAAGTCGGTATTTATCAGTGTTTTCTTGTAATAGACCCATATGTCTTTATAAGAGTCAGACACACATATCAAACTATTGTAAATTTCAACTGAGTTCAGGTATAGAGAAAAACCCTGGTCTTACTCCGATGTACATTGACCCTAGCAAAACAATAATGGCACCATATAGCCAAGCTAATGAGTTGGTATCTGGACAAAGTTCAGGACAACAATGTGTTGCAATGAGTTTATGTTCTTTGATTTACAATAACAAACAAGGAATCAATTCTGCTAATGATCTGGTGTCAATAATGAATATTGGAAATCAGTTGTATTCAAGTTTGTCTCAGTTAACCAGGCAATCATTTTTAATGCAGACCGAATTACCCCCACTTTTAAATGTATTCGAGACTGATTATGAACTTCAATACAGTGAAACCTACACTGGTACTATTCATCAAGGAGCTACAATAGAAGGATATCAATACTGTACCTCCTTAGATAGAGCCTTTCAATCACTTATATCCGAAAATTTCAACAATTTTGTCTTGACAATAGACTGTACTACAGTGGCTATCTATTGTAATGGCAATATGGGCTTGCAAATATTTGTTTCTCATGCAAGGGATATTTATGGTAGAAGCCATCCTCAAGGTACATGTGTGCTGCTTGAAGTATCATCACTGAATAGCTTAGTACATTACTTTCAGAGTATACATAACAATGATATATTTGAGTTGAAAGGGGTTAAAATTGATAAAGTTCAAAATAATACCCTTTTTAAGAGTCCTGCCTGTGAAACCAGAAAGTTCAAGGTGAGTTGTGCTTGGTCTATCGGCTACCATTGAAGTTTTAAATGACAAGCACGATTCACTGACATTAAAAATAAACGATGAACTTCTTAAAGAACTCATAAACGAAGGTGTTCTTCATTTTGACAAGAATGCTCTAGCCGAGAAATTACTTTTCATTGACAACTTTGCGGTTGAATATGACGACAACTTCACAGTACTGTCATCCTACAAAAGAACAAGATCGAATGAAGAGACAAATCACCGCCAACATGAACATTTCCCTTGGCGACAATGATAATATATACCACTATAGGTGTACTTTTGTTTTACGTAGGTTACATTCTGTAACTGCAAAAATGTTAATCCAAATATAAACAAGAACAGATCATCCAAGAACTGAACAAAGAACACTGAACCTCATGTTGTAACTTGTGAATTGTTCCTCCGTTAGACTTATTTGTCGTTGTTTCCAGTCAATACACAGGAAAACAACACAGCATTGATACCAAATATTGAGACATTTCCATCGTTTTGTTACAGTTTTCTTATACATAATTCCCAAAATTTATGCTCTGCCAAGAGCACTCACTCTAGCTATATAATGTTGCAGTGGTTTCAGGGATTTTTCTATTAAAAACAATAATTATGAACTATTGAACAGTACTATTGCTTTAATCTACTGATTTCTGACAACTCCCCTTAAGTCAACATTTAGCAACAAACTATGACTCAACACCAATAATAGATAAAAAATTGCCTTCTCCTTACAATTTAAGGCAAATACATTACCTACTCAGGGTTTGTAAAAGCCTTGAAAGTCCTTGAAGACGCTTGAATTTAAAAATAAAAAAATTCAAGGCCTTGAAAGTACTTCAATTTGAGGACTAGGGTTTGATTTTAGCAATGCTTTTCCTTAAGCAATTTTCAAGTTGAAAATTACTGTACTTTCATGGAAAAGCTGAGAAATAATAATAAATAATTATAAAATTGCTTAGGCAAACCAATTTCCAAAAGTGGTCCTTCAATTATCTAACACTTGGCCTTCAAAGTAATTGAAGAGTCCTTGAATTTCAACCTTTGGCATTTGTAGGAACCTACTCCTATATGGTAATATATTATTTTGATTGTTTTCTAGTACCATAACAACATTCATTACACTCAGCAGACAAAAATCAACACAAGTAGAATTATTCATGACTAGCAATAACGAAATTGCATGACAACAGTGACAATCGCAATATGGCAGTCCCCTAAAGATAACTCCAGATGTGCGATATTGAAAGCCCGAGTTCATGCAGCCATGCATCTTGTTTAAGCCTTGTTTTTTAACCAGCTCCGTTGCCATGGCAACAGCACATACCTTAGCCAAAATGTGAGAATAAACCCTTTGTGGTTAACCTTGACTCTTGCAAAAAAACAGGCGCCAAAGCGTAAATAGTTTAAAAGTAATAGTGAATTAGGCATAGGCACTTGAAAACTGTGTTCGGCCACCTTAATAGGATAAGTAGACTCGGCAGTTTTCCGTGAAATTTGGCAAGAGCATTCACTGATAGATGATAAGGAACAAAAGGGTGTTGGCGAATTCTTTTATTTTGAATACTTTTCTTGTTTGAATACTTTTCTTGCCTCTAATGCAACACGTTACATGAATTTTTTGATACTGGAACTTGACAGATCTAAAAAAGATAACCAATCAAAAGGAAAGAAAATGCTGACACCATTTAAGAGATTGATGCTTTGTGATTAACACTGCACAGTTATTTTGCATCAGTGATCGCATTTGATAACCAATTATTTTGCCAGATTTTCAGACAGTTGTTTTGGCTTTAATGGCTTCTGCCACCTTAAAAAAGCAATCGGCAAAATGGATTTCATAACCTCTCTATTGACATATAGTTTGTGCGGGTTTCTTTGAAAACAGTGCACGTACGAATTTTTTTCTGGAGGACACCAGCAAAGATTTGGAGTAACCTTAAAGTCACCTTAAGCAATTTTGGTAATTTTCTCCCAACCAGATTTAGCCTAAGAGAGAGGGGAACAAAGTGCCCATGCTGAATTCAATATTTTCTCAAAAAACAGCATTCAAAGCCACATGTATAGTGGTCAAACTTTACCTAAACATTACATGGAACGTTTTTGAATGTCAACTGTTTGGTCACATGATTCCACAATTCCATGGCAACAGGCTAATTACAGATAAAAGAACAGTATTTGCATGCAATTTTATTGCTTAATAAACTTCAATCAGGAACTGACAACACTAACACAATGTGTTGTAAGAATATTGGAAAATTTTCAAGACTTGCTTAGCTTGTGATGGCATCATCAGTGTGACTGTTCTCTTATTAGTCAACGAGTATGCAATACATGTACATTTAACAGTTATTCAATAGTAAATAACACATTTGAATGATACTACTTAGTACTAAATTAACAGATATGTCTGTCTTGGTGTGATATTTCAAATATGTTTGATCAGGAATATTGCTGCATACATGCACAACTCTTGTATTTAAAACAAGTGAACATTATGCTGGAAACAGAAAATTTTGAATGTAGCAGACATTTTTATTTTTCATCATGTTGGGGCAGACAATATCAAGAGAATAGCACAAGGAGCATCTATATCCCATACTAAGCCTCGGGATTACTTATTATTACTTGTATCTGAAATTTCTATTTTTTTAAGTACAATGCATATGAAAACTCTGGGTAATGGGCTCTGATATCCCTCTCATGGAGATTTGTCAGTTTAAATCCTTCCTTCCTTATTGAAAAACTTTCACTTTAGCTTGGTAATTAATATTTCTTTGAAAATGTTGGGTTTTAAAACTCCCCTTAAGTTCTAATTGGCTTGCATTGCAAGCATGAATATAATTTTATCAATTGTATGAATATCATGAGTGCACTTCCCGAAAACACACATTATGTGCTTTCAAAGAGGGGGTAGATGTCATGAAAACCATATTTTAAATGTTCTGCACCAAAGATTTCCTGCTTGAATGGAAAGCCTTGACCGCTCAATGTCTAAATTTACATGTACTTGGAAGTATAACATGTATTATTATGGAAAGGTGTTACAAAGCAGTGAGAGCTATGAGGAGATTCTCTCAGGTTCAGATTGCTTTGCCTGAACTTTTAGCAAGAGTATCTAGCAAAGATGGTGGATCATGTGTACTAAAGGCATCTGAGTTGAGTGTCGATCAACAACCTCGATCAACACTCTAATCAATACCGAATCGACACTCCATCCACACCTTGGTCGACAGTCAGCCGACTATTGACCAACTGTTTATCAAGTGTCGAATCAGTGTCAACCAAGTATGGATCAGGATCTGGGTTGAGTACAGATCAAGATGTCCTTTGAGAGTATTGATCGACACTTGACCACGGATGTCTTTAGTACACATGATCCAAGATGGTTACAAGACAGTGTATCTACCTGGTTAGTCAAGGTCTGAATGTTTTTGGTTTCCACTGTCCACCCAGTGTTGTCCACTCATGCCCATCCAGTTTTTCCACCATGCGTCCAATAAAGCCCACTGTACATTCATCTTTGTCCACTGTCCATCTAAGTGGTGCCAATATCCCATCCTGATCTGTCCACTGTGTTCCAAGCTTGCTCGTTGCACACTAAGTAATATAAGATACATGTAAGATAAGATGAGATGAGATGAAGCCTTTATTTAGGGATAAAGTGCAACTAACCCCAATTTTATTTCCTGTAATGAAATCTAATAGTTTTCCCAATTACTTCTGCGAAAAAAATATTTCGACTGATAAAATCCCCGCGATTCTACAGGTGTTTAAAGTTGTAATTTCTTGCCCCATGACTGAGCATAGTGGGATCTGGGTTGGGCTTCTTGTGACATCATGGAAGGACATAGCTCAAAACACTCAAGAGATGCTTGACTGGATTTTGAGCACTGTGAAAACACATTTGGGGTATTTGTGCTTCATATTTATTCAAAAATGGACAAGACTTTTAAATGAAAGAACTCTATCATCTAGAAATACAATTTGGAGTCTAGCTACGGTTAGGACGACTATGATGTAAATACTTTTTTATTTCAAAGTGCGGGTCGCCAGTCGAGCCCACCACACTGCAAGTCACTCTCGACAATTAGTCAGCCCATTTGGCTAATCTGCTAATCTACATACCACACTTCTTTTAGTACTCTTACTGAACCCTTGATAATTCATGACAACGAGAGCATATTTTTCCCCTAACTATTCAAAAACGTGGAAAAATTTGTCTTTTCGCTTTGTAATTCCCGACCAACTGTATGTATACGAAGACAATTAGTGTGTACAAACATAAACATTGCAAGTTACACAAAGTTGCATTTTTCGTACTAGTAATTAAAAATTCTTTGACAAGATCTTGAGAAAGGTTCAATATGGTATCAGTTAAAAAAATATATCTCTCCTTCACTGTTTGTTTGTTTTAAAAGTCACACACTTTGTCAACATGAGCGATATTTATTTATTTATTTATTTATTTATTTATTTGTCCATGAGAGCAAAGCGTTTCTCACGTGGTTCTACTTGGCGTGTAGACTGGGTTCCACTAACAAAATGGTTGAGTGTTTTTGTGCGGCGGCCATTATTGTGATTACTCTTACCGGGTGTTATTTTTTGGCGAATTTTGACTTGTTTTTGAGATTCAGAGGGAGTCTTAGGCCTTAGGTTTTCGTGTTTTTCAAACACTTGCTGCCGTATTTATTTCATGCGCCATTTATTATAAGGTGGGTAAACATTCACTTTCTGTATAATTATGCGCAAAATTCTTGGATGAATAAGGAACAATCAATCAATCAATCATACAACAATCATACAAAGTTCCAGTTCTCAGACAGAACTTTCTGCAATTACATATTTAAATTATGTCACATTGAAATTCCTTCGATCAGCTGAAAAATGAAATTCTAGTTAACATTGTGCATGACGCGCTGCGCAGTCTGCAACTGTCGGAAGAAAATTTACACTTCATTGATTTCAGTACTTTCAACTCCCATCTATTGCTAAAATCAGCATTTTTATATCAACAACCAAAGTTTTACGGACAGATATAACATAATGACAAAGCCCAGTATTTTTTGGTTAGCAAGTTGAGGTCCTCTTGACTGATAAACCATGCTTTCTTGATACGTTGCTTGACAGTGCAGTTTCCGTAGACTCACAAGTCTAAAATGATTAAATATTTGCATTTGCCTTCAAACTTCACACTAAATATTTCCACATTTCCTGGCCATGTTTAAGCACAAAAGCTAATTTGCAACAAGGGAGGCAACTCTTTGCCCAAACATTTGATTTTTCTCCAATTGGCTGAATTTGTTTTCAAATACTTTCACAACACTCTGAGAATTTTAGCATCTTTAGCAAAGTTTTTTCTCCAATCGCTTTACGCTACATGATCGGTACCAATCCTGTCATTCAGCACACGTTCGAACTCCCCTCCCTCTGCCACACATGCTTTTTTGACAAGACAAATCTTTACAAAATCCTTTCCCAGCTCCCTATTTTAAACACGGAATCTTGCTTAAACACTTCAGGTTTCTTCGGGTATTAACCCGCGGCATTTCATTTCCGTGGGGAGATTGGGAGACTTCGGACACTCAAGAAAATGTGCCAACCAGGGGAGGGGTTTGTTTATAAATTTGTCTTTCTTACGCTACTTCCAGCGTAAATGAAGCAATTTGCATTTGAAGGTCAGCCAAATGCATGGGACTGGGACCTAAAAACAACGAACCCATTTTACATGAGCATTTGACATCCACAAAATCATGGTTATTGAAACGTTCAGGGCATTAAACACACTTATGTTTATCGAAATGTCAGAGTACTGAAGTTATAAAATCTGTGAAAACAAAAGAACCATTTCAAATACTCTCCCGGACAAACATGTGTACTGATTTGAAGTGCCATGGGGAAGCACCTGCTTTAAGTGAAAAACAGGGATAATTTTCTACACAGCTGATATCTGATGACTACACTAATCAAAATGGGCGTATCTTTTGTCCCCTCCGGAATGAAACTAATAGGCCCTTTGCAGCTGACAGGGTTCATACCCTTTTTCAGAAACAAATTTCCAGGACTTTTCCAGGACTTTTCCAGGACTTTTCCAGGACTTTTCCACAACTCAGATTGATATTTCCAGGACTCTAAAATTCACATTAACCCTTTCACTCCCATTATCTTAATGTTAATTCTCCTTACTGTCTGCCATACATTTCATGTTTTTTACTTGAGTTTAACAGATTTCCATAACTTTCCAGGACCAGTAGCCCTTTTCCAGGACTTTCCAGTCCTGGAAAATGCCACAATAAAATTTCAGGACTTTCCAGGTTTTCCAGGACCCATATGAACCCTGAGCTAAGCCATCACGTGACCTATTTTCCATAAAATTATGGGCTATAACAAAACGAATGCCAGAAATGGAAAAAGCATGTTGAAAATATCAAAATGGCCAAGTTTGAGGCTCCCATCATTAAAGAACAAGATTTTTAACGGTCTGAATTTTTGAAAGAATAAGAAGATTTGTATGAAAAAAGTTGTTGGAGAGCAAGGCCATAGGTGTACGAGCTGGGGGGGGGGGGTTTAGGAGGGCTACAGTCCCCCCAGCTACGGAAATTATGTCATTTTTCGGGCAAAATGCTCATGATTCGGGCAACAACACTTAAGAGAAAACATTACAAAATAATGCTCTCTACATGATTTCCAAAACTCATAAATAAAGTTTCTAGTTAGTTTCTTTTTTAGAATTTTTTCTTTTAATAAGTTTTAGATTTTACTCGGATTGAGTAAGACTGTAAGCTTTGAATATAACTGTTTTTGGAATTATAGTAGTTTCATTAGATGTGGAAATTGTGAACGTTTTTGTTTTTCATACAATTTGAGTGCGTTGAAATCCTGATTTCAACACTCACGTATTCAGGCATTGCGTAAATTTTTCTAACACAAAATTTCCTACACTGAGTTAGTGAAACGACGCCTGTCATCATGAAATTTTGTTTCATACAGAAAATTCAACAAAATAGCGTTCTTACTTCCAGGGAAATTTCACTCAAAAGGCCTCAAATTCTCACTTGAACTTTCGCGTGAAAGTTCGCCTGAACAAAGAACGAAATTCGCACATTTTGCTTGCATTACTTTTGCACAATACTTTAATAGCCTGAGTCTTGTGTTTTGGTCAAAAACAAGCTCATTCTCCTCCAGGATCTCCCACTTTAGCTCCCTTTCAACGCTACAATCTCCCTCGGTAAAGTCGACTCTAAATGGTTTGTTTTACATTCCTCATATACTTATCAATGCTTGATTTGTTTCAAGTTTGTAACTGAGATATATTTCATTGCTCAAAGAACAAAACAATTGTGTCTGCAGATGAGAAACTCCAGTGACGATTGTCGGCCTCATGCATGTGGTTGTATATGAAATCCACAAATACATACATGTAGCTAGGTGTGCAGTTCGAAGCCTCGCTTATCTCAATCGCCTCACTGTAGGACATACGTGAGGTTGATTATTCGTTTAGAAAGCTCTCTATTTCAAGGAAAAAGAAAACTGGATGCATATAATTTGCCGTATAATTATCTCACCTGCAGCAGTTTCCATTATTTTGGTCTGGGACATCTGTGGCTCATTTGAATTGACTAGTCAGATGGCTCAAAGCTTATCTTAACCATTTGTGACAACATCGAGCTTCGCACTAGAAGGGTCGATTAGGCGTAGCAATTTTCATAGAGCTCTATGACTCTACGGTAGTATTTTGAATGTTTAAGTTCCATTTCTCTCAGATATGCGTACACCATAGAGGTGTAGTGGCGTATAGTTATTGTAGCAAATATTATATCACTTAGGGAATGTTGAGTGTTATTATGGATTGCATTGTTTTAATAATAATTGTTTTCAATTTACAATTCTGTATTGAGTTTACCCTGACTACGCTCTACGCTATATGTTCTTCCATCTACAGTCAGCGTGCTATGCTCTTAAAGCTCTCATACTCCATGTTCCGCCATCTACGCTCTACACTCTACGTATTTACGAGTTTATCAGTTCAAGAATTTTTGACCACTCTCTACACTAGCTTAGAGGCTTAAAAGACCAGTAGAGTGATAAAAATTATTGGGTTGCGAGTGCGAGTTCCTCGATTATCTGCAATGCTGTAATTTTTGTAACTGTAATTTATTGGCTTTCGTTATTATCTCATATATATTAAAGTGTTATTACAGTTTACAGTATTTTAATAATCTTTTTAATGTACAATTCTGTTTCAAGTTTACCCTCTACGCTCCATGCTCTACGCTATATATTCTACCATCTACATTCTACCCTCTACGTTCTACCAGGTACCTCTCTTCAATCTACGCTCTGCGATCTACCATCTAACCTCTAAGCCAATCTATGCTCTACGTTCTATCAGCCACCCTCCTTAATCTACGATCTACCCTCTAAGCCCATCTGCTTGGAAGGTTATTGGAATTTTTAAATTTTTTTTAAAATTTTTTAATTTTTTAACGAAGACTAGTGAGCAGCACAAAGGAAGACTTCTTGTAGTTGTAAGCTTTTTTGTTTATTTCTGCATTTCGTCTCTGTCTGAGACTTCTTCGGGGAATGATTACAACTACCATTTAACAGCGTGTATAGCTCATGAGCGTGCCTAAGTTTAACTTCCCACAGAAGTGAATAAATTAACTGCTGAAACATGCTGTAAACGGACGTTACAAGAAATGCCTTAATGCATATGTTATTGCATCTTGTTATATTTCAGGGGCCATATGATTAGCGCTAATCGTATGGCCCCCAAAAATCATACTATTTATATGGATGTGCTAAAGTAGTAGTAGATTTATAACTGACAATACAGTCTAAGGCTGGTAAAGGTCTCTGGATAACCAGCTTGATGTTAGTGGTTCTGAGTTAAACCATTTATTTGAACTTGAAATGAACAGCAATCTCTACGACAAATTACGACCCTAAAAACTAGTAAAAAACATCTCCACGTGGTGGCAAAACATCCACTAAGCGTTCAAAGTCATGTGACCTAAGTTTTCGCACCTTTTTAGTACACTATAACAAAATGTCCTTCACATCAGTTAGCGTGACTACAGTTAAATGTAAATTTAAAAACTACCATACTACCGTTGCACAATTTACATCTTAGTGAAAGCCATTTACTTCTGTCACTGTATTTAACCTCCCTGAATAAAGGAAGTAAAAACCCAACTTGGGAACCACGACGCTGGAGGTGCTTCCAGAATTTCTCATGTTTTGCTAAAGGCTTTAAATGTGGAGCTATTTCTAGTATAGCACATAAGCTCGCCTCTAATAAAGGCCCTCTTGTTGCTCGCGGGATGAAACGACTCAAAGGGATGTACAGATACTTATTATTTTAGTGGCTTTTGATGGGTAGAAAACTGAAGAATGCTAAAATTAGCATCTTTGTAAAGAAATAAATCAAGAAACGAAATACTACTTTCATCAATAACATAGTACGTAAGTTTGATACAATCATTCTTGCTATAGAGACAACTAAGAAACTGACTGGTAGGATTCCTTTGGGACCCTTCCAAACAAACAATATGTCTTTTTTTTTTTAATGTTTTAATCTTTTTTTTATTATTATTTTTCTTATTTGCTAACTTTTTTTTATATTTTGGGGGCCATACAGTTAGCGCTAATCGTATGGCCCCCAAAATAAAACAACATGCAATAACATGAACATTAAGGTGTTTCTTGTAACATCCGTTAACAGCATGTTTCAGCAGTTATTCACTTCCATGGGAAGTTAAACTTAGGTACACTTAAATCATTCCTTGAAGAAGTCTCAGATAGAGACGATGCATGTTGGAAATAAACAAAAAAGCTTACAACTACAAGAAGTCTTCCTTTGTGCTGCTCACTAATCTTCATTAAAAAATTTAAAAATTTAAAAAAAAATTTAAAAATTCCAATGACCTTCCAAGCAGATGGGCTTAGAGGGTAGAGCATAGATTGAGGAGGGTGGCTGATAGAACGTAGAGGTTAGATGGTAGATCGCAGAGCGTAGATTGAAGAGAGGTACCTGGTAGAACGTAGAGCGTGGATCAAAGAGAGTAGCTGGTAGAACATAGAGCGTAGATGGGCTTAGAGGGTAGATGGTAGATCGTAGAGCGTACGGCACAGATTGCAGAGAGTAGCTGGTAGAATGTAGAGAGTAGAATGTAGATGGTAGAACATATAGCGTAGAGCGTAGAACATAGAGGGTAAACTCAATGCAGAATTGTACATAAAAAGATTAAAATACTGTAAACCGTAAAAACACTAAACATTCCCCATGTGCTTTAATATTTGCTAAAATAACTGAAAGCCTCTACGCCCGTACATACAGCCGTAGAGGGTAAACTCAATTTTGAACTGAAAACGATGAAAACAATGTCAGAGTAAACTTGACTGTTTGATTTTTGAAATGTTTTTTATTCGTAAACTTCAACCAAAATTGAACAAACAGAGTGACTCGATCCGCGCGAAGCTATTTACTTAATTTATTTCTTGAATTGTTTCTATATAAAATATTTTAAAGTCTTAGTGTCTCATTAGCATTCTTATAATTGATTGTATATATTTGGGTGCATGCAAAAATTTTGCTTTTCAACTTGAAAATGACCGTCGAACGGTTGAAACGTCATTGCTTTTTAACATTAACTTTTTTAGTAAACTGTAATAACACTTTAATATATATGAGATATATGCGAGCAATATGCTACAAATTGAAATCAAATGTTACGAAACAGGCAAGTAACCATAGTAACAATACACAGCTACCGTAAAAGCTATGAAGTAGGAGGTAATGTATCTTTCCAACAGGTAGGAGGAGACTGGTGATGAAAGCGTAGAGTCTTAGAGCTCTACGAAAATTTCTACGCCAAATCGACCTTCATAAAACAGGCACCAGTTGCCTAAGCATGCTGTACTGCGAATCCCTCCAAAAACACATCTTCCTTGCATTCTGCAACGATTTTGAATCACACTATTGCATGTTCGCGTACATTCTTCTTAGAAGCAAAACATTGTTAGTCCTTTGATGACGTCACAGCCCAACTCGCCCCATTCTTTGCCACTGGTCGGTCATGGCCGCGGAAAGAACTAATTTTACAGACTTTCAAAATACATAGAAAATTAATGAAAATAGCTACAACGATAATCAATTCTATCAGAAAAATGAGCAAATTTATATAAGTGAAAAAAAATTGGGGAACTAGTTGCACATTAACACATAATTATGGCGGACATTAACAAACAAACTTGTGGCCCTCACTTAGCGGGCCTTTTCATTAAGACATAAAGAAACAATTCTCATTGGTGGTAAAATTCTCAACAACTCAGTCCAATGATTATTATTAAAAAAACAATATTATTATTATGTACAAGGAAATACAGTTGTAATGGTAATTTACAGTATATTAATTTTTTTTCTACCAGGTTGGTTGCATTATTTTACCTGGTTGTCAAGGTATGAATGTTCTTGTTTTTCCACTGTCCATCCAGAGTTGTTGAGTTGAGCCCATCCAGGTTTTCCTCCATGAGACCAATATTGTCAACTATGCATTCAAGTTTGTCCACTGTCCATCTAGGTGTATCCAATGTCCCGTCTTGGTTTGTCCACTGTCTGTTCAATCTTGTTCATTGCTGACTAAAAAAATTGAGAAATTCAGAAAAGATTCTTGTTGACAGTAAAATTATCAAGAACTCAGTCCAATGACTATTGTTAAAAGAAAGAACAACATTTATTGTAAAGACATAATTTATATTTTTCTAATAGATTAACCCAACCAAGGTGTGTGCCTGGGGTATCCAGGGGCTTCCACTGTGGCCAGCCTGCCCCAGTAGATAGAATACTGCCCCCATGGCCAGCAAATCCCTGTAATCTAGCCATCAGAGACCTCATTCCCGGCACGACTGGATCAGAAATATAGAGGATGGGATGGGATAGGGGAACACTTGAAACACTTGAAACAACTGATACAAAACCCTTCAAGACTACTTAACAACTGCTACAAAACCACTAGAAAAATGGATTGAGAACTTGAAGAAGATCTAGCTGTGAAGAAGCTGCAACACTCCTTGTGAGGTTCCATTTGTGAGTTTGATAGCTCACTGGAGGAGCCTGCTAAGCATGTGGCTGTTTACAATGTACTTTGTGGCTGCTATAAAAATGGTCCCATAAAAAGTACTGATCAAGATTGAATGCAGGCTCTGCAAACACTAATAATTATAACACACAAAATTACTCATTTTAGTCTTTAACAACAGCTTTTGAAAAACTGCAAAATTGATGAAACATGCAAATTTCTTAAGGAAAGCAAAAGTCGTGTGCAAGAGGATTCAGGACAGACTCAATGAAAGTTACAAATTAATGAAAATTTCAGAATGTAGAAAAATCAAATGAAATTTGATAGCACGTAGTTGCAAATTAAGCCAGTTAACAGGAAAGGCTGAATATTTGGACTTGATTGGAACTGCATCTACCAAAATTAAATGAGAAGCTTAACATTTAGAACTGCGCTAAAGAGCGAAACATTTTAAAATTTCTAATAAGTCAATGATAGTTGTTTGCTCCAGGCCACAAGGTTAATTAACACTACAGAAATAAACTGAGCAACATGTCTTCAATACATGCAAGTGCACTGTAGCAAACAAGCATTCTAAGCTCCTGGACATAGAATAAAATTTTTCAAGGTACTCTTAAATGACTCCTGATTTCTAACTAACTGACTGGCCTAAATATAGTTTTTGCTAAGCAGATACCGGTACATGTGCATGTGTATGTAGGAAGTGTTTTACAATCCTTAGTAAGAATAGAGTGAAATATATTCTTTGGAACTTCTTAAACTAATTCCAAATCATTTCCGTCTGCAATTTCAAAACACTTCGTAGAAAGGGCAAAAATGTCCAATTGCAGAAAGAATAATAACTTTTTAAATTCCAAATAGACACAGTAGCTACAAATATAATTATAATTAAAACTTCCCACGCAAAGCCTAAAGTATAATAAATTATATAGATTTAGCCAAGCTAAGCGGGGCTCCTGATTGCAATATGAACCATAAAGGAAAAAGAGGATTTGTTTTTCTTGGATCAGAGACTTAAAAAATGATCAATTGTGAGCAATTGTTCAGTGTGTGGTTTCAATATTGTTTTCCAGTTAAATTTTAACAAAGTATACCCAATAAGCATAACCAAGATTGTTGAAATTATGTGTGCAATATATCAGGGACTTTGCAAGATATGATTGTACAAGGAATATGAGGGAAGAAAAGTCAACAATGCACCAGGGGTTAATTTGGGCTGAAATTTTACCTTTGAATGTACTCCTTCCTTCTCCCCCAGAGTAATAACCTGACTGATCCAATCGAAAACCAGTACCTGGTCAGCAGTCAACTTCAAAAAAACATACGACCTCAATGAGCTCTAAACCTGAGCCAACGATATGGTCATATGATACTGTCAGCAGATAGCTTATTTTGACGACTGTCAATTAACAGCTACATGGACGTCCAATATCAAAGATGCACTTATGGTAATGTGCTGCTCTCATATTTTTGCCCCCACAGGGTTTTGGCCCAGAGGCCAAAACCCGAGGAGGCACCCTAGGATTCCCCGAGTGTATACCAGGGCTCAACGTTGTGACCTGTGGGGTTGCCAACGCGACTGGGTTTGGTCCGCTGGCGACTAACTTTTCATGGGTGGTCGCCAGTCTGGCCACCGCGATTTCAAGTTATTATTTTATTTATTTATTTATTTTTTCATTTCCTAAGATCCATGACAAAATGAATGTCTTTAAAAGGATTTAAAGGATAAAGTTTCTTAGCTAAGCATACCAACCATGTTAAATATATTGATTGGTTGATGTTAATTGTAAAATACGAGGAATGCATGGACAATGTAATTTCTTATCACTTTCATGTACAAAGGTGTTTAAACCACCTTTACTATAATTATTATTGTGAAATCAGTTATCTACATGTTTGGTTGAAATCATTTCGGAAGTGACATTTGTTCCTAAAATGAGATTTTTGCAAAAAGAAAAATTTGTTACCATTTGATTGTAAACTATGGTCTATCCATTTCTAAAGAAATAACATTCATTTTCACATTACTGTACAATTCAGTAGCGGTATGTTGTAGGAAAAGGATTAAGGGAGTAAATTTAATTTTCGAAAGCTCGCATTATTATCGAACAGAAACTGAATTCATGTAGCAAATGTATATTTGTTGCAGCTTTCTCGTGAATAAAATTATAGTTTTCTTGTTCATTGGCAATATTTTGTAGTTCTTAAAGAGCATGTGAAAGAATAAAATACATTGATGGTAGTGTAGTTGTAAAGATTCTAGAGGTTGCCTCTTACTCAAATCTTAAACAACTACAGGGGTAGCGCGGTGCAAGATGATGAGTGATTCGAACTCCACTTGGTAGATTCAAACTGATTTAATGACAGATCAAACCCATAGATCTAGTTCACAATACGTAGTGACTGAAGAAAGAGCGAAAACCAGTAGATCGCAAGCAGTGGTAGCAGATACGAATAGGAGTAGTAGTCATACAAGTAGGTTCGAACTGAAAAGCGATAGTTAAGAATACGTCCTACTTAGATAAGACATAAAATACAAATCTAACAGGATAGAACAATCATAATAACTAACAAGATCATAGCATGAAACAAATAGACGTGACAATTGATACTTGAAACTAATAAAACTGAGACGATAACAACTCTTGTCGTAACATTAACGAAGATATCAAGGGCTATCGTGCAAAATAGCTAAATATAGCATGAAATAATCACAATATGGTAATCATATGACAATTGGACTAATAAAGCAACTTGACAATGAGCCTTAGCAATAGTAGAGCTGTGAATGCGATTCAACAAAACCTAGATAAACTAAATGAAACCTTTTCGTGATAAAGAAAAGACTAACAATTCGCGACTTAGCAAATAACTACAACAATAAGAACTTACATACTTTGGTTGACGACTCGCACCAAAAGGTAGCAGAGAGACAGCGAAATACACTTGAAATAGCGGTAACTTGGATCCTCTGATCATGGCACAGTAGTGGTGTAACTTCACTAACAATCTCTGACTAAAAGAAGTTGCGTGTAGTCTTTCATTGTCTATGCTACGTGAAAAAACTAGGGCGTTGTGAGAAATGTGGCGCCCACAATAAAGACAACTTCCTAGCAATTGAATGTTTTTGACCTGAAGGGCCGAAAATTTTTGGCGACCAAAAAATTTATGCTAGCGACCAACTCTAAAAACATAGGAGCCCGCTGGCCCCAAGATTTTTTTCTTAAGGCGAGCCCTGGTGTACATACAAGGAATTTCAAAAAAGTAAGAAATGTGTTGGTAGTATGGGAAGCATTCTCGATTTGATGAAACTAGGCGCGCACGGTGGTCTCGAGTGATGTGGGGCAAGGAATGCGGGCTCACAAAATGGTTGGAGTGGTGTAGGGTACATGAAATTCTTGATTTCAAGGTTCTTGCAACCACGAGTTCCCATTTTGCCATCTTCTAACGGCATTACAAGGTTCTTGTAACCATGAGTTTGCGTTTTACCATCTTCGAGCAACATTTCAAGGTCTCCTAATCACGAGTTCGCATTTTGCCATCTCCGAGCAGCATTTTAAGATCAAAAATACACTCCAATTACAATATGGCCTGCATGACGATTTTAGCGCAATCAAATAAATTTGATTCGAAATGGCGGAGATTCTCATCTAGGACAAATTGAAAACAATAATTATTTCAAAGATCCTGAAGATGGATTTTTGGAGAAAACAACTCAGAAGATATCGTAAGAAATTCTGAAGTATACTAGAAATTTGAGGCCAGTGTGGTTCAATTGCAACTAAATAGCTAAATACTCTTCCAATCGCCAGTTTTACCATTGGCATCTCGTTTATTTGGATCGCTTATTTGTATTGAGTAATCTTACATGGCGTAGAGCTCATGTGACAGCTGGGTGACTTTGCAGTGATCCAAATGTAAATGTAAATGTTTTGCAGCGTTTTCGTTGAGGTCAAAATGCTTGATTCTAATTTGCATATATGGTGACTGTATTGCGATACTTCTGTTTACGTCTCGGAAAAAAAACTCAACTTCCATTCTGCTTTAGAGATATGTTTGCTCGTATATCAAGACAAATGGTTTGTTTCAGCATCAAATTGGAACAGCAGAATAGTTTGACTTAATTTTTTGTTTCGCTATAATTTTGTAACTTTTTTTCCCCTATATAAAAAGTTCTACTGAGTGACATGTTTGTAAAAGAAATATTAGTTTCCATGAAGACAACCTATTTTTTTTCTAGAAAGTACTTTTTAATTGTGTCCTTTCTAACGAGATATGGTAAAATGCTCTACTGTAAATGCTTTGTGAGAGTATCATGTAGAGAATATCATGGGATAGAATGAGTTAAACAGAATATGTTAGTTTAGTTAACTCAGTTGACTATTTGGATAATATTCATGGTAAGATGCCTAAGTTACTGGGACAGTATGAGTGATGTTGTTTACAAAAAAATAAAAGTTTTAGTTCATACAGTAATGTTCAATATAATTTACTGTTTTCAATCATCAGAAATATAAGAAAGCGTGGGCAAATTTAGTCATATCTATTACTAGTTCAAAGTACTGGGCTTGGCGTACAGATGTATGGATAGTCATGTGACAACAAACATTTTTTGAGATTGATTGGTTACCAAATTTTCTAAGGTATGGGGCTCCACTTCCGTACCTTAAGTACACAGGAGCTCTGCTTTGGCTGGTTTGCAGTGTCACAACATCAAAAATAAAAATCGTCACAATTCAATAAATTAAGTCAAGAAGCTGGGATATGAAAGATGATTGATTCATAAACAACCTCACCAAGATTTAGGTCTGTGCAGTTTTTCATTTGTGCATTATTCGGAAAAGTGTTTCACTCAAATTTACAGAGTTTTGTAAGGAGTTGCCAAGTTTGTGCCCCTTGAAGGGACGCGAACATGACGACCGTAAAGTTACTGTAACAAAAAAAAAACTTCTAGCATTGAAGTTTGCCATTGAAACAAAGAGTTTTTACTCTAGAGCTCAGATGCATTGAAATCAATACTTCTTCTAGAGCAAGAACTGTTTAGTTCAAAAAAAATTGAGCAATAAATGTAACTCATCTTTTGACTTACTCGAGAGCCTTATCAGGCCACTATTTTAGTGTCACGAAAGGTATAAACTTGGAAATTCAGATGTGCTCTATTACATAATGAGGAACCCTGTCGGGTTAAACATTGCAAAACGTCAAGTTGTCAGGGGGTCTTACATCTGATGAAACTAAATCTTCAGAAGAATTAGAAATTTCTTATTTTGGAAAATGATGGTGTCACATGAAAACCAGCAATAATTTAGGTATTGGCTTATCACTTATGCTAGCCTTAGGGTGCGTATATTGAATTTTGGATGCATGTGAGAAGTTTGGAGGGCACAAGGGAAATGCAAGAGTTGCTCGAGGCACACTCAAGAGCAACTCTGGCTTCTTGAGTGCTCTCCAAACTTTCTAAGTGCATCCATAACTCGTTATATATATGAACAGCTAAAAGCATGAACCAATTCTTTTATAACATAACGACAACATGGTTATGGTTAATTTCCTTAAAGTGGCACTATGACGAAAATTGCGTCTTTCCTACCGCAGCCATTTTAAAACATAAACAAGTAGCCTGTGTGAGAAGAAAAATGCTGTTTACTATATTCAAATACCATAAATCCTCGAATTAGCGTCCCCCTCGAATAAGCGCCCCCTTCAAATAAGCGCCCCTTCTATCAGCCGAAATTTAAAATAACTGCACCCCCCACTCGAATAAGCACCCCTCCCCTCCCCCCATTTTGTGGACAAGTAATGAGACAACAAAGGATGTATAGTTTTCGTCATGTAGTATTAGATTTGTACATTGTTTCAGTTTGTGAACACACTGAACACATTAAGTACTAACGGTACCGCGATTTAAACTTTAGGATCAGCTTTTTATGCCAATAAACAGCTTATGTTGGTGTTTACGTGCAGATGATGTATTAAAAAAATGATCATGTCGGGCCACAATTTGGGAAAAATTAAATAAGCGCCCCTCCCTCGAATAAGTGCCCCCCGTCTTATCCTAAATTTGAAATAACCACCCCGGGTGCTAATTCGAAGATTTACGGTATCTCTTTTCATTCCAGAGATATTCAAGTTTTTAAAAATATGCAAATTAGCCCAGTGATGACGTCACACCCTCAACCAAATTTTGATCAAATATGATGAAAAAAGATATCTTAGCTAATTTGTATCAGAAATGTTTGATTCTTTGCAGTAAGATTCTACTAAATGTGCTCCACAATATGAGCTTAACAGTTTGGTTACCATGGCAACATACTAGGTTCCAGACTTCCCCTATATTAAAGGCATTTCTGGCCACCTTTGGCGTTCCATTTTGATATCTGCAAATGGTGCCTCATATGCTTGAACCAGCAAGCATATAAATATGTTAGCTCAAGTTTGTGGCCTTGTTTAATGTTTTACGAGCTGAAAATCACTAACATATTGAAATCAAGTGGGTGGGGATTGGAAAAGAGTGAATTGCCATGGGAACAGAATTTTTTATAGTTGTAGGTGTGTTTCCTGTAGAACTATTAGCCTACCAAGTTTCAATGGTCTGTGCTGCAAATAGACCTTTTTTGACTGGGCAGTTTGTTGCCCCATTTCAGACCATGTGATGATACTCTTGAGAATTCTTCCTTTCAAATTTTCAAATAGTCATGTGCACATAAATAAATAATTTTTAGATGGATAAACGAACAATTCTCTAGAGAATATCACGTGGTCTGTAATGGGGAAAACAAACCGCCCAAGCGAAAAAGGTCTATTGACCAAGATAGCTCTATTTATATACTTGATATAAAATTGGGTTGAGTGTGTGACGTCATCAGTCATCTCATTTGCACATTATACACATTTTTAAAACTTAAGTATCTCTGGAACTAATGCAGATATTTGCAAACAGTAAATGGCGTTTCTATTCTTTCATGGAATTCTATGTGATACACCTAAAAAAATCAAGGGGGAAAAATTAGATCATAGTGCGACTTTAAATGTACAAACTCATTAACATCAGGGTAAAATAATATTAAGGAATAGCATGTAGTAATCTAATTGAATAATTCATCGAGTAGAAGTTGTTGTTGCAGTTGACCAATATTTATGGATTTATTACAAAGTAGTTCATGAAATCAATTTGCATGAAGAGGTGGCATTTTCTTCATTGAGTTTAGCCTCTAAGATATGAGATTTCCACACGTGCAAATTGGTGCGAAAAGCAGTAAGCTAATAAGGTCTGGGTGGGAGGGAGAGTTAAGTAAATTTTAACACCTTACTTGTTGTCTAAAATCGTCACTTAAGGGGTTCGAAATTGCTTTTTGCAAGCTACTAACTCAAACAAACAGTAGCTTCCATCATTTTTGCTCAAAACAACGGCGCACGTGTGCGATGTAAGAATTTGAATTCCCGCTTTACGTGAAACACTTCTGACATTTGCATTTGGAGAACAACAATTTAACCGAATTAAATCTTAAACTTATTTAATGGAAAGAATGGGAAAATTGCTAGGTTTAAAAACTACTATTCGTAAAAACAGCTTTTGAGTTAAAGCTTAAGCTTACCTTAGCAGTTTTGCATTTCCTACCGGGCTGTTGTTTATTTGCGACGGTCAGTCAACGTGGTCCCCTTTTTACGTGTTTTGCAGCCTGCTGCAGGCATAATTCTTCCATTGAAATGCAAATACACATCAGAAAATACGTTTGGAAAGGCTAAATATACCAAAGGCATTCTCTTCATCGATTGTTTGGGGTAGAAATATGAAGATTTAAACCTCCGCAGCCATGTTGTGTTTCTCTTTCGTTCCCAGTCTTTCTTGCGTTAAACAAACACACGGCCAAACTAATATTATTGCTTTTACAAAAGTGCCATTAAAATTTTCAGACCAGATTGGCGTCTCAATTACTCTAAGGATTTTCGTTCTTCCAACAAAAGTAAGTCGCAGCCCTAGGAAACCTTTTATAGCTGCCAAAGCTTAGGCCAAAGTTTAGCTCTGTCCGAAACTCCCAAAAAGTTAAAAATATATATATTTTGAAGAATTTTAAATAATTTTGCATCTTTAGAAAGCTTTTTTCAAGTCGGTTGTTATAAATCATATGTTTACATCGCTTGGTGTTCCATTTGCCTTAGTATCTCCATATTGGTTAGGTGATAATTTTTAGCGCTTAAAAAGAATGATGGCATGGCTAGACAGGCATTTTACAGAAGCTTACAGTGGATGCCCTTTCTTAAAAGCATTTTCGTATCAAAGTTACTTTAAACGGAAGAAAGCAAGACTGAACACAAACAAGAAACAGGAATAAACATAAACGTGAATATCTCCATGATATTTACAACTGAACATTTTCTAAGTCCTTGGCTCATTGCCCATTTTTCCGTTTTGCAGGATCGCTACCAGCTCTGTTACAAGGCAATCCAAGCATACCTGGACTCTTTTAGCACTTACGCAAATTTTGCAGAATGTTAAATGATCAGTTGTGTGACTCCTAATTTAAAGGTTAGGTCAGTAAGTCAGTCAGTGAGTCGCGCAGTCAGATATCATTTTATTTCATTGGCAGCCATTTATGAAAAGGGTCTATGACATGAAAGACAAGAAACAATGAATTGGGAGCGTCAGACTTTCCTTTCAAAAACTTTTGCAAACTCACCAAACAAGCAGAAACAATAAGAAACCGTCAAAACAGGTTTTGGTTATAATTAACCATTGTCTGAGAAACTCACAAATTAACTCGATACCAGAGGAGAGAGTTTTCTTGCTACATTCTAATTCAGAACAAACACAAAAACATACGCGTAAGCTTACAACTAGCGCGAGCAGATCTTGTTATTCATTCCCATCGCGAGATTCAAGTCTTGTTTTCGACCCTGAAAAACCCACCTTTTCAGTTAGCTTAGAGCATAAAACTAGATATAAGCGCCCTGGTTCGTATTCCCTGCCTCATTCCCTGCCATCGCTGTGAAAAATACGCAATATAATCTCTCAACTCTCACCATTTGATCACGCAACGTGACAACATCCACGCGAGAGCCCCCGACATGTGCGTGGATTCGCGCGGATATATGACGTCAAGATGGCGCAATTTGTTCTAAAAATAGAAAAATTGTCCCATATCATAGGTGCGCGCGGATCCCATGACTTACGGTCTCCGTCCCCGATTATGGCTCCTATGTATGATGATTACTGTTTTGACCAGGAGTCACCAAATCTGACACATTTCAACCACGTGTTTCGTTTTTTTTCAAGACGAGGATATACAAACAGGAGCCATAATCGGGGACGCCCCCGATTATGGCTCCTGATACAAACCAGTAGCAAAGACTTTTTAAAAAGTAACTCTCTTTTTTTTTAACAAAAATGTCATCCAGTGCCTTTTTTGTAATCTTTGAATTTTAATAATGATACGTTTATTACATGGCTGTAAAGAGGTGGTTTAAAATAATCAACAGAGAAAATTTTCTGATTATTGTTAGTAGATGTGTATTTCAAAATATATCACATCAAGAGAATATAATCATGTTCTCTTGACCATATTCTGTTGATCACATTTTATTCGGAAATAATATATCTTAAGAATGAAATAGATATTCAGTATATTTTGAAGTGTATATGTCAGATATCTTTTTTCATTTGCTTGATGGAATCTACACGAGATCTTGGTATGGAAATCGAAAAAAAAAATGGATATGGGCCTAGTTAGTCCGTGATGTCAAAACAAGAACGTAGGTAGACATATCTTTCTAAGCAAACAAGTAGACACGAACAAAGTAAGTGAAATATATTAGGAATTAGACACTTACGCATAGCTACAATTTTGGATCAAAATTGTAAAACATTACGAAAGATATGTACACCTACATTCTGATTTCGATTTCACGGCCTGACAAGTCCCAAGCCACCGCAGTTTTTAACCCAACTGGAAGTGAAATCCAGATGGCTGAAGCGCGGTGAAGAAAAAACGATACCCGCAGCATCGTTAGTTTATTAGTTGTCTTTAGTCATCGTTGTCAATTCTAGTCTCTTTAGTTCTCTTGTTACCTTCAGTTGTATTTAGTTGTACCTAGTTGTATATTAATAACTCGTCCAAACATGACCCGCCTAGATTAGGTCAGCTATCCGCGGGCATGTTACAATTGTAATTTTAATTTGATAACAAATAAAATGTATGTATGTATGTATGTATGTATGTATGTATGTATGTATGTATGCAGTTTTTATTTTTCTTTTCGCTTTTCATATCATGATCTCAAGTAGATTCCATTAAGCAAAGTAAAAAAATATCTGTCATATACACTTCTAAATTATGCAGAACATCTCTCATTAAAATTTAATTTTACTCATCCTGCAAAGCAGTTTGTAAGTAATAATTTGTTTAGAGCTACATGTACCATGAAACCTTGATTGAACGAACCTCTATATAACAAGAATAGTTGTTGATATAATAGAGACATTATATAATATAGCAATTTTAAATAGGAGGACAAAGCAAGGTAACCACCTTAGGCTGCCGCCTTGAAATTTGAATTCACGAAAAAGGCATTTTATTATCGTGGCTGCCTTGTTTTTAACCATAATTTACAGATACTTTTCTCTAGTTCACTACTTTTTGGAGTAATTTTTAGTGAATTTTTATCTAGCTTTATTATATAGAGGATATTACACAGCGGCCCAAAGATACGAATTTGATTTTCGAATGGTAAAACCAATACTGTATTTTACGAACGAGCGCAGACTGTGCAGTGACCTTTTGTTTAAATAAAAAATGTTTCTTAATTACTTATTAAACTGTTTGTCTTTTGGAAAATCAAGCGTAATATATTTCAGAGAGCAGAATGAGTCATTTCCAGTGGCAGGATATGGGGGGGGGGGGGAGGGGGAGACAGGGGGACCAGAGCCCGAGAGAATAGGGGGGGGGGAGGCGTGAGAGGAAAGGGCGGGAAGCGGCAGTTCAAAGAAAGCGGGAATCATTTATTAAGCGTTAAAATACTTTGAAAAACAAGCTCAAACCAAAATTCTCTGACTTACATTTAGCATCCACCCAAGATGTAACAACCATTTTTTCTGTTAATTAAACAATTAATTAACTGATTAATTAATTGATCATGACTGCAAGTTATTTTAATTGTGATTGCTCGTGATCGTTCTGCACGCGTGTTGTGTTACAAAACGTGTTTCCTTTGTGGTCTCTGCCTTGTGGTGAGAGGTTATCTGAAAACTGAGACATATGACAACCTCTTAGGTTAGCTAAAGAAAGCGCCGTGATAATAAGAAGTTCTTAAAATTAATTCTGTTCGTTACTATACTAGGATTACGGCAAATTACATCATAAACCTTGGGGAACTCGTTCCAACCGGTATTTCTACAAACTTTACAATACCCGAAGAACATCTTTATATTTTCGTTATTGAACCGTGACATAAGACACGAGCTGACATGGAAATTTAAGCCTTCTCAAGCGCGTCAAGCAGAGAACTTTGTACTCTGACGCGAAAAGAGAACGCTGTCAAGATGGCTCTCACGAAACAGTAACATGGGATCATTTGCTATTCGTCGGTGTCAATGAAAATAAGCGAATTTTGTTTCGATTTCCGACCTAAAGGTAATTTTTGTCAACGGAATTCAATTTGTGTTATCGACTTGCTGTTTGGTCAAGATGAATATCGATAGCGCAAGGCTATCATGACCGCACCTGGGTTCTTATCTGCGTGCTTGAACGATCAGAGGACACTAATTAATTCCTTCTGATGAGCTAGATCATGATGTTTGTTATTTTGAGAGATTCCTGTGTCAGTTCGTTCTGCTGATAACACTGAGATTCTTTCTTCTTATGTTTGTACTCCTCTTAATTTGCCGCCGGGGTGGACAGTAATTGATTTACAGAGATGAGAGAGATAATTAGATGCTTCACTTTAAAACTGTTGTCAGATTTCTGCGCCGGCTTTTTACTGATAAGGCACTTTTCAACTGATACGAGTTGTTTTTCCTCAATGACCAGCCGACAGTTATTAATTTCGAGGCAAAGAGTGAGATTATTTTGTCTGCTCGATCGTTTACAAGATTAAAAGCGGTCCGAACACCCACCTAAACATGGTACTCTACGAAAGAGGTTGTCTTACAGTTGTAATTATGTTTGTAACAAGAATATTACAAAGGTCTACAAACCGCGCAAACACGCATGCAATGATCTGCGGTTTTTTGAGTATTTCCCGATCTGTTATTGAAGGATCAAGTTAAAATCACGGCAGGTAAATATCGGTTATGTATACCCCAATGCATCAGGAAATAACCCTTGTATAATCTATTTCATGAATTAAACACGTGTCATTGACAGTTTTGGTCGTGTCCGTGTGGGAAATGATTCGTTTATACATGTCGAATAAACAGCGCAATAGATTAAAAGTCAAACTACAGTCTGCATAGGCAGGAAATAGTGAGAACATCAACATTACAAACTTCAGAACTGAAAGGAAGAAGTGGGGTATCTCGTGTTGTGACCTTTTATTTAGGAATGGGTTTCCTTCAGATGTAATTTAAGGCGTTTAGTCAGGAATTTTTCCTTTCTTTTTAACAACAATCATCACTTTAAAAAAACACATTAACTGCAACCGTATAAAAAACTGCATTTATCAACAAATACAGAATAAAAAAAATGTATTTAATATCGATTGATGTATGTGCCTCTCGTAAAATGTGTTATGTTATTGTCGTTGCTTTCTCGCGGAATTCAGTATTGATAAATTAAACAGAAAAAAGAGGAATCATAACAAAAATCGGATTGTAAAATCTCTAAAAATAAATGCAAAACTAGCTGCGAGCGACAGTGTCCAAATTGGAAATGAACCATTTGAAAGAAATAAATAATGAAGGAATGATGTGTTTTTAAAACAGATATAATGCTGAATACAGTCCTTTTTCCCTTTCAGTTCTTTTTGAGGTTTGGGTTGATTATAAAAGAAGGAAGAATTTGCAACATCTGAACTACGAGTAACCTTGTACGTGTGTAAACAATCACGTCGTTAGTTACCGCGCAAAAATGCCCTCTTGAAAACTGTAAATTGATATTTTATTTTGCTTGTGGTATCGGATACCTAGTAATAATTGCCAACTCAAAACAGAAGGTAGTTGACATGAGGCGTATTCAAACTCACTACGAAAAAAATTTAAACCGTGAACATTGCTGTTGACCTTATCCAAATCTTCAGCTGACCTGGAGTAATGGTCTCTTTTTGCTTCAAACGCTCGGAATCTCGCCGACAAGACACGTCCCCATAATAGTATGTGATTTTTGGACACTCAGGAAACACAGGATCACGCAGGGTAGACGACAAAGCGAAACGTACCAACCAAGATTTGGAAATGTTTCGGAAGATGTTTTTCCTCGTCTTCTTTTTTCTTGGCATGCTGTGGGTAACACAAGCCTCGCAAAGTAAGTCAAAATACTATTTGTTGGCCATGTTTTCTGTGCATTGCTTCTTTTAAGCAACGCTCTCGGGTGAGATCTGAGAACACTACCATTTCCTAGCTGTGAATTCTAAAAAAAACCGAGTATAATTATACTTGTCGAGCAAAAGTACTGATGTGATGATTTTAGGATACTTATGAGGTATCAAACGTCTCTCCAAAAAATTTAATTAACGTCTAACCTTCTCCTAATCATGGCAGCAGTTTATTCGCCACACCGTTTTCTTATCTTTGATAAAATAATAGTGGCAGGCAACAACCAGGCAACAAGTTTTGAGCTCATAAGCGATCAATAGTTCGCCAAGATCCAAAGCAATATGCTAGTCGGATTTAATAAACGCCCTTACTAAATGCAAAAGCTCGTACTTACGGAGGGAATTTGGTTGTTCTGATCCCTTAGAATAATACTGGGCTGCATCAAGTTTCTTAACCATAAGCTTCCTATGGCCTATTCTTAGCTCGACTACTCAGGCATTTCGGGTGTCAATTTGTAAATTAACCAGCTTTCACTTCTACTTGTTGTTTTTAGATTTCGACAAAAACTTTCCATTATCTAGGTTTACCGAGGAGACCTGGCCCTTCAGCTTTGTTTGTCATTCTGTTTCAATCATTTCAATTGTTCTCAGTCTTGCTTTCAAAGCAAACAGATGCTGTGTCTGTAAAACTACTTTTCTTGGCGCGCAGATCAAAAAGTAAAGATCAGATCACTCTATCGTGCCAACTATAGGCGTTTTGATCGTTTGTTTTAGGCCGGTGTAATTATGTTGCTACGTGTAAAGTACGTTTGTGTGCAGTTCAGTCAAATATCAGCCAAAACGCCCTCCTTGAGCAAAATATCGAAAACCACATAGAACACACAAAAGCACCGCTCTATATAGCTTTCGTTTGAGTGGCTTCACAGTAGGGTTTAAGTTACAGAATTTAGTTGGAATCTCCTTGTATAGCATGATACCTAAACAGCGGCTCATGAAATTACTGCACAATAGCTTTCATTTGAACGGTCTCTCACTGGGGGTTTCACCTAGGGCCTAAAGACCTTACTCTACTTCATATCAAAATTTGACTCGAGGCTCCGAAGTGAACTAGATCCTTTGGAGAGAAATAGCTTTGTGCTGCAAAGGTAGTGAACAAGAACTGTACGTCATGGCTTAGGCACAGTTGAAATTCCTCAGCTGTATTAAACACTTTTCACAGCTTATTATGATTGTTAATTTGGCCGACGGCCTGCCGCGCCCGAGTCCGTTATCAACTTCCGGTAAACTGGAAAGCTCACTGCAGGTTTCTAAAATATCCGAGTGATACTTAACAGACGTTTTTGTCATGCGCACGCACATCCAAAAGCTCACTGCCTAGTTCAGAAAAAAGGTAAAAAAGGACTGCAAGGTCACTACACAACTAGTTTTTGCGTAATCAGCTAAAGAAGGAACAATGTTAAAGCGAAATTTTCATCATAGTTCACCTAAATTTGTTCATTGTGAGTCGGGCTAATAATTTTCTCAACGTGTAAGGTCAAACAAATTAGGCTGAAACTGAAAAGTGAAACTGAACGGTGTTAATTAAATTTACATGTTTTGTGAGGGTTTTTCCTTCACCTCGATTCAGGATTATTGCTGCGGTGGCATTATATTTCAGTTTTCATTTCGTTGCTTTAAGCTACACACGTTCTCCTATGACCTAGATTGGTCTTACCATTCCTAGCTGGGTTCAGTAAGTGAAACACAAAATAACGCTCTCTAATCTTGTCGCTCAGCTTGCGTAATCTATTTAGACTATTTTTTGTTCATCTCTCGTGATGATAGCAAGTGTGGTGTGAATAACATCGAGTATTTTTAACAAGGGGACGTCATAAGACCTCATAAGATCTAAAATAAGTTGCGGGTTTCATATACCTAGTCCCGCCCCCCCTCCCCCCCTCACCACCACCACCACCACCCTGAAAGTTATTGTGTCCCCTTTCCTAAGGAGAGATGTAATTTTTTTCTCATGTCCTCCTCGCTTTCTCCTATTCTGTCGATTTTCGAAAGCCTAATCACATATTTAGCTTTTTTCTATGAACTGTGTTGACTTAAGTTTATTCGTTTCGCACGTTTGTAATCCCTGCGTGTTAAGTTCTTCTATTTCTCCTTGGAATGCTGCAATGATGCTTTTAAAAGTATTATATATCAGCAATTTTGCTTGAACCGTTTTATTGTTGTAGGTCAAAGATTAAGCTATGTAGCAATATTTTCGTACGTTCAGGGTATTTGTTATGCTGTAAAAGGTAGTGCTAATTTCTAATGCTGTGGAGATAACCCTAGTTTGTGACCATTCATATGAAAGCTGTTGAGCAGTACATTCATGTAGCACTAATTAAATGTCCACATTTGTTAAAACGAAATTTGATATTTTATCCGAATTTTAACTCAGGTTCTATTGCATACCTTTCTTGTCAGGTCTTAAGCCGCCTCGTTACCTTGTGGGTTACGTAACTGGTGACACAAGTGTGAAATTGGCCTGGGAAGTAGCTTCGCCATCAAACAAGACTGTTTTCGAGATAAGATGGAAGAATGGCCATAATGAATCGTCCATGGTGGTTTCTGGTACCACTGGTACTGTCACTATTCATGATCTCAGAGTTTACACGAAATATTTTTTTCGCGTACGGAAAGGTTTCATGAATGGAACTTGGGGCGGATTTACAAAGTACAGATCTATCTGGACTCCAGAGGGAGGTAAATATACGCTTTATCGTGCTTTATAATTGAGGTTCACAAGAGCCACGTCATACAGAAGAGAAAGAAGGAATAGACTAGCGTAGAATAGACTGGAATAGAATAGACTAGAAGAGACTAGAATAGAATAGAATAGAATAGAATAGACTAGACTAGAATAGAAAAGAATAGATTAGAATAGACTAGACTAGAATAGACTAGACTAGACTAGAATAGAATAGAATAGAATAGACTAGAATAGACTAGACTAGAATAGACTAGACTAGGATAGACTAGACTAGGATAGACCGAGAATAAACTAGACTAGCCTAGAATAGACTAGAATAGAGTAGAATGCAGTAGAATAGATTACACTAGAATACAAGACAATACAATACAATGCAATGCAATAGACTAGACTAAAATAGAATGTTGTTGTTGTTCGTCCTTCGTGGTCGAAGATGACCAAAGACATCTAGTTTGTTAATAAATGTCTACAGTGTGTCCGGAGGTGGCTGATGAGACCAATCCGGGCAAGGAAGCCTCTCCCACAGGTAGGGCAGAAGTGGGTAGGGGCTGTGCTGTTAGTGCTGGCGGCTCTCTCCTTTCGTACTGCTCGCTTCTCCTCGGCTTGACGGGACCTGCGTTCCTCTGCTGCGTGGGCTCCTTTGGTGATGAGTTGGCGCCAGGAGGGTCTGTCGGAGGCAAGAGACCCCCAGGACTCAGTGCTGATGTTGAAGTCTTTTAAGGAGACTTTTAGACTGTCCTTGTAGCGCTTTCGCTGCCCTCCAACTGTGCGCTTGCCAGAGCAGAGTTCCCCGTAGAAGAGCTGCTTTGGAATGCGGTCATCTGGCATGCGGGAGACGTGGCCTGCCCATCTCAGCTGGGCCTTGCGCATGACGGTGATGACACTAGGAAGGTCTGCCTGCTTCAGGACTTCTGTGTCCGAGGCTTTGTCCTGCCAGCGAATGTGGAGAATGTTTCGGAGGCACCGCATGTGAGATGATGAGATGATGAGAATAGAATAGAATGGAATACATGTAGAATAGAATAGAACAGAATAGACTGAGTAGATCCTTTAAGGATAAACGTAGAGAGTTTGAAAGGCTTGCGTTCACCCACAAAAGCCATATGAGCATTGTGAAGACAATTTGTATGTCACAAAAAAACCTAAGTAAACATGACATTAACCCCGTTTTTCCATGTCACACAATCGCCTAAGTAAGTGTCGCATAGTTGCTTGAAAAATGTGCCCTAACGTAGCTTATCCAGCAAATGCTCAGCGTTTTATTTATTTAATTCCTGTTATTTTCAAGTACCCAGGGCTGCTCCAGCTAACGTGACAGCCTACAACACAAGCTCTGTGGGTATTATCGTATTCTGGGAGCAGATTCCCAGGCCCCACCGACATGGGAACGTGATCGGCTTCAAAGTCTGCTACAAACGAGCCGATAAGAACGACAGTGTTCTGTACTGTACAGCGGTGTTTGCCTTGGGGATAGAGCTGGGCGGTTTACGTTCCTACACACCCTACTGGATCACAGTGCTGGGTTTCACCAACAAGGGTGATGGACCTAGCAGTCGGCCACTGTTGGTGTGGACCGATGAGTTTGGTAAGTTAGTCCGTGACAGATAACAACGGTCAAAGAGTATCCCAAGTTCGTTAATATCAAAAGAGTGTATATTGGAAGCAGGAGATTTTAACGGAAGTTATAAAATGTTCAAGGAATTGTGCGCGCTATGATTGGTGGATTTTAGTTCAAGAAATCGCCATCAAGCACATGTGCTAGACCCACATCGCGCGCGGCCTCGTCAGTGCATGAGTCAGTGCATTGGGTGATTTATGCACTTGTGAACTTTTAACGACACTTGAGAAGTGCGAGAAGCTCGAGGCGTTCTTAAAAGTTCGGACTTGCTTATATACCTCAACAGTACACTCGGCGAGTTAACTATTTCCCTTAGCAATAAAAGACAATTTCTGAGCAAGAAATCTTTTGTTAATAAGTTTGAGTGTTTAATGGAAGTAGCCTCTTTGCATCATGCCGGCGTGCCAGTTATATCATTTTTTTTTTCGATAGTATTACATGTTACTCGAGTAAAGGTTTGGTACAACGCGCAAAGTTGCGCTAATTCAAACTGCAGAGGCATACCACAATTAAACATTATTTGGTTAGAAATCGAGTCATATTAATGAAAAACCGTTTTAAGATTTTACTCTCATATTTTGGGAAATGTTAGTTTTACTGACAGCAAGTTGTTGTTGTTGTTGTTTAAAAAGAAATATTTCGACAAAAGTAGCCCTCTCATGGGATTATGTAACCTTAAAGATCAGATTTCTCGTTATGACGGATTGACGATCTAAGCGTCCCAGCAATGCTATATTATTATTACCTCCTTGTCTGACTTGCAGTTCCTTCAGTTGCTCCTCGTATTACATCTCTGACGGCCAATTACACAGCTATCAGGGTAGCCTGGGCACCAATACCTCAAGAACACGTCAACGGAATCCTTCGAGGTTATTACGTCATCTACTGGAAGATGCCTCGGGTGTCCCATGATAACCGCATCATTCAAGTCAACCAATCAACTCTCAGCATAGTCATCGTAGGACTCAAACAGAACACTACGTATGGGGTGCGGCTGACGGGGTTCACTCGTATCAGGGGCTGGATAAGGAACGGTGTTCTTGGCCGCGTGCTTAATATCACTACAAAGCATGGTGAGAAGATGATTTTACCCCATTTATTCCCATTACTTTTATTGTCGTTTTAACTTAAAGAAACAACACTTTTTAACAAGGCTGAGGAAAGTATAAACCATCTAAAGTGAAAGTGCCTGTGGTCATCTCCAACTGGCTACCTTGAAGAGAAGAAGTTCGTATGAAATTATTACACGAACCTACTCGATGTTCTCTTTAACGAAACTTTTGTTAAGTTGAGTGGACGATCCGGTAACCAAATGCCCAATCATAGAAAGTTTTTCAATTAATGACCACCTGTACATTCTCTTCACAGTTCCAGAGGCTCCACAAAACGTCAATGTGTTCAGTCCTTGTTCAACCTGTTTGACGGTGACGTGGGATCCAGTTTACACATCTCCAACCGATACTTTAACAGCTTATCACGTGGTGTACAAAGACGCTTCAGGGAAGGCTTACACGAAGAAGATAGGGTCCAGAAAGTCAATCGTGCAGTTGACAAGTCTCGAAAAATTCTCCACTTACACGGTGACAGTAACATCTATGACACATGAGGGACTGGGAGAAACTAGTTCGGCAGTTACGGTCACTACTATGGAAGATGGTGAGCTCCTTTCTCTGTGTTTTTCTTCGCTTTTGTAAGTAGACCCTTTGCCAAGAACAGAAAATAATAGCCACGACAGGTCAGACAAAAAAAATCCGTTTTGCAGGTCGAAAGGAAAATTTTTCCCACCCTGACTGAACTGGTCTCCTCACATAGGCACTCGGCACTAACTTTATGCCAAAATCATGTTCAAAATGGCAGGCTTGTTTGAGAGTTTTTCAATGATTTTGAGTTAGCAAAAGCTCATTGGAAAACAATGATGACACGATTATTTTGTGTGGGCAGCTACTTCCATTAGGATAACTTAATAAAATACGGCACATTAAATTTCCCCACCGGTGTAGCATCTCATGTTTCTAACATTAACTTTTTGTAACCAGTTCCCAGTCGCGCTCCAGACTCGCTGCAGGCCAGGAGCACTGGGACTCGCAGTATCTTGATCGAATGGAGTCCAGTCCCTGAGAAGTATGTCCATGGTATTTTAAGAGGCTATCACGTGTATTACAGGACTGGGAGGTCAAAGGTCAAACGCTCAACCAACCATGTTGGAGCCCTATCAGTCAATACATCGGGTCAGAGTCTAGAAATCAAAGCTTTAGAACCATTTACGTCTTATGATGTTTGGGTGTCTGCATTCACTGTTATGGGCAGCGGTCCCTCCAGTAGTCCGGTGACAGTCACAACTGATGAAGATGGTGAGTATATCCAGCAATGCTTCACATGATGAACCTTAATGAACCTCTTCTCATCTATTAACACGCATCATCATTTATCTCTTATCAACCCCCCGAGGGAGCATAGGGCGTCCTCCGTACCTTCCAATGCACACGGTTCTTTGCTAATGCTTTGACTCTCTCTCAGGAGTAGCCCACTCTTTCCAACTTCTGCAGCATGGACCACTTTCATTTGTTCCTTGGCCGTCCCACTTTCCTCTTTCCTTTTTGGCTGATTGTTCAACGCTTGTCTTGCCACATTGTTGCTATCTCTTCTGAGCGTATGGCCAATCCAATGCCATTTCCTGCGCATTACTGATGTTGCTATTGTTTCCATGTTGGTCCTTCTTAGCAACTTCATATAACACTGACACTTTCTAACTACGAACAGTTCATTTGGCGACTGCAACGGCTGAGTGGGTTTTTAGGTTACCTTCAGTAGGAAGAACTCGAATCAAACGCGCCAACGGGATCATAACAGAATTTGCATATCACTTCATGATTGTCAAGAACGTAACTTATTATAGAGGAAACTCCGCGAGCGGGCAATATGAACCGAATCCTGCTACAGACCTAATTGGCAAACGTTAATAACAACATTCCCTACAAACAATACGTTAAGTGTTCTCTAGCAATCTTCATTCTGCTGTTCTGCCATTCGTCTTCGAACTAGTGCCATCACGTGCCCCCCGACTTCTTCAAGTGTACGCCAAAACTTCCAACTCAGTGTTCGTGCAGTGGGAACCCATTCCAAAACACCATGTGAAAGGAATACTACAGGGATATCACGTGCACTACAGCCAGGAAGACACGAGCTATCCCGTCATCAAGAACGTGATGACTGTAAATGGATCTGTGACGCATGTTACTTTGGACAGCATGAAACCGCTGACGAGGTATCGCGTTTGGATCACGGGCTTTACAAGAAAGGGCGTTGGCCCCAATAGCGAAAAGGAGTTTGTTTCCACTCCCCAACCAGGTAAATTTTAACGGTATATGGTTAATAGTCTTTGCTACAACAGGAAAGTGCAGTTGAAAGGAGAGGAGTGAACTTTTTATCATGCAGCTTCTAAGGTGTTATAATATAGATGGGACCCTGCGCGCGCTCTGATCATAAAGCAAATGAAGAAGCCTAAGCCGTGTATTACGCTGTGGTAAAACACTCCAGACATTTGAGAACACTCGAGAAATGTAGAAAACACTCGCCTGCGGCTCGTGTTTTCCGCATTTCCCTCGTGTTCTCAAATGCCCGTCGTGTTTTATTAGAGTGTAATACACGGCTTAGGCTTCTTTATTTGTTAATTAAAAGACCTTTATTGATGTTAATAGCGCTATGTAAAACATAGCAGTTTCTAGAAGTTTGCTGACATAACGATTAGTGTGCTGGACTCCGGATTTGGCTTACCGAGTTCAAGCCCTGGTGTGGGTCATTGTGTTGTGTTCTTGGGCATAACACTTTACTATCACAGTGTCCCTCTCCACCGGTAGATAAGTTAAGTCTGCATACGAGCCAAGTGGCTCATCAGACCGGAGCTTATCCCGGTTTCAGTAGCATGAAGCGACTAGGAGTATTTCTACTCCCCCCTGAATGGGATGCCAGTCTATCGCAGGGCTAACCCCAGGATTAAATTCGCCGGTACTCATTTATACACCTGGGTGGAGAGAGGCCACGTGAGAGTAAAGTGTCTTTCCCAAGAACACAACACAAAATAACACAATGGTACAGGCATATAAAAGGACACGCATAATCGCTTCATGCTACAGAAACTGGAATAAGCTCCGAATAATGAACACAAGACACTTCAGTTCAAACTTAACATTTTTTGCAGTTCCAAACAGTCCTGAAGGAGTCCACGTAGTTATAGAAAGCCCACAGAGTGTGCGTGTCACTTGGCAGTCGCACCCAGGCCTCAAGGGGCTCGTGACGCGTTATATGGTAAAGTGGCTTCATGTGGGTAACCCCGCTGACTCTAATGTGGATGGTCATAAGATCGTGAATGCTGGAAACCCGTACCGCAGAGAAACTCAAGTTGGTGGACTGAAGCCTTATAACATGTACTCGTTCATGGTGCGAGAGGAGGTTGGGCAGGACAACTGGGGCAAATTTTCTGCTCATGTGGATATTATTATGCCAGAAGATGGTACGGTCAAGGACCCGCTTTATCTGATCTAAATTATACTTTGTCCCTTAGTTAAGTCCTACAAGCGAGTTCTGATTCAGTTACATAGTAAGTGAATGGAGGTATGCCATATGCCGAATGACATTTTTTGGCCAGGCTGAGCAAAATGATTGGTCGTGATCTGGCTATTGCTGTTGATAATGCATAAGCCAGACTCTAAACTTCAGTTTTCTGTGGCTAATTCTTAATCTAGTTAGTGCTAGGAGAAGTATTAGAGAGGTTAGGAATTCCGTTTACGACAAATGGCGCACGTCAAAATTAAATTTTAGCCCTCTTTCTTCAGCTATATTTACACTAAAGTGAAAATATTCCGTTGTATTTCCTTTGAATAGGAGTCTTTTTTTCTATTTTTGTGTTGGTTTGGCCGTTCGCTGGACATGTCACAGGGGCGTATCTGGGGAGGGGTCCAGGGGTGCCCGTTACCCTCCCTGTTGTAAGCCTTTTTTAGGCCAATAACCTGTAACAGGTGGCAAAAACGACATAACTACCTGGTGAGTACCCTCACTTTGACACAGTGTGACCCCCCCCCCCCCACCTATGAAAAATCCTGGCTACGCCCCTGTGTCATTTTTTGACCCTCTATTAGTTGGGCTCGGTCTAATCGGCCGTTACCTCTGTCCGTTCCAGTTCCCTCTCCTCCACGCAGGATTTCAGTGAAGCAGAAGGAGAAATCTCGTCTAGTTCTTCAATGGAGAAAACCGGAGGAAACAAACGGCATCATCAAAAAATACGTACTTCACTTTCGCGATAGCGACGGAGTTACTAAAACTTATACCTTGCACTCTGACGTCGACAAAGAGTATGTGACATATGAGGTGACTCTTCCTGATGTCGAGGCTGAGTACAAGATAAAAGTAAGTAAAAAAAAAAAGAACTCAGTTAGACAAGTTCTTACTGGCAGACCCCCATGTATACGTATGATTTTTCATTCGCGTCGTTTAAGTCACGTTGATGGAAATCTATTGGTACGTTTTTGGTCAAAACGGAGGTTCTTAAAACGTGTATAAAGCACAGGCCAAACGGACTCGCAAGTTTCTTCGCAAGTGCACGCAAGTATAACACTTCAAGGCCACAGGCTTAGTCCCTCGCCACTGCCAATACCCTGTATTTCATCGGCTAATAGGTTGCCATAACAACGAATGGACTTCACTCAACTTGCGTTGATTTGGGTTGAGTGGCCAAACGGCGAACAACTTGTGTCGACTTGCGTGCTAATTTGATCTCGACTAAAGTGAGCGCAAGTCATCGCAAGTCAACGCAAGTGCACCCAAGGCCTGGCCAAACGGACTCGCAAGTATACCGAAGTTTTCAACTTGCGTCTACTTGCGAGTCCATTTGGCCAGGGCTTAAGTTGTCGAAATCTAAAAATATTGTAAACGTAGTCAAACGTACATGTGTACGTTTCCAATTTGAAATATTCGAAAATGATTAAGTTGAAAAATGCAGCGTGAAAAAGATAACCTCGTCGCTCAGAGATTACCAAAAAGATAGCAATGACCCCTCCCCTCCCCCATGTACACCCGTTTTTACCCTTTGACTGATACAGTCTTACACTAGTAAGTATTGGTGCAATGTTACCCTCTCCACCCTAGGTACAAGCATTCAACTCATTACCAGGACAGATGAGCGATGAGATTACGGTTCAACACTCGCCCAACATTCAGACATCGGAAGGTAAATATTTCCTCTTTCAACGTTCTAGTGTGTGCTTATAACGATAACAAAGACACAAGCTTTACTTTATTAAACTGAGGTAGTTTTACGTTAACAAGTAAGTAAAGGAAGAGGTGATCTACTTCGTGAGCTTCCATGACTGATCAACAAATGCAATCCTACATTTTAATATTTGAAGTAAGTTGTTAAAAACCGCTTTTCAGTAGGTAAATAAACTTACCCTACCCTCCAAACGGTCACAGTTTCCACCGTCGTTCCGTCCTCAACTTCTCAAATTTCCGAAATCGATCCTCCAGTTTCAAGTTCAGCGTTAGGAAAGCGACTGAGAACTTAAAGCTTTGTACCCCTGTTATGCATAGAGAATTTAATAATTGCTGGCTGCCTAGTTTATCCACTCGTAATTTGATGTACCTCCGCTCGTTTCAAGAGGCTTTCTAACAAAAGTGTTGTTAGACTTCTCTACAAACTCTTACAAACAACGAAGACACTAAAACCGGAAGTGGCGTTATATTTTCGCGGCATTTCACTGCCGCAAAACCTTTCCCACATCAAAGTTCGCGACAAACCAATCAGAATCTTTGTCTACTGTGCTGATATCTTGCAATATCAAGTCACTGACCTGATATCGCTGAATTTCTGGTCATATCTGGGATACGTTTAATATCTAATTGTACCATTCTCAATGGTATCCTTTGGCAGCATATCAGGCTTGGTTGGTTTCAGCGAAATACGAACCGTGAGTCGACCAAACTCGCTTGATATGCCGCCGAAGAGAAGAAAAAAGGTACGGTTAGGTCTAAATAACAAGCGCATTTAATTTTCCAGGTCGTAAACCTAACAATATCAAGTTCAAGTTTATATGGCTTGTCGCTGGACTGGCTACTGTTGTTTTACTTCTGGTGTTGGTCACTATATTTGTCCTTGTTAGGTTTGTATAATGCACTCTTTACTCCGCCATTTGTTTTCTTATTCTATTTAAATTAAGCTTAGTTTAACAAATATTCGAGAGGAAATACTGCACAATCCCGATGTAACGAGCATAATTGTAGCCTGCGAGCAGGCTCATGTTGGGACACAAGTGCGCGCGGCGTAGCTGCGCGCGCGAAATCGAGCGGCGAAGCCGCGAGACGAGAACTTTCTTGGTGCCTCTTCACCAGACTCCTTCCCGCCGGATCGCCTCGCTCTTCGCCGCTCGCGCGCGTGACTCAAAGATGAGCCTGCTCGCAGGCCAGCATAATTGTTGCCACACATACTGTTCTTTATGTCCTAGTTTTATACTCTAGTTACCTCATTATGGCCATACAAACAGATTAGAATTACGTTTTGCTTTATGAAGTTTTTGAGGTTATACTCCAACAATTTAGAATGCTTACATCTGGAGATCCCTTTATTGTATCTTCCTCAATCTTACATAATTTTCATTGACAAAGTTTAGTTAACTGGTAGTCTAGAAAGTTGATTATTTTGATTGAAGTGTATAGAATCTGATCAAATAATGAATGAAGATATATCATACAGAATGGAAAGCATTCTTAAATTGTCACACGTTTTTTGCAGACGAGAATCACGACGCTCGAAAAATCATGCTGACATTCATAAACGTACATGTAAGTTGGTTTTGACCTTTTTATTGGATATCTCTCAGTCTTCTAAGCGAGGAGGTTCCGAGACTCTGGTCTTTGGGGGCTTTCATTTCACGGACTTCTGTCTTGCACTCTCTACGGCCACACGGAACGAACTGAACTTGGAGGATTAAATATTTTTTTAGAATACTAGTCCAAACACTACCACACGACTTTCAGAAGCGAACCACAAAGTTCTTGAAACAACCAATAGAAACTAAAGTTTAGAGAACAAGAAACCTAAACAGGATCTTTGTGGGAGATTCAGACCAAGGCCAGTAGACAAACTCAAACATGACCATCGATGGGGTATTGTTCGGAACTTAAGTATTCTCGATAAACTAAAATAAACAACCTGAAGTTATAAGACTCACTGTGTGGGAAGTCGGGCCCTAGAATCACAAGACGAACGTGTTAACTACAATATGATAAGCAATTGGTGATCACGAACTAAAAAGAACTCAATTCTATAAAAATTGTTAAGCTTCATAATATTTTTACGCTCCAGTGTGATTTTTAAGGGACGCAGGGGCGGATCCGGGATTTTTCTTGGGAGGGGGTGCACCAGTAAGGGATGGTGTAACTGACTGGTGAGGTAAACAAATTTTAAAAGCGTATACAAAGACGAAGGCTTGATCTCCCGGGGAGGGGGGAGTTGCGCACCCCCTGCACCCTCCCCCTAGATCCGCCTCTGCAGCCGATGCCGCCGTCTTTACCTCCATTTCCAAGCTTCTCTTAGAAAAACGTGAAAAATTTTGAAGGTCATCTGTGATTTCCAGTCCCTTGCATTTAGGTTAACTAACTGGAGCTTCTAGACAACCTAATACCATTAGAGTAACTGTTAGTAATCCAAAAGGATCCGTGGCTGCCTGGCACAGTCTAAATAGTTCAAAAGTTGTAAACAGTGATAAAAAAGTGCCAAAATAAACTCAATTATGTACCAGACGTTTCGGGCCTAGCCCTTTCTCAGAGCTAAGTTTTTCAATTAGAATCCATTAACCTGTGTGATAGACGTAGTGGCCTTACGGGTTGTTTACCGGTTTCCCGATCAAGTGGTCTGGGTTCGAGCTCTGTCTGGAATCTTTGCGTTGTGCTCTTGGGCAAGACACTTAATCTTACAGTGCCTCCCTCTAGTTAGGACAACTTGCCTGATGACAAAATGCTTAGGAAGAAACCCATTAGGAAGAAACCCATTAGGAAGAAATCATAATAGGCTGGAATATTCTTCGTCTATTACCAACTCTATAAGCAACCTTTTTGAAACATCTTTTGGTGCTTCTATAGAATAAGTACTAATCGAAAACTTCATGTTATTGTCTTGTAGTGTCCATCGTATCACAGAGCGCTCGCCCCAGGCGACCAGTTCCTGTTAAGGAGCTTGTAGAACACTGTGCTCGTTTCCATGACAACAACAACGCCTTATTTAACGACGAGTTTAGGGTAAGAAGATTTCGAGAAGGAAATATACATTAAAGATCAAACAAGACAACAACAAAAGATTGAATTTAAACAATATTATTTGGCCAATGAACACATTTAGAAGCGAGGATGACATAAAATGGTGATGATGATGATGATGATGATGATGATGATGATGAAAATGGCCAGGGTGGAAATAGAGCTTGAAATAACGAAGCTGGCGTTTTCAATTTTAACTTGTTTGATTGAAAACAGCGAGAAACTTTCTTCCTATTCTGTTATGTAATTTTGAGCTTACATCCAGTAGAACTACGATATGTTAACAGCGGCATAATTTCACTTCGTGTAACACGCTAGGATTCCTTGCAGTAATTCTCTAGCCGGTGTATAGCCGCCCCCTACCCTGAAAAAATCGGGAGAAGGGGCGGAGGGGGTGACTGTATACAGACTATAATTGTCAAGAGATCCTCAAGATGTTCAAAGGGAAAAGCTGATCATTGCAATTGTGTTTACAAATTTAAGCAATCGACGTGACGCCTAAAAAGATTTAGACCTTAAAAGGAACATCTGAACTCATGACCTTCTCACTATAACATCTGGCCTACCAGCTGACATATAGAGCTACACATGGGCCGAAAGTCAGCTTAGAGTTCACATGTTACCGCTGCCTCGTCCCCAGTCGCCCGCAAACAAAAATGAACATCGCGGCGGAGATCAATCCTCGTTCCAAGCTCCCTCGCACTTCGCGCTCGACCGACTCATTCCGCTAAGTAAAGCTGGTGGAGAAGGCAGCTGTTCCCATTCAAGGAATATAATAACAAGGTGTTTTTTCATGCTGCTTAAACATATTATACACTATTTTTATTTTACTTTTCAGTGCCTTGATCTTCTCACCTGGAAATCGACTTGGGAAGCCAGTCAGGATGCGCATAACAGAAGCAAGAATCGCTATTGTAACATAGTGGCATGTAAGTTGAAAATGTTGTCCTTATACGGATATACCATTGCACTAGCTGTAAAATGTGAAACAATATTTCAATTTTTTTATTCCGTTTTCCTATGTGAATGTTTGCATCAGTTTTAAAATTAACAGTAGTGTAGTTAATTTTAAGTTTAGCTTCTTCGAGTAACATACTGCGTCCTGAATATAATCAAAGGAGTTTTATAATAAAGTTTCCATATAACGCGCGCTCTGATTGGCTGAAAGTGCGTGCTTTATCAGAGAACAGAGCACGGGTTGATGACGGTAAGTTGGCTTTCAAATTTTTGCGTCGGAATTTTGACAAATTTGCGCCAAATTAAACATCCCCTGTGATTCAGACAAACGCAGTGGAAACGAGCTAGTTGTCTGTAGTAAATATGGCTCACAGAGACCATTGTTAAAACTGTACTAAAATAACAAGTTTTGCTAGATTCCCGCCGACAAAACACGTAACGAAATAAACAAATTCTCAACCTAAACAGTGCTTCGATAAAAGACATTATATTTGTTACGAAGGCAGAAATTATACTTAAGAAGTAAAACAATGATAGAAAACAACAATTGAAGTGTCTCTGTTTATAATGAGAAGCTTTATTTTTGTAAAAATGCTCAATTGCTCAAACAACACTTACATGCAGTGTAGTAACGCTCGTTCTCCGGTCATCTCAGCGAAGTGAACCGACGAGTGCTCAGTGCAAAGCTTGCTCTGATATTCTCTTCTGTGCTCGGAGTAGAACCAGTGGGAGCCGTTTAGTCTTTCTAACTTTTACGCTAGTTCGGGCAATCTTGCTGCATGCGGCTACAAGCCGTAAATAACTGTAGCTCCTTTCAAATTCAACTCGGCATTTCACATTTTCATCCACAAGCTTTGAGCTTCGCGTTTCGTAATTTCCACTGGAAAAGTACACGTTTCCATGGGCCACGATACGGCCGGATTCCTCTGGATTATAAACCTTCACCTGCCTTTAGATCCGTATTTAAAAATTAACTTCAAAGCGAACTTTGAAGGCATCGTTCTTCTCTCAAAAGCCGCTCAAACTACTCGAAACTGAAAGCTTAGCCGAAGTCCAGTTAGTGATTGACAGCTGTCGCTTCGTTAGCCAATCAAATTATTTGAATAATTCTAACAAGGATTGTGATTGGCTTATTTTAGCGTGCTTTATCAGAGAACAGTGCACGGGTGACGCCACTTTTGTTCGTTTGGAAAATAAAGTTTGGTTTGAAAATTCAGCCAAATGCGTGGGGAAATTATTAGATTCTTTATCATAAAACAAATAAAGAAGCCTCGAGTGTGCTCTGTTCTGTTGTAAAGCACTTAGGAAGCGGTAGAGCACTCAAGAAGTGGGGAAAAACACTCGACTTCGTCTCGTGTTTTCCCCTACACTTCTTTCGTGCTCTACCGCTTCCTGCGTGCTTTACAACAGAACAGAGCACGGTCGAGGCTTCTTTATTTGTTAAATAATACATCGAACAAGAGAGACAGTGTTTCACCACACTTCCAAATACCGATAAGTAAGATAGTTTGATCAGATAATTTATAAAACGTGGCAAATATTTTTCAACATTATTTTTGGACAAAACTCGACGTCATTTGGGAATGTGATGAAACGCTTTCTCGAGTGTTTTGTATTTTTCCTCTTTCGAAACTAGAACTAAGGAGAAAAGGAGAGATACTGTAAGATTTGATATCTAACTCTACATCGCGGTTATGATTCCCTTTGAGTTAATTATGAGCTTGACAAGTCTTGTTACTTAAAGCTACGTTTTTTGTTTTTGTATTTTTTTTTTTTTTCAGATGATCATAGTCGTGTTGTGCTCACAGGCAAAAGAGAGACTCCCGGGTCAGACTACATCAACGCTAATTATGTAGATGTAAGATTGTTATTTGCTGTATTGACGACGAGTTTCTAATTTCGAATTTATTATTGCATTGATTTAGATGATTGTAATTGTAACGGTGTTCTTCCCGAAAAATCCAGAGCGTTGAGTATATGTTGAGTATCTGTGTCCCAGAATATATTTAAGATACCAATGTAGAAAATGACAAAAAATTAAGGATCAAATTGATTGATTGACTGACTGACTGACTGAATGTCTGACTGACTGACTAACCGACTGTCCGACTGACTGACTGTCTGACTGACGGACTGACTGACTGACTGACTGACGGACTGACGGACTGACGGACTGAGTGACTCACGGACTAGCAGACTGACAGACTCGCGGACTGACTAAGTGGCTTACATAAGGTATAAGAATTTTCTTACCTAAATGGTAGTACTATTATAATTTACTGAAGTATAAAGTAATTTTAGTAATTGTAATTTACTTACTTTCAGGGATACAGTTTCCCAGCTAAGTACATCGCAACCCAAGGTATATCAAAAAGAAAAATATTTTGCTAATGATATTAATTTAACTAAGGGAGCCTTCATAGCCTTGGCAGTTAAACATTTCGAATGAGGACAATGTAGTCAGAGGGCGCATTTTGTCAATTCATCAACTTTTTCACTCTCTGAGTTCTTGAGTCAATTAGCGGTCCTCACTTTAAAGTCTTAGATAAAATCCTATGATGTAATTGTTCCAACGATAGTTACTTTATTATGATTTACAACGTCTAGCTAACAGTAGTTGGTAAAATTAATAGCGTGGTTTAACTTAAAAAAAATCCTATTCTCGTTCTCACGCTGTCCTCCTACAATTTGCTTTATTCTGCGAGTTTCTTTATAAAGAACCTTTTGATTTTCTCGGCTTTTATAGTACCAGTGACATGTTTTATTTGTAACTTTTTCTAGGTCCCTTGAAGGAAACAGTCAACGATTTCTGGCGGATGATTTGGGAAAAGAATGTTAAAACGATAGTTACGATTGAAATGCAGGGAAGAGACGTACGTTAATGGGAATTGTAACGCATCATGTAGTTATTTCCACCTTTTCTTCTAGGATCATAGGGCATTTAGTTTTAATAAGCAAACGTTTCAGACTCCAGGCCCGGGTTGTTCAAAAGGTGGATAACGCTATCCACCGGATAAATCACTATCCAGCGGATAGCATGGTTTGTTTGTCAACACTTATCCACTGGATCGCGATTTATCCGGTGGATAGCGTTTTCTAGCCTTCGAACAACTGAGGGCAGTTCTTCAGTCAAGGTGCAATGGAACTTCATTAGTTAATAGACCGTATTCATAAATGGCGGCTAATTTAAATTGTTTTTGGATGCATTTAAATTAGCCCAACTAATCTCGTTTGAGAGTAAAAGTTCTTTTGAATTACCAACTCAAAAACGAGGTTAGCTGGGCTAATTTTAATACTATTAAAGAATTTTTAATTGGCAGACATCTATGAATAGGGTCTATAAAGACTTCATGTGGGACACAAAGTGCCTGCGTTTATTTCAAGTATATCTTACTTATAAATCATTAAAGCTTTAGTGGCCAAACTTCGTGCCGTCTCCTAAGAATTAACAGGGAACATCTTGTTGTGTCAATTTCTTGGTCATGTGACTTGAAGTTTCTAAGGCAACAAAGGTTACAAAATGGGATTGGACTATTGTACTATTGAGTGAATACTTTGGAGACATATGTTTACAAAGAAAACAGGCAAATGGCAACGTTAGAAACTTAAGTGAGGTATCTTTGTTATCACATTGAATTGGTGAACTGTTTTGTGAACGTGAGAATGACGATTTGTTCAAAAACAGGAAGATGCAGCGAGCGAGAAGTACTGGCACGAGTCAGAACCGACAGCGTACGGTCACGTGGTTGTATCAGTGCTTAGTAGCATGCTTATGACTGATTGGACTACCAGGGAATTTATTATTTGGGTGAGTTAAACATTACAGTTGGTTATCTTAAAACGTTATGTGAAGTTTTACTACACGAAGATTCAGTAGACCACTCCACTAAATGCGACCACTACTTTTGTACGGAAACTTTTTTGGACCTAACAACAAAACTTCTATTTGGCATAAAAGAATGTGAGGGGTTCGACTCTCTTCTACTGTAATTCCCTGCAGACATATCTCATAAGGGAATTGGCCTTTTGATCTTGATTCTCAAAAACTTTGTTGCGAGTTCATAACAGCTCTTCCATCAAGGTAAATAAAAGTTACATTTACATTTTTTACGTACTGAAGTCAACAGATCCCAATAACATGGATAAACGAGAGGTCACTCAGTATCACTTCAGCTCATGGCCTGATCACTGTGTCCCGCGGGACACTGCAGCGTTCTTGATGTTTCATCACAAGTTGAAGGCAACTCTGGTTATTGATCCTGGACCCGTTGTCGTTCATTGCAGGTCAGTGGTCATCCCTAAACGGGACGGTACATCACGTAAATTCATGTCAGTAAGGGTGTTTGGCGTTCGCGAGCTAATCTTGGGCCTGCCAATTTTTTGCTTTAGAGAAAAAAAACGTCTTTCAAGCCACTCCTCTTTTTCAAATCAATACATTCAAACCTCGCTTTGAGGCCGAGTAAAGAGGGAAAAATTATCGCGCAGCATGTTAAGCAACAATGTTGCAATGCAAGTTGGAAGGTAATACTGTGCGTAGTACCACCAGTGTTGCAAGTTGCGGCAATATGTTGCACAAAGAAAGACTCGTGGCTACTTCGTGCAACATGTTGTAACTTGGACCGTAACACGCTTCGTAACACGTTTCAACTTGCAACGCAACATTGCAGCACGACAAGTTCCAATAAAATTTCACATTTAACGCTGAATCGGACACCTAACCTAGCCTCAGCTTGTCTAGTTTTCTTACTATTAAGAGTAGTTTTTTTGGCCTAATTAAGTGAATTGTTTTTATGCTGTTTATTTTTCCTTTCGTCAATCTGGTAAAATAAGATAGTCGGTTGTTGTTGTCAAAGTTTGGGTCCCTAACTCGTCGACCTTTTTTTTTTCAAACTATGCCTTCATACGGACATCTTGTTAAATACAGACACTTTCTTTGACCTCTTTGGTGTCGGCATGAATGTGGTTCGGGTGTACGTACTTGATTTTTTGTGTTCTTTCAATAAGAGAAGCCGCTGTTTCAAATTTTTCTTAGTGCCGGTGTTGGACGAACGGGCTGCTTTATTGCAATTGACTCGCTCATGGAGCAAATGGAAACTGAGAGGGTAGTAGACGTGTATGGATTTGTGGCACAAATGAGGAAACAGAGAAACTACATGGTTCAAACAGAGGTGAGTTCCCGGGGTGAGTTATGAAGTAGTGTAGCAGCTCTCGTAAGCTTGTAATTCTATTTGTCGTCATTGCAGCGGCTGTTATTGTTTTGGTGCTAGGGGGGGGGGGGGGGAGAGGCATTGTTCCTGTTGTTTCTTCCATTGTCCTCTCAAAGGGTTTCAAGTCATTCATGTGAGACCTTACAAGAGATGCAAGATGACCCAGTTATGTAAATACGCACTGGATATCTCTCTATCTTCTAAGCGAGGAGGTACCGAGACTCTGGTCTCTGGGGCTTTTTTTACACGGACTTTTATTCTCCGTCTAACTTCTACATCTACTTCTTCTTCTGAAGGTGCTACCACTATTAGAGTACTACAACGTCACTAACAAATGTACCTGCACTTAAATATCCTATCGGTAGCCATGTGTAGGCCGCATGAGACGAACTGACCTTGGAGGATTAAACGTCTTTTTAGAATACTTACCCAAACACTACCACACGACTTCCAGAAGCAAACTACACAGTTCTTGAAACAACCAATAGAAAACTAAAGTTTAGAGAACAAGTAACTTAAACAGGATCTTTGTGGGAGATTCAGACCAAGGCCAGTAGACGAACCCAAACATGACCATCGATGGGGTTTTGTTCGGAGCTTAACTAAGATAAACAACTTGAAGCCATAAGACTCACTGTGTGGGCAGTCGGCCCAAGAATCACAAGACTAACCGTGATAACTACAAAATAATAACAATTGGTGATCACCGACTAAAAATTCTAAATTCTATACAGGTTTTTGAGCTTTGTAACATACGTAGTCAGTATTTAATGTTAAGAAATCCGTGACAATAATTTGTCCTATTCTTCTCTCCTTATAAGAAAAACTGCTTTATCTATGACGCTCAACCTCGGATATAAACGACTATTTTCGTTTGGCGCAAAAATATTCGCAAGTGACAGTCCACGAACATTATTTGTCGCGAAAAGCGTTTTTTCCCCTTTGTAAGACTGTATAGAAACGGGTAATGTAAATAATTAGGAACAGACAATCTCTAAGGGCAGAGGATCAGAGAAGATTTCGAAATAAAATTTTACGCTATTGTGTTTATTATCTTTCATAAGGCCTCTTTCTCTTGAACCGTTCACAATCTTTGAAAGAAGTACCGTTTGGATTTCGTTTCACGATTGATCCCACATATGATGTGAGGTTCAGTCGCGCTGGATTTTAACACATCTTCTAACAGAGAGCTTGGTCATACCCCATGTTATTTCCTATCTAACATGACGTCACTTGACACGTTTCCTTTTTAGGAGCAATATCGATTTATCTATGACGTTCTTAGAGACGCATGTGTTTGTGGTGAGACTACGATCCCGTCAAGTGAACTGGTCAGCGTGTTGCTAGGCGTTACTGGGGATGAGCCGGAAGTCGTCGCTCAAAGAGCAAATGAGTTTGAGGTGACAGTGATATTTCTTAAAGGAGCTCAGTCACGACATTCTGAGTTATTTTGGCCACATACAAAATTACATTTAAATTGAAGGAAATCTGAAAATGATAGTTCACTAAGATAGAAAAACACCAGAGATAATGATCAACCATAAAGGAACAAGGATGGCTAAGGATGGAGAAGATTAACACGGATTACAAACAACCAACTTGAAAAATTTAGGCTAAACTTTTCAAGATGCGTAAGCCGTGACGAAACTCCTTTAAGCCGACATTCCAAGGACTAAACTTCGACTGATATAAGATTCACTTCACTTTTGCCAGTTACGGCTTGTATAATGTCTAGTTTGTGACCGTATGTCAGTAGTTCGTCATTTGTTTCTCTTTCTTTCCACAGAATCTTCAAGACTATTCTACCAACCCAGCCCTCTTCAGAGAAGCATTAGTTCGAGAAAACGTTGTGAAAAACCGATGTCCAGAGATATTGCCATGTAAGCAACAAATATAACAATGTTTTTATTGTCACCCTCGATACGCTCGTTATTTTTTATAAGAATATTGTTCGTCTGGCCGAGGCTGAGTATTCTTATTCTTCTGTCAATTTTAGGCTGAAAATATTCTTGTAAATATTCTTAGATTATAGCGTATGACATTTCTGTTTTCGAATGTATTTGTTGTATGGATGGTGTTGAAGTAATTTTGGAGCCCGCCTGCGGGCCTTTAAGCCTGAAATGATGCACATGACTTCTTGCAAAAATGTTATTGGAATCGCACATACGGCTAGTGCTGTTTTTGTTGCTTCTTGGCCAGTTTTGCCGTTTAGCGAAAGGAGAAATTTTATACGGTTTAGTTAAAAACATATCTGACTGGATTCGCAAAAATATAGCCACAGAATTTGACTTGTCACTGATAATCTTGACACAATTCTGTCCTAGAGCTAGCTTTCCACAAGGCTTATCATATCAAAACCGCGGCGGAGAGCTGATCTATAGCTTTCTAAAACCTGCATCGTCCTAAATGGACTGAACAAGAGCTTCCTACATCGAGAATCGATTGAACTTCAAACAAACTAGGCCATAATTATGGGTTAGCGAACACTCATTATGTTGTCGTTACGTCAATTATCGCCAGCAAATAAATTTCTTCCAAGCTAGCGAATCACAGACAGTTCTGATAGTTAGCTATGTCGAGAACGCCTAAAATTGATAAAACAAGGAAACTCTACATACGATCAGCGCTTGACCTAATGTTCTTCACTCCGTTCGTGGCCATGTTTTGCTCATAAATAGCAATGTCCCAGATGTACTTGAATTTTGTCGAGCGGGAAATGCCATATCCAGACTTCAACAGATTCTAGAAATGTCTAGTCCATTGCACCTCTAAGCCCTAAATTGATGGGCTAAAGTTCTTTGTTGTCTAAAGCAAGCATAACATTATCGCCGCAGTGCAAACGGCCTAATATTACTGGGCTAAATGACGTCCCGTTTTAGTACATCTCCGGGCCCTTTCATGTATGATAATGGACGACGCTTGCTAGCAAATCGTTAGACTTGAACCTTCATTGGATCTAATGATGTCCTCGGGCAGGAAAATCACAAGCTAAAGGAATGGAGGGGTTCAAAAAAAATCTCAGCCTTAAATCTCAACCTCGGGTTTATTCTTAAAATATTTTTAAAATTTCGCAAACTTCAGTCTCGATATTCTAACAAAACATATTCTTATAAAGAATGTAAAAAAAGTCTGACTTTCTTCCTTTCTTCCTTTATTTTTGTTTATATTCTTGTCTTGTCTTCACACTCTTTATTGCTGCAATGGCGGCAGATAAGATTTGCGGATCTGCAGCTCCCAATGCCAACAGGAAAAAGAAAGCGGATATTACGCTCTTTCTTTGATGAAAGTTCCCTTTTTACCCCGCACAAGTGTACATCGACAGCAGGAAAAAAGCTACAAACTAGTACTTTTGTTTTTGGTATTCAACGCTGAGTGGGTTAAGCGATCTATATATAAAGGCTCGAAAATCAGGCCGCTGGCGGCCTTAACAAAACCGAAAAGCATTCACAAAGGGAACGTAGCTATCAACTGAAAAAAGACTCAGTTCTGCATGAAGAAAGGCAGAGGACACTGTTTCAAGTAATTTTCTATAAAAGAACTAAAATGATCTAAGTTTCCTGCCGGTCATCTCTTTATCTTATGAGATTTGACTTACTTTTCTTCAAGTTAATCACAACAGAGTTTGTCTAAAGACGACCGGAGACGAAGCTTGTTCAGATTACATCAACGCCAGCTTTATTGATGTGAGTTTTTAACAGTTTATATCTACTATTGTGTTTTTATTGGGTCATTTTTGATAGAGGGATTTAATCTGGAAGGTTTGGTTTAGTGTTGACGTCCCCCTGTTAATTCACGAATATGAGACGCTGACCTGGGGGGGAGGGGTACTCATTATAATGGCCTGTACGGGGATGCTCCGCCCAAAAGGGGCACCTTTTCTATCAAAATGGTATATAAAAGGGCAAGCTGGAGTCTGGCCTCGGGGCGGAGCTCTTCCCGTATAAAACTTTGTAGAGTACCCCCCGGAGGGGCGTTGATGTCCACTTAACAGCTAGTATGTTATTGCCTTGCTGTTTTGTCTTGGGTCAGACGGGAACCTTTCTCCCCCTAGCTGTAAAGATGGGTGCTTGCGAACTTTTAGGGAAAATGGGGGAAATGCTTGGCGGAGGGAGGAGGGAGAAAAGGGGAGCGGAGAGACCCATCCCGTTCCCAAGGGTTGTTCTGGGAAATTAGAAATTTTCGATTTCTTTGGATATTGATTGGAAACCTGCTCGACTGAACAGCTTGTAGTCCCGCGTTTGCGCTTTGAGGTCGCAGTGTGACAGATTAATTGACCCGACCTTGTTTTTATTTCTTTTTTAGAGTTACAACGAAGGCAGTTCCTACATCGCCACTCAGGGGCCAATGGCAAGCACTGTGAACGACTTTTGGCGCATGGTGTGGGAACAGCGGTCAACCATAGTGGTCATGCTCACTGATCTCCAAGAAAATGGGGCGGTAATGCCAGTGTAACACACTGATGACTTTTTTTTGTCGAGTACAAATAATTAATTTTCCTTTTCTCGGACTTTTTTTACCCAACCAAAATAGAGCTTGAAATAGCTTACATTGAGCTTCTTGGTGTAAAAATAAATGAGTCTGGCAATTTCCTTGTAAAATGATTTCATTTCTGAGAGCTTCTCCAGGCCTTATTTTCATTAAAATTTTTCCTTTCTGCTGTTAGGAACAAAGTGTTCGGTACTGGCCGGAAGAAGGTTGTGCCAAATATGGAAAACTTCGGGTGACGAAGATTGACGAGGAGATTCTCGAAGACCACACCCAAAGAGTCTTTAAACTAAGGCGTCATGGGGTGAGTCGGTTGATGTAATTACGCCATATTTTTTTGGAAAACGATAGATTATTTTACAGTTCCTAGTAGAGGCATCTACTGTACTCTGTAAGAGGTCTGACTACTGTACTGTATAGACGATCTTTAAAAAAGATGATTTGCTGCGATAGAATTAGAACGTGATTGGAGATGAAACATGCCTTAACGCCTTAACCCCCTCTTATGTCTCTCGGTATTTCTAAGTGATATGAATCATATTTCTGCATAGGTTTCAAATGTTGTTTGCGGCAATCATACACCTACACGTGTAGGTTGGTCACTATAATTATTTGAAGATATATAATGAGATGAATAATGTCTTAAAGCATCATCGTTGTCAAAATCCAGTGAATTTCAATGTGCTGTTCCGTATTTTTTATGGAGGACATTTGTTTTCTAGATGCAGTTTTGTGTCATTTGCTTTTCTTGACCACGGAGACGTAGACGAATCAAGTACAAGTATTTCTTTCTTTGGCTAATCTATCAATGCTTATGTTTTCTTTCTTTCACAGAGTGACGAAAGTCTTGTACTGTACCACTTTCAATGCCACGGCTGGAAGGAGAATGGGCTGACTCGGGCCGAGAGCCTTGTATACCTTCAACAGCAGGTTCACAAGGTGGAGCCTGGGGAGCACAGGGGACCAATCATAGTGCACTGCAGGTATCGCAGTAATATCGAACCCAGTCTTCTAGTAACTGATTCTCATTGGTCAGTAAGTCCACGATCTGTAAGGTGGGCTGCAAAACTGAAAACTACACCTCTCAGGTCTTGGGCTTGTCAAACAATCGTTACTCCCCACGAAGACGGAAAGATTGAGGAACGTATCTAATTAGCGTCTTCGTAGGAGACTAGCTGCAAATCGACCAGTCTGTCTGACGGCCTAAAATCACTCTACTTTCCACTCAGAACTTACTTCCTTTCAAATTGATTTAAAGTTAATTGAATAGAGGCTCTATATTGAAGTGTCATTGCTTAGTCGTAACTTGGAAATTAAAAGCGCAAAGGATTCTCGGTTGGTTCTTTGTAGCCAACGTTTGCTTCCTAAGAAACAGATATACAAAACACAGGAGGCCTTTTCTTTAAACAAACTGATTTAATGATCATTCAAAAGATGTAGATAACGGCAGAAAAACTACATGCGGGTTCGATGCTGGGGTCTGTGGTAACGATCGAGTATGCGTGTCTAGGGAGATTACAAGGCCTTTTCCCAGTTAATAGAAAGGGGAAAATGATGTCGATGATGTTGTTGATGATGATGACGACGACGACTAAAGCATCTATTAGAATGTTCAGATTAATGTTTTCGCTGTTATTTTGTCATTGTAGCAATGGTGATGGCCGCACAGGAGTGTTTCTGAGCCTGTGTTTGAGTATCGAGAGACTGGATACTGAGGATACTGTAGACATATTCCAAACTGTCAGGTGGCTTAGATCACAGAGAGCTGGACTGGTGTCTAACGCGGTTAGTAGATTGGGTCTAAAAATGTAATCTTAATGTATATCACGTGACCGACAACTAAAAGGTGCAAAACACTTTTTTCTCCACACTAAGAGCTCGATGTTACTCACAATATTGATTTTGTGAAAGTGATATACCTCTTAATATTACCTTATATGATGGCTATATGTCGTTAAGATAAAACACGCGCTGTGATTGGCCGGACTTTCACGCAATAGCCACGGACATAATGATGTGAATGTCCGGTTGGGTGGTCAAGAACCGATAGCAAAATGAGCAGCATAAAAGCCCCACTACCCAGGGACTATAGAATCTTGCCTTCGGTTGTTCTTGTAATGACCGAGCTTCGCGAAGTACTTACTGGAAAAACCTCGGACGATATTTACCTGTAAGGCATAACAAAACTGAGTATTTTCTCTTTGTGAAGGATCAGTACAACTTCTGTTATGAGCTTATAAAGAGCTACATGGCCTGGAGGACCAGAGCAACCATCAAGAATGTCTATAGCTATGTCTAAAAACGGTCAGCTACCAAAGAGACGGATCAGTCATATGAGAGGACTAACTTATCTGAGTTTACTCAGTGTTATACACTGACTATACCATTAACATAGCTTAACAATATAGAGCGTAAGGTCAGGAAACGTTGGAATATTGCGCATGATGTTGCAAGCAACGACTGAAATCAACCTCGGTTTATTTTCCCTAGAAACTTGATAGCCCCGTCAGCAAAATTGCGCACAGTATTTCAGTGTTTATTGCAGACAATATTGGGTAATGTTACAACGTGTGCCTTTAGATAGACTACGAGTAGTCCCTCTTTCGCTTAGTCCGTCGAACGAGACCGTAAATAAACCGCGAGTAAAAAGTGGTCGCGTGAAATCCTGCTTCTCGCGCCAGGGATTTCGCGCGACCATTTGTTTTTTTCGCAGATTTCCTTCGCGTCACGCACGACGGACTAAGCGAAAGAGGGACTACTCGTAGTCTAGCCTTTGAGAAGACTTATCAATATCACTGCACAGCTAAACGAATTGAGGACGACATGTCCCAAGAGTAAACCGTTTCAGATTATATCATATTTTATTAAAGTAAGTAAACGCAACGTAACTTGGAACAATTGTGGCATATTTTATTTCCATAGTGACGAATTTAGTTCCTGGTTAAAACAGACAGTAGGTTTCCTTTATCAGTTCTGTTTAAGTTATATAAGATAATTTATTTTGGGCGAGCGGTTGTTTATTTTAACTTATGCAGTGCTTACCTCAGCAAACACCATCCACGTTTAAAAAGATGATTAAAATAATTCATAGCAATAAGATATTCGATAAGAAGTTCACCTACATCAGACGTAGAGATTCACATACTGTGAAGAGAAAACACTCGTTCGTTTCTATAGCACATAAGTTTAAGAGCAAATTGCATTAGAATGTATTCCTAGATAGGTACCGAAGAAGTCTCCGTTTTTTGTTTGGCCAGGCGTTCAAAGTGCTTAAGATATATCGCACTGCTGATTCATACGAGAGCTGGTTTATTCACTCAAAACAAAACAACGCTACTAATTTATGAAGGGGGGTCTTAATAAGGAACAGTGTTCATAGAAGCTTAATGACTACTATTTGGAGTTTAAAACTTTCCAAACAGAGTCGTAGAAACTGTTATAGCACTTATAGGCTACTTTAGTCAGTTGTATTTGTTATAAATTTATATTAGTTTCATTGTTGATTTTGAATTCACCGTCGATCAGATAGGTCAAACTGAACTGATTATTGTTTTTATTTTTCCTATACGGGAGATCCAGTTTTAGCATCACATTTGAAGCTTACAGTCAAAACATGTTGCAAATTTTCCATTTGTACAATCTGCTATGCAGGTCTATGCCATTCAAAATCGACTCTAAATTCCTTTCCGTGAATTTTCAATGTGGTCTCCACACCGAATACTGGCAGCCTCAAATGGATTTCTTGTAAATATTTTACCATGGTCTCAGAGGTTTCTTTCTTCTTTCTGCTACTTAAAGGAGCTTCGTCACGGTTTGCGCTTGTTACAAAGTATAGCCGAAGCTCTTCGTTTGTAATCCGTGTCAATCTTCTTCATCCTAAGCCAGCCTTGTTCCCTTATGGTTTATTATTATCTCTTTGGTGTTTTTCTATCTTAGTAAACTACTATTTTCAGGTTCCCTTCAATTTAAGGGTAATTTTCTACGTGGCCAAAATAACTCAAGATGCCGTGTCTGAGCTCCTTTAGTGAAAAATCCGTCCTAGAGGTCAAATCAGGCGAGCGTAGAAACGTTTTCTTGTTTTGGACTGCTCACGTTAGTAAAACCTGTGACAGTCAAGCTTTAACGCACGGGTCCGTCACAGATCTGACTACACTTTTCTTTTTTAAAAAATAAGAATGTTTATTTTTTATGCCTAGACTGGATATTCTTATTTTTCTGCCGAAATTAGGCTGAAAATTTTCTTGTGTACATTCTTAGATCAATTAGATTACTGAGTATGGTACATGTTTGTGACCTGGAATTGAACTATCAAATACGACTGTATGGTGTCTGTACCGTGTTATAATGCGTTCATGCTTTATCGCTTTACCTTATACGTAGTTTTTATCTTTTTTTTGGCGCATTACGTCAAAAATAGGAAAGAATTTACTACACTTTTCAATGGTAAAATAAAGTTCATTTTAAACATTATTACTGTGACTTTTATTTATTGTATTTCATTTTCCATTAATTTAACACCTGCGGTAAAAAAAGAAAAAGGTTTCTAACAAAATATCTGCCTTTGGGTATATTCTTATAATTAAAGAAATAAAAAAAGATTATATATATATATATATATATATAAAAAAAAAAAACGCGAAAAAAAGTGTATACCATCACGGCTTTGGCTATAAATTGTCTCAAATGTGTAAGTATCTGTCCTCGTTGTTATAATACATATGACCGAACCTTTAACAACATCATATGTTGATCTGTCACGGGCACGCCGCGAATCCGTCACGGGGCCATCACGAAGCCATCACGGACAGGACCGTCAACTCTTTCACCCATTGATGGTCACGGGTACTTGGACGTCACGGGTACTTGGACGTCACGGGTTGGGTCTTATCAACCTCTGGTATGACGACAGTTCATCATTTCCCTCCTTTTGAATGCTGATGGAAAGTTTATCCGGGTGAGCGTTTTAAAAACTTTGAAAATTGCAAATCCTCCAGTTGTAGGTACTATTCCCTTGACCAATCGCTTCTCAGAGGATCACGCAAGTGGGTACATAACGTCTAACGTGACAGAAACCCATGATGGTTTGAGCCCAGGTCCTGCGCAGTCAAGCGCACTGGGATCGTCCAAAATGGCGGGACAGATTCGAGTGCTTCAACTCGATGCAGAACAAGAACTAGAAACCAAATTATACAGACTCGAAAAAGGTAAGGTTCTTTTACTTGAACAACCCAAAGTACTAGTACAAGTATCAGAATTAGACATAAGTTTACCATTTCCCCCTTAAAATTAAGCGACAGTACAACTGCAGAAAGTAGAAGCTAATCTCAGCTGTCAACTTTGATTTGATTCCCGAATGTTATTGTTTGTGTATTGAATAACGAGTTCCCAAAATAGAGTCCAATAGCACAGTTGACAAAAGGAGAAGCAACACTTTCGTATATTAAGCAGTCGTATTCTAGACACAGATATAAAATTTCATGTTTTCTTGATGCCGGGTAAAGTCGAGTGTTTTTGCCCAATTGCAATACATTGTTATACACCAGTGAACAAAGTCAGGCATAATTGTGGGGGTGTTACTGATTAATTTTATGCATAAGCTGTGCGATAATTTTGCAAAACATTTTAGGTAAAATTGAGGGAAGTGTTAGTATTTAAACTCCTGAAATATGTTGTTACGTCCTAATGACAGAGTTTACAAACAGAAAGCTTATTGCCATTGTCCTGACGTTTAGATTTTATAAACACAGTAGCCAATATTGATTCCCTTTCCCTTATTCATGCGGATCTCTTTAGTTACACGCGGTGTAGTTATAAATACAATACATAATTTTATTAATTCCTCCCAACTAGGCTTTTCAGAATTAATTTACATATTATCAAGAAGAGATTAAATTAAATGATGTGCTGAAATTACATAAATGTTTAGTAATGAAATAACAAGCATGATACATATACTTATGCTAACAATAATAACCCTGAACATTGTAATTAAACACAATTACTACATTTACACCTCCCTTTTTACCTTCCTCTTGAATTCGCTAAGTGATTTTGTAGGATTTCTGGCGTGGGTTGTTCGAAAGGTGGATAATGCTATCCACTGGATAAATCACTATCCAGTGGATAGCGTGGTTTGTTTTTTTAACATTTATCCACTGGATAGTGATTTATCTGGTGGATAGCATTATCCACCTTTCGAACAACTGGGGCCTAGTTGTTTAGGCTCATACATCTTACTAGATGTTTTGGTTTGTAGTATCACTGTATATTTTTACAAGTTGTGTTGTATTTTGACAAGCCCGTATGGCATCTCCTCTGCTTCACAAAGGTTCAAATAATTTAGCTCCCTTTCCTTCTGGAGAAAGAGAAGCCATATATTACCATTGGGGGGAGAGGAACAGGCGTTGAAATGTCTTTTCTCCATTATATTTTTATGCACTTCATTTCTCTCTCCTCTTTTTTTATTTGGCCATTTCTCCTTCCTCCATGTACCGTTCCTCTATCCTCATCCTCTTAAGGGTGTCTCTTAGTAAGAATGAATTGTTCTCCTTTACATAGATATGACTTTGTTGGTCAAGATATAACTTACACTCTTATAGCAATACTTAGAACCAGTTAAATAAATTGAGTATCAGGAAATTGCTAGGGTAGCCTGGGCTAGGTTGTCCAAAAGCCAGTTAGTGCTAACCTAGGATTAAAAGTTGACCAAAGTATTAGTTTTCCTTGTGTTAAAATGTTTTTCACTGCTTACAATATTATTTTGTAGTTTGAGATTATTCAAACTCAAAACTAAAGAGCAAAATAATAGAAAACCTTACCAAATAGTATAAAACTGAAATAAAAATTCTCTCAAATCATGGGTTAGCTTAAATGAATTTTCGACAACACAACCCTAGGAGGTAACAATAAAGATATTAATATGATCTATGAGCCTACATGAAGACATAGAGTACAACTTTACTCAGAGGTAAACTGTTATACAAACACAAGATTAAGAGCTAGTCCCCAGTCCCCTAGGGCTTGAATGTGCATAAACTGTAATGGTTTCATCCACTGAAAAGGAAAAGGGGCAAAAACCCTACTTGACACTTAAGTTCTATAAGTAGGGCTGTCATTAAGTTTTGCGTCGACTGCAGCCTTGATCTTCTCGTGCGTAACAAACTTGTTACCTTTTGAGTGAATTGTATTAACTATATATAGGCAAGTTCACCCTTAACATCAAGGGTCCATCAAACATACTCAGCTGTAGCAGGTGTTACGGGTTACGGCCCTTATTGACAGCCCTGGATAGGCCATTAAATATGTCCTCTCCTGGATTACCCTACTTACATACTCGCTGTATGTCTTTAAAGCTATGCATTATGATCGTTGGTACCTGTTGATCTTATGGAAGTCTAATAGGATCCTTCTCGTGATCCTCAAAAACTCTGTAGGATCTTGCAAAGATCTTGTGAACAGGTCCTCTTAAATCCTTGCTGCAAAGATCCTTCAGGATCATGCAAGATCCTTCAAGCTGTGTAAAGTGCAAGATCCTTCAAGCTGTGTAAAGTCCATTAAGAATCTTCGCAGCGTTTTGAGGACATATGCAGAGACCTGATGATCTTTGCAGAGAGAATAGGGATCCTATAGGATTTTTGCAGAATCCAATTTGCGTTGAGCCCTAGTAAGTTTCCATTCATATTTAGGAACCAATAGAATCATACAGTCAAGATCCTTTGTAGGATCTTATAGTAGTTACGTTTGTAAATGTCCTCATTTCTATTCCATCTTTGATCATCCTTGGCCCTTTATGGTTTATATTATTATCTCTTTGATGTTTGTCTATCTTTAATTTAGTGAACTAGTATCTTCGGTTTTACTTCAATTTAAAGGTAATGGCCAAAATAACTCAAAATATAATCTGTTCATCATGATAACTCAATGTTGTTTTGCATAGGATGGACACTGCGCTTCACCCTGGGCCCCTCATTACAACCTTACAAAGTGCACTTATTTTGCAACCATCCACTGTCTGGGCAACCATTTGATAGGAACACGTACAATGAGTTGAAGTGGACATGTCTTCCTGGGCAGCAGTGTGATGATGCTGACAGATTTGCTGACATCAAAGCACACAGGGCTGGATCATTTCATTTCTATGTTACTTACAAAGATGGTGGACAGCTAGAAACAGAGTAAGCATGTTAATCTTCTCCTTACATGTTTGCAGCTGCTTAGTGCCTTTTTTCCTAACCTTGACCCATTACATTATGTAACTTGAGGTGGGTGGTTAACCACTAACAAATATTGTGTGCAATGAAGAGAGTGTATCCTAAGATTGTGGGTGCAGAGCTATTCATGTAAATGAGCCATTGATACAGAACTGTGTACAGGTATTCTATTTCCCTTCCAAAATTCATCCGTGAGAACTGGTAGAAAGCAACTTCATTTAACAGCATTGCTTATCTGCATACTTATTGCACTGAACAGTCAAATCAAGTTATCCATTGTGCTAAATAATGCAATGAACACTGGTTCTGCATTGCTTTTTGTACACTCTCAAATGTAACCATTTGAAACTACACTGTACATTGTATTTTGAAGGTATTTTAAATTGTAGTGCCATTTGCTCCGTGTATCTGACCTTTTTATTTAAAATAATTACTGCTAGTTGTGGTTATTGCAATACCTACATGTACCATAAATCCTTGAATCGGGACACTTATTTCAAATTTAGGAGAAGACGGGGGGGTGCTTATTTGAGGGGGGCGCATATTTAATTTTTCCCAAATCGTGGCCTGACATGGTCATTTTTTCAATACATCACGTAAACACCAACATAAGCTGTTTATTGACAAAAAAAGCTGATCCTAAAGTTTAAATCGTGGCACCATTAGTACTTAACCTGTTCAATTTGTTCACTAAACATGTTCACAAAATGAAACAATGTACAAATCTAATACTACATGACGAAAACTATACATTCTTTGTTGTCTCATTACTTGTCTACAAAATGGGAGGGAGGAGAGGGGGTTGCTTATTCGAGGGGGACGCTTATTTTAAATTTCGGCCGATAGGAGGGGCACTTATTTGAAGGGAGGCAGTAATTCGAAGATTTATGGTATGTCAAGTTCCATAGTTGACTTTATTCATAAATTCTGCAGCTCAGGTTCATCGTTTGGCTCTATAGGACAGCATGCTGTCTTGAGATTTATGTGACACAGTCATGAAAATATTATTGCTTGCTTCCAGAAGAGGCTGATATGGCCAATAGTGTTTTAATAATATTTGTTTTAAGTTATGATTTTGTTGTAATTTAGAGAGAAAAGAACAACGTCAGGTTATTTCACAGTGGATCCAGTTCTTAGAGTAAACAAAAAAGAGACTATACCACTGGAGTGTGTGAGCTTACAGACTGTGTTGTCCAAGAGTCTTGGACCCCTCACTGAATGGAGTGATCGACTTAAGGTTAGTGTTTCATGTAGCACTGCTACAATATGGTTATTTTAGTATAAATCTACTAGCGTTTTATCATAAATGCCATTCTTTGATTGGGTATGCTAATCACTATCTATTCTGTTGTAGATAGTGAGCAGCCTAGCAATGTGTACTGACAGCTACTTCTTTGCGTTTTTAATGTGTCTGTGAAGACTGTCTATTCCAGATTTCCTAACTTACACTGTATGTCCTTTTATGTTTGGACTGCATGTAGAGTATCATACAGTACTTACATGTAGATGTACATGTAGTTCACCGTTGTTCACAACTTGAGCCCCCATTGTGTCCCAGAGTTCTTCATTTTGCTTAATAATTTGAGATAATATAATGTCTATGAATAAAACTTTAAGTATTAATACTGTGACTTTTTGGATTTTTTAGGTGACCAAAGAAACTGGATACAACATGATTCACTTTACACCAATACAGGTACTTGGGAAGTCCAACTCTTCATATTCCCTTGCAGATCAGCTAAACATCAATCCTTCATTTCATTCACCTGGTGGAAAGCAGAAGGCTTCATTTGATGGAATAAAGGTATGAACAAAGTATTATGGATACTGAAGTTAGTTTTTAGGTTTAGTAGTAGTATTACTAGAGACTTTATTTTATGAGGGTGACACTTAATAACTAATAAAAGCTAACAAACACGTGGTCCTCCAAGTTTCAGTTGTTCATCAATTAAGAATTTCTTTGATTTCATTGGTCAGTTTAAAAATATAGTGAGGGGCAACAATATACACCCCTGTCAAGTTTGATTATGTTGCGAACACTAATTTTGAACCTGTCATTTCATATGGCTCAGTATACAAAATTTTCACGACATCAAAGTTTTGCCTTTTAGCAATATTTTGACAATTTGCAAAAAATTATTTCATGACAAAAAAAGTAGATACGATTTATTTTTGAAGGAAAATCTCCAAATTTATTTTGTTTTGAGAAAATAAATTGTCATTATGAAATATAGCACTTCCAAAATCATAATATTATGTTTCTGCAAGAATACCAAGTAGTAACTAAAGGTAATTATCTTGTAAACCTGTTAGGAACTCCTTGACAAGATACGGGACGAGTGGAAGGTATTGTCAGTGGTAGACGTGGTACTGAACCACACAGCAAACAATTCTCCTTGGCTGTGGGATCACCCAGAATGTGCTTACAACTTGGAGAACTCTCCTCATCTCAAACCGGCATTTTTAATGGATCGTGCTCTCTGGCACTTCTCTTGTCAAGTGGCTGATGGGTCATGGGCAAGGGATGGTCTGCCAGCAGAAGTGAACAATGAACACCATATTCACAGACTGGGTGAAATCTTAAGGTGAGTCAACAGACAGTAAGAAGAGAGCCTAAGCAATGGCGACGAGGAACCTGAGGACAATGCAAATTTTGCAGTTCAGTGCGTCTATTGGTCTCGGAGCTTGCTCAAGCTAAATTTTAATGTGTAATGCCAGCATTCAATTCCAAATGAATGTACAAAAAACTGGCTGCAGTCCTTTGCATTCTCCAAAATATGCAGAACTTAGTCATTTCACATTGTTTTGGAGAGGATGGTAAAATACAAAGATTTATAATGCACAGCACAGCCATTGTTCCACTCATTAAGCCTTTTGTTTTGTGGCACTCATGTTCTTATTGCTGTTGCCATTGTGGTTTGCTTGAAGCTCTCTGATATCTCATCTGTGTGCTAATTTATTAAGTAGAAGTGCATATTTCTAATGAAAGAACTTTAGAGAACCAAAGATGATGCAGGCATGATTCAATTGGAAGTTTCTAAATCCAGTTATTTTGTGTGTAGTCCTATACAACTAGCCTTCTATTATTCATACATTTCAGACATCAAGTCTTGCCAAAACTGCGACTGTGGGAGTTCTTCTGTGTGGATGTAGATAAGACAGTAGATGAGTTCCGTAATGCCATGTTGAGGGCAAAGAGACCAGTCGGTGGTCCATCTAAACATGATGGGCCCCCTCTGAAGGTGACCACTGGTACACTTTATGAACGCTTTTCAGGAACCATTGATATGGCAAAAGCTCTTGAAAAGTTCAACAAAGAACGGTAAATACTGTAGCATTAGTTAGAAATAAAGTTTTGCTTGTTTATCAGCCTATCAATAAAGCCCAGTAAAAAATGAAAGCTTTTTCGATGCCATGGTCTCTAAAAGTGGGTAGGAGTAAATTTACTTCTACTCAGATTCAGAAAATTGTAGCTATTCTAATTGCAAGCATGCATGCCTGTACGTGGGCAAGATGGGACTATCATGCCAGGTCAGGACTGCTCACTGTATCCCACAAGAAAATGGTGTCCTTTTAAGTGGAGCTCCTGCGCGCCTTTGGCGCGCAAGCAGAGCCCCATACCTTAGAAAATTTGTTAACCCATTGATCTGAAAAATTTTGGTTGTCATGTGACTGTCCGTACATATTTTGGGCGTCCACGTTATTGTTAATTGACAGCTGTCTGCTATCTGCTGACCAGTATCACGTGACAATATCGCAGGCTCTGGTTTAGAGCTCATCGAGGTTGCGGTTTTTTTTTTTAAAGTTGACCGCTGACCAGTTACTGGTTTAACAATTGGATCGCAGGCTCAAGTCACGTTATTTCTCTGAGTACTTGCAAAGGCAAAATTTCGGCACAAATTAACCCCTGGCACATTGCTGACTTTTCTTCTGACATATTCCTTGTACAATCGTCTCTTGGAAAGTCCCTGATATATTGCATATGTAATTTCTGCAATCTTGGTTAGGCTTGTTGGGTATAGTTTGTTAAAATTTAACTGGAAAAAATAGCAAAACCACACGCTGAACAATTGGATGCTCACAATTGATCATTTTTTAAGTTTCTGATCCAAGAAAAAATAATTCTCTTTTTCCTTTATCGTTGCAATCAGGAGCTCCGCTTTTAGGCTTGGCTAAATCAATATATTATTTCACTGGATCATAGCCCTGTTCTTTTTTTTTCATGTTTATGGATCTCTTGTACATTGTACATCTCTGTCCAGGAATATGTCGACACGTGGTCAATAATATTATTGGGTATAATAATATTATTAAGTATAATATTATTATACTTAATAGTAAGAGTCTAATACCACCCTAATTAGGGGACTTAAGATTTGAGTACGAGTACAAGATCAAGTACAATATTGAGTACGAGAACGACTTTTTAATTCTAGTTTACAGGCTTCACATCATCAATCACATCTCTCTGCCTAAAACCACCATGAAGAGCGAGGGCTCTGGAAACGTCATTGGTTTGAAATTCGAAAATCGCACTTGTACTCAATCTGGTACTCGTAGTCCAATCTAAAGGTCTCTATTATAAGGTCGTCATGACTTCCAAACCACAAGCCTAGGTGCAGTGCATAAATACATGTATAATTTCTCACTGGGCTATTTTTCTTACATCATGTTTTGGGGGATACCCATCCCAATCTCTCTGGCCACTTTGAATTCACAAAACTGTTTTAACATACGCAGAGGTGTACATGTACAAGAATTGTTTCAAGCAATTTTTCCAAACATCCAGGTCATTTCTGTGTCTATACTGATGTTCAAAAGAAAGAGACCATGCTACAGTGAATCAAGTCATTGTTTATAATGAATAAAAATACCTTTAAACCACAGAAATAGTGGTTTAGCAAGGTAGAAGACATCAAAGCCAATGATGGGTAAGACCGAGATGGATTGTAATAGCTGACTTGTAAGACTAACTGGTTTTATATTCTGCTCTGTTTTAGCTCTGATGCCATGGATGAAAAGGAGCGACTTCACCTATGCTGTGATGCCTTTAAAGCACATCTCATTAGCATTAATGAAGCCATCAAGACAAATGAAGTTGCTGATCATGTTGATTCTGCTATTAAAAATATCCAGAATGGTGTGCGGTATGAGCGTCTTGATGTTAATGGACCAAAACATCCAAGAGTTACAGAAAAATGTCCTTTGACGACAAAGTGAGTATTCTTTATAGGTGAATCTTTGCTGACGTCATTGTTTACATTTTTCTTCATTAGCATACAACTTGACTCATAGAAGCCGTGACCTTATATATGAACTAAATGCAAAAGTTGAAAAAGTTGATTAAGTTGAGCAATTTGTGCAATTTTCAGCTCTTTGCAAGCAATATTGAAGGAAATATCAGCTATCAAAAATTGCAAAATTGCTGTGTGGCAAAAAAGTTAATGAGCCATACATTTCTCTGTAAAAGTTAGAGGTTTTAGAAGAGAATTTCTCCAAAACCATTCCGTGTATTGGGCTCAAATTTTCAGAGATAACTGAAACTGTCATGTCCTTTCAATATTCAGAGTTTTTCTTTTATTAGCGTCATCAGATAGCAATAAGCATATGTTAATAAGGCAAAAAGTGTAAACGAAGATTCGCCTATAAGGGCTAGCTGAATGGAGCTTTCAACTGAAATATTATCATCAGATCCAAGATAGTGCACTTTTAAATTGATAATGCCATATTTGACCCAACAAAATTCAGTAAGTACTGACATGAAATCCCCCATCCCCCACCCCCGCTCCAAAAAAAAGGAAAAAAATGGGCAGTGTAACACATTTCATAAGATAAGAGGCAACACATTTTTGGACTCCTATCAAAAAAAGACTAGTCTACACAAAAATACAGCATGGTGTTACACAAGCACTTAAATTTGCTTTGTTTGTTTTTTGGTAGCTACTTCGTAACGCCTGGTGACTGTGATACTGTGGAAGACGAAGAGAAGCTCATGTTTTCTCACAAGGCAAAATTTTGCATGGCAAGTCAGGGATGGATATGGGGAGGAGACCCTCTCAAGGACTTTGCTGCCCCAGGATCATTGGTTTATCTGCGGCGTGAAGTCATTGCATGGGGTGACAGCGTGAAACTACGGTATGGGCAGAAACCTGAAGATGCGCCTTTCCTTTGGGATCATATGCTTAAGTATACCAAGATTTGTGCTGAGTAAGTTTACCATCATAGGCCATTTCTTAGTTGAACTTTATAAATTGACTCTTTAAACTTCAAAATGTGGTTTGATAGGAAAACTTGTGAAAGTTGTGTGACTGTTGTCATTTGATGTAGATTTCAGCCAGCTTGTGTTTATTTCAGGTTGTTTGATGGCATTCGCCTTGACAATTGCCACAGCACACCACTTCATGTTGCAGAGGTCAGAGCATTGGTGTATTGTGCAACTTTTTATTTTGATTTATTTGACTGTCTTAAAGCATTATAAGTATCAATAACTTGTATGGCTAGGTTATGTTTTAAAATGATACTGACAGAATTTGAAATTACTGGTCTTTCAAATTAGTTTAGGTAATCCTATGAATGCAAGTGCAATGTCAGAAGGATTTGCAATTTTGAGATAATTTTCAAATAACACAAATAATTGTAAATCCTTAATCCTCAATTGCTCAAGCTTTTATAAAATTACTCATTTATTATTAGTATGGAAGAACAGGTAATGTATGGATTGAAGACATATACACTTTTAATGAAAGGGCCTGATCAGCCATACGCGGCATTTTAAAACTCTCAATTCAAACTGTTGATTTCATTTCCAGTACTTTGTAGATGCAGCAAGACAATTGAAACCAGAATTGTATATTACAGCAGAATTGTTCACTGGTTCTGAGGCTACTGACAATATTTTTGTCAACCGTCTGGGCATCACATCTCTTATAAGAGGTAAAGACTTTCAATAAAGGCCTTTGTTTGAAACAATCAAATCTTATTTTTACCTTCCTTGTCTCTTTATAAGGTCCTGTGGGAACTAAGAGGTGACAAAGTCCCTTCACTAAAATAAAACCAGTGTTAGTTTTTTGTTTTCTTTGTACAATGTACATTCATTTGTTGAAAAGTAGAACACCATTTTCAGGGCTTGAAATAATTTCCTGGCTGGCAATGGTCAAGTTGTCTGGCCAAATCTATTTTTGTCCGGGGGGTAACCCTGGGATGGACTAGCATCCTATCCACAAGGGAGTAGAAATATATGTATTTCTATTCACGTACTTATTTATTGTATGGAGAAATTTTGGACCAGATTTAGCCATGGCAAGTTTGTAATTTCACATGTGAAATTAGAAATTAATGCTACAATTTGTCACCCATGATATTAATGACATAATTTCACATTCACTTTCTGCTTTGCTGTTTTTCTTAACAGAGGCTTTGAATGCACATGATGCTCATGAGGAAGGTCGTTTGATTTACCGCTATGGAGGTGAACCTGTCGGTGCCTTCATGCACCCCTCAGACATGAAGCCCCTTGTGCCCAGCATTGCACATGCACTCTTTATGGATGTTACACATGACAACCCCAGTCCATTTCAGGTAAAAGACTAACAAATAATGTACAATGTCTTTGCTACTCTCACTTTCTGTTACACTGTACATGATTAATTAAATTCGTACCACTGTAGAAGTGTCTGTTAGCGTTGATGCCTGTTGGCTTGTGTTCCAACTGCATTTCTTGTTCTCCCAAACTTCCACTTGTGTTTCTGTTAAACAATTTGATTATAGCTCGAGATTATGAGATTATCAAGATTATAAGCTTGAGATTTATGAGCTCGAGATTTTCTATGCGGGATAGTTTACTCGGGCTGTTCCCTCGTCAACTATCATGCACAGAAATCGAGAGTGAATAATCTAATATTGTTTTAGTATAAATCTACTGGTTGTTCAAAACTTTAATTAAATCCTCTTCACAGACACTTCGAAAACGCCAAGAAGTGGCCGTCATTTTGTTAACAAGCGCTCACTGCTATGCTATTGACTATCTATCACAGAATAGATGGTGAGTAGGGTAGCCAATCAGAGAATGGCATTCGTGATAGGACGCTGGTAGATTTATACTAAAACTCAATAGAAACTCGGCACATGTTTTCTATTTCTTAAATACCATGTATTGTGGATAATAATGATTCATCTGAAGCATAATTTACCCGAGGAACTCAGCAAACTTTAGACTGCACCCAGTTGGGTGCAATTTGTTTCAGTGACATGAGCGATATGAAACAACCTAACTGAGAAATGACTTATCTTATTTACAGGTGCGATCTGTGTATGACTCTATTGCCAGTGCAGCGTTAGTCTCAATGGCATGCTGTGCGACAGGGAGCTCCAGAGGATATGACGAACTGGTACCTCATCATGTAAGTAAAATACTTTTGTGACCTCTGAGCACATTTTATGAGAAGCACACAGGGGAAGCACAGTGGCCTTATGGTCAGTGCGCTTGTCTTTGGATCGGAGTGTGTTGTGTTCTTGGGCAAGCCACTTTGCTCTCACAGTGCCCCTCTCCGCCCAGTTGTATACATGTAAGTGGGTAGTTGTGAATTTAATGCTGGGCGTAACCCTGAGATGGACTAGCATCTCATCCAGGGGGGAGTAGAAATACTCCTGGTTTCTTCATGCTACAGAAACAGGGATAAGCTGGCATGTATTGTACTTACTTATGATAAATACATGTGAGTGCAAGCTCCTGATTATGCACTGCCCCTGAGTGAGCACCACGCACTACAGCACATCACAGCAATTATAAGCACTGCTCTTTGTGGAATAACTCCTAAACATTGTAGTACTGTACACTTTAGAACTAAAAGGCACTTGTTGTAAGAGGCTTATACTGCAAGAACAATTTTTGATCGGGAATGACACACATTCACCTTGACACCTTAAAGTTATCATGGTTTTGTACTCGGGCAAGATACACTTTTCAGTCACAGTGCTTCCCTCCACCCAAGAGGAGGCTTTCAGTCAGGATTTTAAACCTGGGCATCCAGAAGCTCAAGCTAACAATTTTATGATGCAACACGTGATAAAGTAATTTTCCCCAAACAGAGGGTGGTATGTACATGTACAGAACACCTAGACTGAGATGCCTGTCTAGCTGAAAGCCTGCCCTGATGTATAAATGGGTACCTGAGAATTGTTGGGGTAATATGATGAAAATGCCAAGGGGTACTCTGCAATGAACTAATACCTCATTTAGAGGAAGGATTCTAGCTGTGTCATGTTTAAGCATTTTTTTCGTGTTCTAGATCCATGTGGTCAAAGAAGACCGCCTTTACTTGTCATGGCCAAATGACAAGTCTGAGCTTGAGGACACTGCATTTGTTAAAGAGAGTGATGGTATTCTGTCAGCTAAAAAAGCCATCAATGAGCTGCACAGATGGCTTGGTGAAGAAGGATATACACAGGTATTTGGAATAATAAGTGTCAAAGGGATGTAATTGTGAGTGCTTAGATGATCCAAAGCTTAAATTATTTGGTGTTAACTTGCTTACAATAAGAAGCTCTCTGTTACATGTATATGCATAACAAACAGGAGATAGCGAATTTGATGTCCCACATTTATGTGTGAAGTAAAAGGTACAATAGCGAAAAAGATCTCTGGACTGATGAAGTAATACATACTGTAAGGCAAATATCAAACTACTAATGTACAAGAGGATAAAATTAGATCGCTAACAAAGAGTTAAAGAGTTTGAGCTGCTTATTTCACGTAAGATTTTCCCAGCTGATTTGAGCAGCTTCCTTTAAAATTAACTGAAGTTTTTCGGGCACAGAATCCGAGATAGAAAAGCATTTCTTCAAACAAAGTTTGCAGCATGGATTACATTGCTGTAAATGGTGATAAATGGTCATTGAGAAAACTGTTCTCGAGTCTTATTAACCCAATTTTTTTTCTAAGCAGAATCAATCATTATTATTTTTAGGAAGGCAGATATCAAGAAGAGAGAAATCAATCAATTAAGGAATCGTCTTGATTTGTGTAACTAATTCTCATAACCAAGATGTAAAGAAATGTATGGCGACTGGTAATGAGAATTTGTCATTATGTACTAGGTGTATGTGGATCAGATTCATCACGATGTTCATGCCATCACAAGACACTGTCCAGACAAGAGAAAAACAGTTGTTTTAGTAGCACATTCTGCCTTTCATAACCCCTCAGAGGACCTTCAACCTACCATGCACAGGCAGAAGGTTCATATGAGGGGTATACCACCACTTACTATACCAGGTCAGTCAAACTGATAATATGGTCGAAACTAGATAATAAATCGAAAGGCTCCTCGAATATTGAATCTTTTAGAAAGAACATCAGGAAAAAAAGACCTAACGTCACTCTTAAACAACAACAATAGCTGCTGTAACCTTTGCAATTCTTAGAGACTACCTCATATACCTATTGTTTTATTGTACAATTTATACATGCTACATATTTTAATTGTTATACATTTTTATTATTATTATTCCTTGTAAATAATTTTAATCTTTTTTTGTTGTGTCCCCAATTAATTGTGAAAACTAAATACATTGACACATAAATAAAGCTTTTACTTTACTTTACTTTACTTTACTTTACTTTACTTTACTTTACTTTACTTTACTTTACTTTACTTTACTTTACTTTACTTTACTTTACTTTACTTTACTTTACTTTACTTTACTTTACTTTACTTTACTTTACTTTACTTTACTTTACTTTACTTTACTTTACTTTACTTTACTTTACTTTACTTTACTTTACTTTACTTTACTTTACTTTACTTTACTTTACTTTACTTTACTTTACTTTACTTTACTTTACTTTACTTTACTTTACTTTACTTTACTTTACAAAGGGATCTAAAGCTACCCCACCTAGATAGGATGGCCTTGACCATCAAAGGTTAAACGTTTTCCAGCCCAGCGCTATGCTAGGATACATTTAATATGTTCCTGGATCAATAATGATGATGATGACGACCACGACAAGATCAATGATCTCAATTGTATCTTAGGAAGATTATATCAGGATGTTTGTTATTTTCTATTTGATAGGTGAGATCAATGAAATCATTTTTGAAGCCATGTTGGTGAAGAAAGCAGGCCTAAATGTTTTTAGCAAGGATGGTGAATTCATAAATGGTCTTCAGTCACATGAGGCTCTGGTTCAGCGGCATGTTCCACTCAGTGATGCTAAGGTAAGGATTATGGTCAGCACGTAATAGACAAATCAAGCGAACTTTTTTTGCAGGAACCATATACTGAAATGTTTCATTTTACTTTGCATTCCTATTTTGGATCTAACTTGTGCCAAAAAGTTACTTACTTCTTATAGGAGGCACGTCATGGTTTGAGAATCTTGATAAAAGTTTAGCCTAAATTTTTCAAGTTCGTCGTTTGTAATCCGTATCAATCTTCTCCATCCTTAACTATCCTTGTTCCTTTATGGTTTATTGTTATCTCTTTGGTGTTTTTCTATCTTAGTAAACTATTATTTTCAGGTTTCCTTCAATTTAAAGGTCATTTTGTATGTGGGCAAAATAACTCAAAATCTTTACCATGACTGAGCTCTTTAGCTATCAACTCAAGCACTGACCAGCTGGTCGTAGGGTTAACTAAAACACTGCTATAGCAGCTTAGAACTGTAGAAGAACTCAAACCAAACGCGAAAGGCAAAAAGGGCCATGGATAAGCAAAACTGGAGAAGATTAAAAGGGATTGCATTTATTTACAGTGGAACCCCGTTAATCCGGTCACCAACGGGCCACAAAAATCTGGCCGTATTAAAGGGGTTCTTTGAATAAGAAAATGACGGACTGAGCTTTTGTTTGGACCAGAATAACGAGGTAGCCGCAAGGTAGGGTTCCACTGTGTCTCTTTTTTGAAAAAAGAGTCGCTTATAACACTCAGAAGTCATCCTTGTTTGTCATGTGGCTATGATGTTGCCAACAAAAGTCTGTCGCTCTGCTAATTTGAGGCCTAAGCTCAGAATTACTAGTTAAAACGTAATAACATTAGGATTTCCTAAAATACAACGAACCAGTCCCTTTAATTTCAGTTCTAAATCTAACCGTGCTTTGCTCAATCTAGCATTAGCTTGCTTTCAATGAAATCTATAGACAATGGTTCTTTTTAAACGAATAGCGCAGTTTTCAACCGAGTGTCGTAAAACCAAAATCAAAGAAATCACTTCAGCCAATCACAAAGGACAGAAAATAAAGTGAACCAATCAAAACTCGAAGTAATCACATGTAGCTGACGCGAAGCGCGGGGAAACGAGTGCGAGTGAGCTTGGTTTTACTTCTGATTGGACAAAAAATTGGCGCGAGTTTTTCAGCCAATCGTGTAGCGTAGTAGATGCAAAACTTTTTCGACGCTCAAATGAAAACCGCTTTAAGGTCGTCAATTGTGTTAGTGCCAATAGTTCTAACCTTCAGTTTAACTTTTCTTGTAGTTTTGTGACTTCATATTTTTCAGACTTCCCAACATTAAAACCTTATTTACTCTACTTTCAGACCTGCCGGGCAGAACAGAAAGGGAATAACACTTTTGAAGTGTATTTTGATAACTTTGCTCCTGGTAGTGTGGTTGCATTCGACATCACAATGGAAACTAAAGTCAAGAATGCTTTAGGGAAATTAAGGTATGCTTCACCTCTGCTCATACAGTACCTTGACTTTGATAATTCATTGTTATTATAAACTACGAGTAGTCCCTCTTTCGGTAAGTCCGTTGTTCGTGACGCGAAAGAAAGCCGCACAAAAAAAAATGGCCCCGCGAAATCCTGGGGCCGAATCAACGATCACCTCACAGAAATCGAGAGCGAAAAAGCTAAAAAGAATAAAATTCTCACTGAAAAGGACTTCAAGTAAGGGTTTCCAATGATTTCTCTTCGTCATATGAAACTCCGTGCCTTCGAAAAATCGCTGAGACTGAATTGTCCTTTAAAATTTGCAGTTCTGTACGTGCGCGCATCAGTTTTTCAACAAATTTTAAAAATCTTAAAAGTCAAGAAACCGTGAATGTCCTTCTTTTAGGTTTCCCAAGAATTAAGTTATCCATTTGCTTCTAATTCCTCCGAAACTTCGGAAAGACGAGAAACGTCCAGATTTCGTAGACCATAGCTCAGCCAATCAGATTGCAACATTTGCATTAGTATACTTATAGAATTCTACTAATTACTAAACAGTAAAGGGAACGGTTAAGGACTCTTATAATTGAGGGACACTATAATACTTATAGATAAAGCTGATGTTTGTCAGTCATACATTGCCGTTTCAGATGAATAATGATGTTTTTTTTTTGTTTTGTTTTGTTATCAGCGCTTTAGCTCTGGCCCTGCATGGTTACAAGGCGGAAAGGTAACCCAAGCACTAGGGTTGCTCTGCCTGCTTGTAAACAGGGCCGAATGAGTCAGCGGTCTTCTTCTTCTTTTTTTTTTTTTCTTTCGTTTCCGCGGTCGCCTCTCAGGGAAAACAGACGAAGGAAAGTAGTTCACGATCGCCGAGGGAACTGTTAAAGTTGGTTCGTTCAGGCTGGAAGATCTTAGAAAATGTGTAAGCGAACGTATTTAGCTCCAAATCGTTCTCATTTGGCTCAAAGCATTCACTGGATACAACGATGAGAGCAGTTGAAGTTCATTCGCATGGTTATTTCACCGAAGTATTTGTTTCGTCCGATTCCGTGCGAGTGGACGCGAAGTCAACTTCTTCCTTTGAGACAGAGGATGTTGTTCAAGAGGAGCTTTTCTTTACTTTGGGGAAAGTACTGGCCATGTAAATCGTGTTGGTACACCACCAGACACCACATAAGCTCGTCATTTATACGATTTTTCTCAGATCTTCTAATGTGAAATGTAGTGAACAAACTTTAGTTCCTGCGGCGATCGTGAACTCCTTTCCTTCATCTCAACGAATTGGATTGATCCACTATTTTCCATAAGCTTAACAGGCGAACGGTGGAAAATTTATATCCCTTCTCGTGGCGTTCAGAAACACAGCAGCTCGTAGCCACAGCTAAATAAAACAGACCATATCGACGACCAAGCAAGACTTATCTGGGGAAGCATTGTCAAAACAAAACATCAAAGCCTGACTAGACTCGCTTTCATGCGACTCGTCCCGGGCGCCGACCGAGTGGTGCTCCATATTTGCACTCGGTGTATTAATCTTTTTATTCAAATCTGATATAAGTTGAGGTTTTCAAACACTTCCACGGCACAGAGAAAGGCTCCCACAGTGTCACGAAATGAACTTAAGGTTTATAAGGCTTTGTTTTTCATTCATCATAGCCCTTGGCTCGGTTATGATCTTCGGCATGGTTTTTTACGCGTCGGAAATCCTTTATAACTGGAACAAGGCTATTCAACAAGTAGTGGTAACATTTTCTAGCGACACCAACTTGGAACTTAATGATACAGCACAAAGGCGCACAGATACGAAGCCATTTATTTATCTCACAGGAACCGAACAGTGCCTTCCTGCTTACTTGGCAAGTTCTAATCAAATTGGTGATCCCAAGACTTGCGCTTGCGATGTGATGGTGCTAAGTTTCCGAACCAAATGTGAGACTCCACATAGCAATTTATCACACGTAAGTTATTTGTTTGATCCGAACACCGGTTGGGCATCGGCGAGAAATGTGCTCTTTTTTACCGCAATGAAAAGAAGACCAGGCTATCATTATTACATATTCCTAAACGACGACACGGTTCTTAAGTACAACCAGTTTGCTCCTGTCAACATGCGAGAGATATCACCGTTTCGAACTGTAGAAAAGTGGCTGTTAGATTACGAGCCAGCCGTGGGAGTGTTGGATTATACGCTTCACAATGGAGCAAGTGTTGTGCTCGCAAGAAGGAGAAGGTGTGGTATAAAGAAGAAATCTCTTGTTCTTCCTACTGTGTTCTTTGATGCAATCTTCAACGCTTTTCATCATAAAGCTGTTGAACATCTTCTGCCCTATCCGACGCAATATGAGCGCCACAACTGGTATTGCATTAACATCCAAACTGTAACCCAGGTGGAAGTGAAATTTCCCGGCCAAGCACTCTTGTTTGCTCCAGTTACAGCTGTTAATCCTATCCATCGCCCTTATAGCAGAAACCAAACAAATGTATCAAACATAATGCGTGAATATGTCGAAGGCATCATACAAGAAGCTCCACCGAAACTACGAGAACATGCTGTATTAAAAAAATTACGTAAATACCAACGGAGACTCTTAGGATATCTTAATAATCTGTCACGCACGTTTTGCTTAAACGTTTCTCGTCACCAGCCAATTATTCCATACAATCATTTGCTAGGCGAAGTCTGATCTTATCTCTCTGCTGTCTCTCTTCTCCGAGCGAGAGCTACGAGATCTGCCACCCTACAGACTGCACTCAACTCGCGCTGCCGTTTTTTTCCTTTCCTACCACTGCAGTCCTGAGCAACCCAGCTCTAACTTCGCCTTACTGGTTCTTGTTCATGGCTGCTGATGTGGGTTCTTAGAATTTAGCTGTACTAGACAAAGATTTACTTATGTTGATTTTATAGTGCCCAAAGCGTATCATTCGATGTCATTTCACATTCGATGTACAAACTAGCGCATGCCTCGGACTTACTAGTCTTCTCCGCAGCCGTTTTTTGGGATTTCACGCAACGATCCCCAAAAACGGCTGTGGAGGAGACTACGGATTTACACGCGCACCAAGAATTTGTGTAGGTAATCGTATGAAACTTGAAATTTGCGAAGGACGCTGTAATATTAGTGAATGTCTATATAATAATATCTTACTGTTACATTCATTATGTGTAACACCACGAATAATGTCGGCAGTATGTTTATTATCGCTTCAACAATCGTAGCACAAACACATTCGATTGAAAAGCAAGTGTCGTAGAGAAACTATTTTAAGAGAATGTAACTTCAAATAAATACCGTTGTTTTCTGATTCCCTTGTGTAACATTTGTAACATACCCTGTAAGCAGGGCATTTCTTACCATACTTACTTCTCTTTCTATGGGTTTAATTCATTACCGGCGCAATGCAGGAAACAAATATATCAACTAAACGTAATAGGCTTAAAAATCCCAACCGGCGGGAGGCAGACCAGTTGGTTATTACAAGCATGACCGACGAGTTAAACTAAGGTCTACCAAGAAACAACTCCAGCTAAGTGGTCAGAGCGGGACTTGAACCCGCGACCTCCAGATTTCAAGTCCGGCGCCCTAACCACTCGGCCACGCTGCCTCCTGGTCATGTTTATCCTTGCAAATTTCCATGGATATGTTGAATGAAAAGATATTCGTGTCATTGATATCTCAGCCAGTGAAAGCCGAAATTGTGTTTACATTTGTTATCGCTAGTGTTCTGGTTTTTGTTGTTCTCACGTAGAGCTGTCAATTTTAACGGTACAATGGAACAAAGACATATATACATTTCGCCGATAAAAGTAGAAATATAAAACTTTAAGGCAAGAAGCTGTTAAAATTATGAGTCTAAACGTTTTCGATCTGTTTGATCATCATCAGTCTGATGATGATCAAACAGATCGAAAACGTTTAGACTCATAATTTTGATAATGATAAAACAGATCGAAAACGTTTAGACTCATAATTTTAACAGCTTTTTACCTTAAAGTTTTATAATAGAACAAAGGTTTTCTAACTCTGTTGACCAATCAGAGCGCGTGTAGTATCTCAGTTACTTTATAAATAAGGGATAAAAGAAGGGTAGCCAGTCGCAAGTAAATTTGCATTTAGAGTCTTAGCTTCTTAGTTCCAGTTGACCGGCCATCCATGACCTCTTTGTCAGACTTCATTCTCTTGCTGCTGTTGAAATCTCTAAGAAATCTTGAGATATACGTTTTTTTCTTTCGTTTATATTTTTTATTAGCTCTTTCTCACTATGCAAGTATATTTTCTTTTTCGACATGCACGCAGATCTCTTCGAGTTGACTTTAAACTCGAGTGCTGATTACGCAATAGACTCCTGCTTCACTAAGTTTTGTGAAGCGTAACTGTACAGTTATTTTCTGCTTGAAAATTCGCAACCTTCCCGTCACGCAAACCTTTCGCGTGTTTGCCTCCCTGGGAATCCCATAATATGCTTCAAATTAATAAATTAAAAATGGCCGCCCAATCGTTAAAAAGGTCCAATACCCAAGTTTTCGGAGTGTTCCTCGCTCAATTTCGGTAAAGTGTTCGACTAGACTGCAAAACAGTCGATTTTTTTGCGGACGCGAGCGACGCAGGCGGTATTCGAACGAAAGGTTTGGAGCGAGTATAGAAACAGTTAGGAAGGCTGAGGAGAGACGCCTCACGCGCTTCACGCGCGAGGATCACGCTTAAGGCGCTTTGCGCCTTCCGAATAGGGAAGAAAAATGACTGTTTTGCAGTCTAGTGCAAGACTGGTTCCAGTCCATCACTTTACAACCTACGAACGCAGACCTATTTCCGGCAGTCGCTTGTCTCCAAGCGACAGCCGGAAATTCGTTCTATCGTAGGCTAGTCATCTTACAATACGCTCGGTATCCTTCCTTCTTCAACTAAAAACTAACCTGAACTCGGTCAGTATACCAGGAACAATTGATTGATAGTACACTTTTACTAGTATACTAATGCTGCAATTTAATTCAGTGGCTGAGCTAGTCGTACACTACTTAACAAATAGATTTCATGTTACCGTACGTCCGTTTAGTAATAGATCACAGATGAGGTCAAAATGTGGTAAGAACAAAACTGTGGCACACGAGGCGAAAGCCAAGTGTGTCACTGATGACACGTCTTCTGTGATCTTTTACTGAACCAACGCATGGTAACATGGAATCTACTTGTTTTATATCACAAGAAACAAAAACAAATGTTAATGACGTCATCTGTGCGTGTTTCCTCCAATAGAACATAAGTAAGAACCAATCAAAATGCGAGAATAATTTGGATTACTTATGATATAACTGCTGATAAAAAACAGTTGCACACATCGCGTGCGATGTTTGAAACCCTTTGAGTTACCTGATGTAACACAATAACACCGTTACTTTCTTCGTGTTGCTTGGCGTACTTATTACATGCTGATTAAGAGCTACTATACAAGTTGAACAGAGTCCATTGTTTTCTGACTCCAGACAGCTTGGTGTGGATTTGTACGCAAAAAGATCAGGGAATCAGGAGAGTTATAGCCAGATTGATGAACTAGGTGCAATAATTGCCAATCTGTCACTGTCTGATCTCAACCGAGTGCTGTACAGAGCGGATCCAGAAGAACAAGATGATGGCAATGGAGGAGGAGTCTACGTTCTGCCTGATACGGAGCCATTGGTGTATTGTGGTTTACAAGGTCAGTTCTAGTCCAGTTCTGGCCCTCTCTCTGTCACGCAACGCTTGGGCCTAGCGTTGCGTGACAGAGATAGGGCGAGAACTGGACTAGGTCAGTTCAGACTTTTCCTATCCGAAGCTCTTGTTAAATGAGCTCAGTCACAGCATTTTGAGTTAATTTTGGCCACTTACAAAATGACCTTTAAATTGAAGGGAACCTGAAAATAGTAGTTTACTAAGGTAGAAAAACGCCAAAGAGATAATAATAGACCATAAAGGAACAAGAATGGTTAAGGATGGAGAAGATTAACACGGATTACAAACGACGAATTTGAAATATTTACATGTAGGTTAGACTTTTCAAGATGCACAAACCTTTTTCTTGGGACAAGGCTTTTCTGTTGTACTTCAAAACATTTCAGTCATTTTAAGTTGTATTTCTGATTTGACTCGGCTTTCTAAAATAAAAGGATATTCTAACAAAGTATCTCAGCAAAATGCTTTTGCACCATAAGTATTATCCTATTTGCGGCCCTGTGATTATGCTGACGTATTACAATATACCGCTGTTAAACACAGAAATATCATGCAAACCCATCCGTTATGTGTTATGATTCATTTTCTTAAGAGAATCATTCCAGAACCAACTTAATGTGGTAATTATTATTTTTATTCATTGTTAACAGGTGTAATATCTGTATTGGCCAATGTTCGTCAGTTCAATGATTTAGCGCACCCCTTGTGTAGAAATCTGAGAGATGGAGACTGGATGATGGACTATGTCGTAGCAAGATTTCTTCCTTTTGTTGGCACAAGACAGGTCAGCCTTGTTCTATTGGTTTAAGTAAAGGCAAAGTCTACCTTTGAGTCTAATTTAGCAGTGGCTCATAAGACTGGCGCAGACCCTTGTTTTCCTTAGCACTAACCGATTAGAAGTATTTCTACTTCCCCTTGGATGGGATGCTAGTAGTCCATCAAATAGTTACCCCAGCATTGAATTCGCCGGTACCCATTTATCACCCTTGATGGAGAGGGGCACTGTGAGAGTAACGTGTCTTGATCAAGTGCACCTTGACTCCGACCAGGTCTTGAACCAGAACCACTCGATCAAGAGCCGTGTCTAGTACCTTGCAATAAGGCCGTCGCGTCTCCCACATTTTGAGTTATTTTGGCCACGTACAAAATTACCTTTCAACTGAAGAAAATAGTAGTTTACTGAGATAGAAAAACACCGAAGAGATAATAATAAACCATAAAGAAACAAGGATGATTAAGGATGGAGAGGATTAACACGGATTACAAACGACGAACTTGAAAAATTTAGGCTAAACCTTTCAAGATGCGCATACCGTGACGTAGCTCCTTTAAGTGTTTAATGGCTTCTTATTTATTTCTACCTACAGCTTGGTGTGTGGCTCGACAAGACGTTTAGTCTGATCAAGGAATGTCCACGATATCTGGTGCCTTGTTATTTTGACGCTATTATCACCCCTCTCTATCTTAAGTTGTTAGATCGTGCTTGGAGTCAAATGTCCAGGTTTGCAAATATTGTTTTTTTTAATTTATTTTACGAACAAGGTCCAGACTGGTTTCACCATGTAAGGTTGTGGGTTTCTCTATGATCTTAGACTTTGGTATCAGTTCCATGATATTAGAAACTAAGGCCTACCCTTAAACTGCCGAAGTAAAAGCCTAGATGTGACCATTAAAATCAAAGCAGTGCTGTTATTTCGTGTTGTGCAAGGTGCTTCTATCATTTAAGTCTGTGCACGTAACTCAAGTGTATGACCATTCAAATGAAAGCTGTTGAGCAGTACTTTCATGTGGTACTGTTTATTGTGCTGTACAAGGTGGTTCTAACTTTAAAATCTGTAGATGAAACCGTAGTGTGTGATTATTCATACAAAAGCTATTGAGCAGTACTTCCATGTCGTGTTGGTTATTATGATATACAGGGTGGTTCTAACCTTTAAGTCTGTGGATAAACCCTAGTGTGTGACCATTCAAATGGAAGATATTGTGCAATGCTTTTAGTTAGTGTGGTGATGTGGTTCGGACGTTCAGTGTATGCATGGAATTCTTGTTGTGGAAAGAGGAGCGTTTCCTGTCGATCCAGATAATGGCTGTGAAGAAGATGATTCTCTTGGATGTGTATCCATTTGAACTGTAGTTGAATCACATTGTTTTTACACTTTTTTTTCAGTTTTGTGAAGAATGGCTCATCGTTTCTTAAGGCTCTTTCACTTGGTTCGCTCCAGTTTGTTGGTTTGTCCCGGTCGGCCTCGCTTCCAAGTCTGTCACCCAAACTGCATCATGGGCCGTCATCCGGGGCAGCTATGCCAACTCTGACGTCACTGGCAGCGGGCTTGCCTCATTTCTCCACAGGCTTCCTGCGCTGTTGGGGAAGAGACACCTTTATCGCACTCAGAGGTTTATTACTTGTGACTGGCAGATACCAGGATGCCAGGTGCGTTTGACTCTTGTAACGCGTTACTTATAGTCTCTCACTTTTTAGCGGTCCCCACGCGATGCGTCTCCTCGCGCGAGGGGATTCTAGCACACGCGCGCGTGGGCTCGCCCACTCGACTAACACTGAGAAAAGTGGGGCACTACTCTTAGTAAAACTTTGATATACAAACAACGTATGAATTAACTAACTCATATCAAACAAACAAAGAGGCGTGGTGATCTAATGGGTTATCCACCCTAGATAGAGAGATCTGGGTTTCGAACCCTGACCAGACAAGTTGTGTCATTTTGCAAGGCAAGTCTTTTTACACTCGGAGTGTCTCTCTCCACTCAGGAACACAAATGGGTATTGGTGGACTGTTAGTACAACCTAACAAACTTCCACCACATAAAGCACGGAAAAATATAATAACATTTCCAGCATAGTAGTTGGTGTGGAAGCCTAAAGAGAACCCATAAGACTTGTTCGTTATAGTGATTTAAGATAACGTCATGAGGAAGGGTACATTGCCATTCCGAGTGGTGGGAGACTATAGCGCTTGTCGCTTCATGCTAAAAAAAATACTAAAATCAATCATGTACAGTTGGCCGGTACAAATAATTTATGACTCCTCTCATTCTGAAGTATTTTTTCCAAGGATTGACTAGCGTTCAAAACATCGTCGCTTTGTTATTTAATTCAGTTATGTTATCTCACTTAAATTTTATAATGAGTGAACGTTTTGTTTGCTTTCTGATACGCATCAATTTGAAACAAAAGGAGGCGAATTCTGACGTCCTTCGTATTACTTTTCAGATGTTTTCAGCTGTTACAAATAAATAGTTTAAGAGCCTTGTCCCCTAACGAACGCAAGTTAGCCATCTATTGTAGCTTTTATTGATAAGAGCCTTAACGACTGGCAAAAATTAAACAAACAAAAAAAGAGTTAACATACTACCAGTATCTCTTATTTGCTTTAACATAAATACCACCTCTATTCCCTATTCAATATTTTGTAGACATCATATCCTGGCATACGCAGCGTGTGTCCGACACGGCCTGGTACCGAACCTTCTGGACGGTGGACGTAAGCCCCGGTATAACTGCAGGGACGCATCCTGGTGGTGGCTCCAGTGTATTCAGGATTATTGTTCCATTGTCCCGGATGGACTTAGCATTTTGTCGGATCCAGTGTCAAGAATTTTCCCCTCGGATTGTTCTGAGCCACAGCCACCAGGCAAAACAGTAAGTAAAGTAAAATACCTTGTTATGGTCATCATTGCTTCACAGCGAAACACGGGTGTAATAGAACTGCGCGCTGACGAAATGTCGGGAGATTACATTTCGTGTTTTGTCCTATTTGAATCTCGGATACAAGAAATTTACAATATGTACGAGGGCATTTCCTTTGTATTTTACTGTAACGTGAAAAATCTACTTGTTGTACAATTGCTGATACTGGAGTACCATACTTACTTTGAGAGAAGACTGAGAAGACGCTAAGTGAAAAGTGTATGAGAACCTGGATTTATTTTTCTCAAAATGATTACGAAACTTTCAATGTCATAAACTTCAAACTAGGAACAACCAAGAAGCGGAATTTTCTAACTAACCTAGTTTTTTCCTTGCAGAATTCTTGAAAACCCGTTGAATTATTATCGAGTTCAGTCCACTCCCATCAGATCAGTTCACTTAGAGTTGTATCCAATCTTGGCTGAAAGTTATCTCAAGTGATATTGATCAGTGATTTTCTCCAAAAAGAACTCTTATATCAGGAGCTGTGAACACTAAACACGCGATACAATGTTGGGCAAAATTTCCGAGATCCACGAGTGATGGCGTCATCTATGTGTCTGTGCTTTTTTTGGCAGATAACAGTTAGCCAATGAGCGTGTGAGAAATTTGACAGTGCTTGCAAAATAAATACCTTTTCAAAAATTATTGAAAAAATGACTTAAAATACTGTGACACACAGACTTTGTAGAAACCTGAGGCAGATGTCTTACTTGTCTTCTTCGTTCCAGGATCAACCGCTGTATGACGTCATACAGGAAGTGATGCAACGTCATTTCATTGGCATCAGTTTCCGTGAGCGGGGAGCTGGGCCCGATCTGGACAATCACATGCACGGGGCTGGATTTAATGTCACTGTTGGTGTCCGGGAGAGTACTGGGTTCGTGTTTGGTGGGAATCAGTGGAATGCTGGGACATGGATGGACAAAGTTGGTGAATCACACACGGCGGGGAACTTTGGTGTGCCTGCTACACCAAGGTAACATAATTCTACTTGCGCTTGAAACACTTGTGCAGTGATTTGACTTCGGTTCGACTCGCTTGCAAGCGAAGTTTTCGTAGTAAAAAAAGTGAATTTTCCGGCACAGCTGTCAAAGTTCGCATTTGATCGATTAGGTCTTCCTGTTGACCTGTACCTCTTTAAAACTTCTATTTTGATTCGTTCTTGTTAATCTATACCTCTTTTTGTTCTTAGAGTTAGGGGCAGTGTTTGTGTTCTTTATCGGTTATCTATTTTTCGTTTGGTCAATTCTACAGAGCCTTGTAAACGGTCCAGGTCGCCCCAGGTCTTTCTTTGCTGTTCTCCATGAATTTACCTGTCTCCTATATTGAACTTTGTCTCGAGCGTTTCTAGTATTGTGTTAAGGAATTTTCAAAATGACAACAGGCATAGCGTTGCGTTTCTGTGTGCCTAATTTTGTGTTTCTGCTCCTTTTCTTGTAGCGAGTAGATGCTTGTTAGAGTGATACTGTTTTGCTCTGTTGTATTGGAAAATTTGATGACTACTGTAGTAATTAGTGATTTCGTTTAACGTTCCATATCTCAGAGACGGTAGCGCTGTGGAGATTGTAGGTCTTTGCAAATCGACTGTGCGCTGGTTAGCCAAGCTGTGTGACCAAAAGAAGTTTCCATATGCTGGTGTATCCAAGCTACAAGATGGTAGGTTTTTCACACATTTTGTCAGAAGTGAGTAATGCTAATCTAGCTTTATAGACTTCTGATTGCGGTCGCTTTTGTTGTGATACCCGGATGTAATATAAACGTCCTGCCCAACTCCATCACGTGACTGTGTCAGCCATGCGTATTGGTCTAGGTACACGATAGATGAGCAAGTCAAAAGCTTGTAGTGAATTTTTAACAACCCCAAGGTTAAGAACAGTGATGTTAAACTGAGATTTTAAGATTGTATGCTGGATGCCAACGCTTGTTATCCAAACAATTTAGAAGTCGTCATACAGCCATAAATCTTTGCATTTAGTATAAATCTACTTGCATTCTATAACGAAAGCCGTTCTCTGATTAGCTACTGATTGGCTACACTACTCACTATCTGTGCTGTTGTAGATAGTGAGTAGCGTAGCTAGTGAGTAGCGTAGTAGATAGTGAGTAACGTAGCGTTTTGAACGACTAGTAGATTTATACTAAAACAATAATTATTAGATTATTCACTCTCGATTTGCATGCGTGATAGAAATTTTGAGCTCATAATCTAACTGTTTATTAGGCATCAATGCTCTCACAATTAGATATGTTACTAATTTCATCACGCTTTTTCCTTCTGGTATCCATTTAGTTCCATTACTATTTTTATGATTGACATGACCATATCATGACATATTCACCATCACAATTTAGATAAGATTCAATTTGTCCTGTAAGGTTTCCCAGTGGAGTTGTCTTACAAAGAGTGGGGGATGAAGATTGAAAATGAGTTTGAGGATAACTTTTGGATACCTGACGATCCTAAACCCAAACAGCAGCAGACTGAGGAGGCAAAACTCATCCACAGAAGAGGCATCTACAAAGACACTGTTGGCGCAAGTCACAGATTCGCTGATTATCAGTTCAGGCCCAACTTGTGTGTGGCTATGACAGTGGTAAGGGAACTCTAGGGCGTGTTCCTGATAGGTACCCTCCATAGCAAGCCAGTCTGGGCGAGAGACCTGTTTACAGGGGTCATAACCCCGGGTGGTTATTAGGCTTTGACGGAAGAGTAACTCGCCCCCCTCCCGGGCAGGGGGGGGGGGGTGAGTCAACTCTCTCCTGGTTATTTTTGACTCGAGTTCCAAGAGTTACTGTATAAATAATGATAGAGACATTTACCTATCAGTTCAGGCCTAACTTGTATGTTGCCATGACTGTAGTAAGGGATCTTAAGGACCTGGTAGGTACTTTTCATAGCAAACCACACTGGGCGATAGACTATTTTATTCATTTCTTTAAAATTAGCAGCGAACTTTTTACGGGGGGTTATAACCCGCAAGGGGTGGCGGGGGGGATTAGTCAACTCCCTCCCTGGTTGTTTTTTATTTGAGTTCCTAGAGGTACCGTATAGACAATGATAGCGACATCTTGCAGGTGGGTTTGAATGTCACGTGATACCTTTGAATTGCAGGCCCCAGAGATGTTTAACCCTGAGCATGCGTGGAAGTGTCTAGATTTGGTGGAGGAAGTTCTTTTAGGCCCATTAGGCATGGCTACATTGGATCCCAGGTAACGCGGACAATTTCGTTGTCTAAAGTGCAAAAATGGAGATACCAAGAGAAAGGTGTTTATTAGTACATGACAAGCTCCGAGTTTTCGCAATAGAAGGCAACCTTCTGACCTTCCACGCACGGGTCGGATGCTCTACCTCTGATTTACAGAAGACTTGTTGAAATGTATACTCTGAAATCTCAATTCTACGAATTTTTACATGCTACACTATAGTCGTCAGTTTCCGTCTGGCCCCATTCTCAACCAGGCTAATGGAAAGCTGCTCTTCACTGCATTCTTTTTGCTCGTCACTCACGTCGCACATTCTTTGGCACGGAATGATTGCGTGACGAGAAAAAAGAATGGCCATGGTATACGAGTATTGTGCGACGAGCAAAATGAATGTCTACATAGAGGGAAAAACTCTACAAAACATACTTGACGAGGATACTTTTTACCGAACATACATTATCCCAACCTGGGTAGTTTTTGGAGTTTCTGTCTTTCGTTCATTGATTTTGATTCCTTGAACGTTGTTGCCAGCAACTGAATAGTTTATTCGTGTTGTTTTTTATCTGCCTGTTCCAGTGACTGGGCTTATGAAGGAGTTTACGACAACGCACAAGATTCATCCTCATACAAGAGCGCAAAGGGATTCTCTTACCATCAGGGACCGGTGAGTGCTTCGTAGATCACAAAAATGTTTTAAACAGTGGTTCAGCCAGTCTGATTGTCCATAGTTAGTGGATTGTCCGGGGGAGGACAAGGAGTCTTTCTCCTACCCCTGGATGGGATGCTAGTTCGTCACAGGGTTAGCTCCAGTATTAAATATGCTGTTACCTGGGTGGAGAGAGACAGTGTGAGAGTAAATTGTCTTGCCTAAGAACACGGACCACTCGATCCAGAGTCCAGAGTGAAGTAACCAAGGCTACACGACCGAAATGTCTGTGTGGAGTCAAGTGTTTTGTCTAAGGGTGCATCTTGAGTGTCTTGAACTAGTGAGACAATACTCTGCACAGGCTTAGGAACAATATATCTTTGAACAGATTGCTTGCAAGTATTGTTATTAAAACCGAGTAAATAGAAAACAAATAGTTGTCGTGGAGTTAAGAAATATTTGTTCTACTATCAAACAAGAATATAAGAAATCAACAACAACAACAAGCTTTATTGCCAGATTAAAAGTTAAACTTGAATTACAGCATAATATATTAATACAAATAAAGGTAACATTTACTCAGAATAACTATACAGCTAATCGAGCTGAGTAAAACTAAATAATGTTTACATATCGGATGTAGGTTGGCACTAAAGCTTCAGGAATGCAAGGAGATAAAAAGAAGACAAAGAGACAAACAATAAAATTTAAAAAAAAAACATAAATAAATAAAATAAATAATTACCAGTTGAAAGCTCATGAACAGTATGAATGTAAGTTATTTAACTCGACTTCGTTTTTAAACGTTTTATTAAAGGGGGAGGTGTTTAATGGTTTCGTCAAGGTGATTCCAAACTTTTGCAGCTGCAAAGTGAATGCTGAATTTCTCATAGTTTGTTTTGATGGTATTGATATAATAGGTTGCTCAATCAAGCTAAATCCTTGTGTTTCTATTTTGCAGGAGTGGCTTTGGTGCCTAGGCCCCTTTCTTAGAGCTCGACTGTACTTCGCCAAGAAACTCCATGGTAAAGAGGGTCTAGGGCGGACAATAGTTCGCGTGAAGAGCATCCTGGCAAGACACAAAGTGGAAATAACAAACTCCCCCTGGCGCAGCTTACCTGAACTTACTAACGCCGGGGGGGTGCCATGTCATGATGGCTGTCCTGCACAGGCATGGTCTGTAAGCTGCTTGTTAGATGTATTGTACGATATGGAGAAATTAGTTCAAGGAGACAATACAACTTGACTGTAGCTGGAAGGCTGGTCTTTTAAGCCGTTATTTTGGATTCCGTAACGTAATGTCACGTCACGTAACGCTTGGGTCGTCTCATGGCGTGACACCGGGTTGCATACGCAGCCGTTATTTTGGTCACGTAACGTTACATCACTGCAGCCGTTCTCTATGGTCGCGTAACGTTACGTTACACATAGTAACCGTTGGTTGGCGTGTAGGCGTTGTTTTGGGTCGTGAGGTAAAATGGAGTAGCTAGGTAGCTATTTAATTAGACGATTTATTCCGTAAATGAAATTGCGTTCACACTAGCTCCAAAAGACATGTTTATTTTCCACAAACTTGTTTCTAATTGCGTTGTTCACAATAGGTGGCTATGTTTCAAGTCAAGTTTCGTTATTTATTTCGTTTTACGGTAGATACATCAGATTGTTATAGCTACACATAAAAGCGAGAATTGGTGCTCGAACTTCATGTTGCAGTTATTTTATTAGCCTCCCTTCGTTCAGTTAGTTCACGCCGTTTTTTCGCGCCGCGCTCCAACTAACTGAACGCGTGGAAGAGGCTATTATTTCAGTTATGGTCTAATTCAAGAGGCAACTTACTTCCTTTTCGCTTTTTGTATCTCTTAAGGTACAATCATGTTCTGACTAAATGTATTTCGATCATTTTTTTATGCAGTGCACCTTTTAAAGATTCATAATAAAACATGTTTCATTCATGCGTAGACTAAACGTGTTTAGGAGAGTGTGAACGCAGTACAAGTCTCGTCTACTGAATGCAGGTCGATAAGTCTTTCAAAACGGCTCTTATAGTGTCAAGGTGTCCCGAAAAATTACTAAAATTTCTTAAACTATATTAGGTTATTTAGGTATTTTCTGGTTTGTGCGTAGTCGTATCTTTATGTTCATCCTGGGCTTATTTTTTGGCGAGCAGGACGATCTGTTTCAAAGCAGCGTGGTAAGATCCCTGCTCAAAGTTTGTGTTCGAGTGAATGTCCCGAGGAAATGGGCAGGACTGCACGCGGCAGTCTAAATGTATTATTAGTGTATTATTAGTATTTAACTCATTGTAATTCAGAGGTAGGATGCGAGAAGTTTCATTAGGTGTAATCTTAAATCTTCTGTATAGCTCCAGATCGATAATTTTTTGGTTTTCTCGTCTGATTCATTTCTTTTAATTAATCGTTGATCATAACGTGGGGAAACAGACTTCCCAGATAACAGCCAATCAGAGACGGTATATAGTATCACGTCATCAGTCTTGGATTTTCGGGTGGGGTTGGGTTGGGGGGGCGGGAGCAGAGAACGGTGGATCTGAGCTCTCATAGGAGATGTGCGTTTTCTCGGGCTGTGTTCATCAGAATCAAGTGTAGGTAGTAAACACGGTATCTGCGGCATAAGTTCGCAAACAGAAAACAGCAGCAGAAAACTTTGTCGCCAATGCGTTTGCGGGATCTTTTGGGTATAGGAGGTAAGGTTTAAAATGGTGGCAACGGAGAGCAAGAAAATTAAACAGTCCTCCAACTGAATGTACTGATTGATTTAGAAAGCACGATCCAGTGATTATTTTAATCTTTGAAAGACATTTCAGCGTTCAACAGACGCCATCTTATCCACCCAAACGATTCCAGAAACCATCACGCACTGATGTACTCAGTCTCTCCATATTTCTAGACTATACCGTCTATACGGAATAATAAATGATCTTTGTATTGTGTGTAGAGAGACTAAAAGTAAGCTTTTAAAATATTAATCTATCAGTAGTTATCGCTACCAATAAAATCATCAAATAATTGTCACGTGGGCGTAATGTCATATCTCTTTGATGACGACATTTATGTGACGTCATTTAACTACAATGAAAAACCCTGCAGTTACTGGGAGCGAGGTCTGGCAGTTTTTTTGATATTAAAAGCTGTTGTGTTTAACGTCTCATTTGGGATTTTCAGAATTTAACGAGGAAAGAATATTTGAGTAAAGGGACAAAGGAAAGCAATGGAGGATATTTTCAGTTGTTCAGTATTAGTTATTTAATCATAAGCACCGGAGAATGCGTTTCTAGCCTTCTGATTAGTTCACTGATTCTTGATTGTCAACCATTATACCTGGGTTTGACCTTATGTGGAAAATGAGTGCTTATCATGGTCACAGAGGGCGCGTTCCATTCGACCAAAATTTCTGGAAATTTCGGTTCAAAATTGAATGGAACAGAAAGTTTCCGAAAATTCGTTTTGAAATTTTGGTCAACCTCTCGAGGATGTCCCTTTTTTCGGAAATTTGAAATTGCGGACATTTCCTGTTCCATTTGGCATTTCTACCCGGTATGAGTCGGTCCTAGTTCCTCTAGTCGTGAATATTGCCTCGACCAAAGCTACAAGATGGCGGCCAGTCGACACTACACTGGATGCAAAACGATCTGCCACAGTTCAAGCCTTTTATTGATTGCCTATCCTCCACAAAAACGTTAGGATCTGCTATTCTGGAAAATTGTGGACTGGTCGTTCCGAATATCCTGTGGGTATTTGCCCGGTTTGCATAATCTCCCGCGAGAAAAGTTCGCAAGTTTCTTATCACACGAAGATAATTCTTGAGTCGGTCAGGTAAATATCTCGGACGAGTTTACTTAAAGTAATCGTGAATGCGTGTTAAATTTCTCTGCATGAAGCAGCTTACTGCCCTTTAATCAGCCACTTCATTATTATCCTTCAGCATTTTGGTCGAGTAAATCTTGGCGGGAAATGTGCCCAGGCGGGAATAGAACGAGATCGGTCCGGTCTGCTGGAAAATACCGTTCCATTCGGAGGCGTACGAAAATTTCGGTAATTCAAACCGGAATTTTTAGTCGAATGGAAGGCGCCCTGAATGTCATATTTAACTTAACTACGTAGAATTGGATTCAAATTCCGAGGGGGTGGGGGGGACAAATTTGTCATGTTGCAAGACAGTTGTTTGAACAATTCCAACGTTAAAGGAGCTCAGTCACGGTTTGCGCATAATGAAAAGTTTAGCCTCAATTTTTCAAATTCGTCGTTTGTAATCCGTGTCAATCTTCTCCATCCTTAGCCATCCTTGTTTCTCTATGGTTTATCATTATCTCTGGTGTTTTTCTATCTTATTAAACTGTTATTTTCAGGTTGCCTACCATTTAAAGGTAATTTTGTATGTGGCCAAAATAACTCAAAATACCGTCACTGAGACCCTTTAATCAAAACTTGATTTATTTCTCAAATCGTTGGATTGACTAGGGTGTGTTATTCCAGAAATCCTTTTGAAAATAGGAATAGAAGCTAAAGAGTCTGCAGATAGATGAGCCTCCCTCCGTAGTGGAGGTGGGGAGGAAGAAGCGCTCTGCTGGGATATACGAGCGCCCATATATTTACAAAGATCAGACATGATTTTTCTTTCATTTGCCAGGAAACTCTATTCATTACCATCAGGAACATACAGCTGCTCCGGAGTTATATGCTCCTGTCCCACAAAAAAAGATCCACTGACCAACTTGCGGTTTGGAAAACACCAAAGTGCACATCATTCTTCATAAAACAAAGTCTTCCAGCGGAAAATGCCCCTGAATAGCTTAACACAGAAGTACGATCCCCGAACCCTGTATTACTGTAAGTACCTTCTTCCTGGGCGACGGTTCTGCTCCTCCCATTTGGCCGGTAATGCGACAGGTAATGCGATACGCTTCATATCTTCAATTCTCGTATAGGAACACGGTGCGTTGAAAACGCGTGAGCGATGCTCACTAATCTGTAACTGTGTTTCGAATGGGGCAGGAGCTTGAGAGCCCTTAGAGGATAAACCATGCTTTTATCTTTATCCCAGTGTTACAAGAAAAAAAAATTGGACTCAGAGACGAATTTTACCGCATGTTCACAGTTCACACAACAGTTTCTTCCCGCTCTTTCCCGCGTATTTTCACTTGATGTGCACTGCAAGCTTCCGTAAAATGCCTGACTAGTCATGCCTTCATTCTTTTTAAGCGCTAAAAATTATCATCTACTTAACTAATATGGAGATACCAGAGCAAATGGAACACCAAGCGATGTAAACATATGTTTTATAACAACCGACTTGCAAAAAGCTCGCTAAAGATGCAAAATTAACTTTTTAACTTTTTGGGAGTTTCGCACAAAGCTAAACTTTGGCCTAAGCTTTGGCAGCTATAAAAGGTTTCCTAGGGCTGCGACTTACTTTTGTTAGAAGAACGAAAATCCTTAGAGTGGCTATAAGTTATTGAGACGCCAATCTGTTTCAGGTCTGAAAATTTGTTAATGGCACTTTTGTAAAGGCAGTAATAGTTTGGCCGTGTGTTCGCTTAACGCAAGAAAGACTGGAAACGAAAGAGAAACGCAACATGGCTGCGGAGAAAATCTTTATATTTCTACGCCAAAGAACCGATGAAGAGACTGCCTTTGGTTTTTTTAGCCTTTCTAAACGTATTTTCTGATGGGTATTTGCATTTCAATACAAGAATTATGCCTGCAGCAGGCTGCAAAACACGTAAAATGGGGACCGCGTTGACTGACCGTCGTAAATAAACAACAGCCCGGTAGGAAATGCAAAACTGCTAAGGTGAGCTTAAGCTTTAACTCAAGAGCTGTTATTTACGAATAATGGTTTTTAAACCTAGTTATTTTTTCATTCTTTTCATTTGATAAGTTTAAGATTTAATTCGGTTAGATTGTAGTTCTCCAAATGTCAGAAGTGTTTCACGTAAAGCGGGAATTCAAATTCTTACGTCGCACACGTGCGCCGTTGTTTTGAGCAAAAATATCCGGAAGCTACTGTATGTTTGAGTTAGTAGCTTGAAAAAAGAAATTTCGAACCCCTTAAGTGATGATTTTAGACAATAAGTAAGATGTTAAAACTTACTTAACTCTCATTCTCTCCCAGACCTTGTTAGCTACAAATTTGCACATGTGCAAATCTCACATCTTAGAGGCTAAACTCAATGAAGAAAATGCCACCTCTTCATGCAAATTGATTTCATGAAGTATTCTGTAATAAATCCATAAATATTGGTCAACTGCAACAACAACTTCTACTCGATGAATTAGATTAATACATGCTATTCCTTAATATTATTTTTACCCTGATGTTAATGAGTATACATTTAAGGAAACTTATCATAACCATGTTGTTGCTATGTTATGAAAGAATTGGTTCATGCTTTTAGCTGTTCATTTATATCAAGTTATGAATGCACTTAGAAAGTTTGGAGAGCACTCAAGAAGCCAGAGTTGCTCTTGGCTCGGTGGGCCTAGTACGCAGGTCACGGGTCACGGGTCACGGGTCACGGGTCACAAGTCACAGGTCACGGGCAACTGATATTCAATTCTTTACTTTAATGATTTTAAGACATTAAAACAAACAAAGTTAATTGAATATCCTTTTTCGCAACACAACAACAGTCGCACTACATGCATAGATGTAAAAAACGAATTCAGCGTCAATGGTTAATCGCATATATAAAACAGTGTGAAAAAGGTACATTTTTATATTTTTTATCTACAATAGCAAAACAGAGCAGAAAAGGAAACAGGGACTATGGTACTACATTGATAAGTAACTGATATGAAGTTGGGAGTTTACGGACAATGGTCACTGATATGAAATTTAAACAACTTTGGGACCTGACTTGACTGACAACTGTTACTCTGAACATATTTCTTCAAGTCCAGGTGTTGAGGCTTAGCACTACAAGGGATTTTTAGGTGGGGCCTTGCAAGGTGGGACTGGTAATTGAAGGTTTTGATGTGACGTCATCATTTCCAAAATTAGAAATTACCAGTCCTTCTGAAGTTCCTTTATAGTTTCATCAGATAAAAGACCCCGCTTGACAGGGTTCTTCATTTTGTAATAGAGTACTGGCACGGTTGATTATTCAAGTTGATGCATTGCATGACATTAAAATGGCAGACCGAGAAGACTCTAGTGTAGGTCACAAGAGGAGTTATCGCTGAAGTTTCTGCTAACAGAACAGTTCTTGGACTAGAAAAAATCTTAATTTCAACGTGTTGAAGCCCTAGAGAAGTAGCATTTCTTTTGAATAGCAAAACTCAATGACAGACGTTTCTGTCATGTGCGAAAAAATTTTGTTGAGGTTGTTTACAGGTCAATCATCTATCATTTTCTGAGATTCTTGACTTCATTTATAGAATGGCTTTGATTTTTTATTTTTGATGGCACGAAAACCAGCAATAGAAAGAATTATCAATCAGTGTTTCAGCCAGAAAATTTTTCTTGAGGGCCAAAGTGGACCCTGAAGACCTTTTTTAGACGCCTATTTGTTAGGAAAGGGGCCAATAAATTGAAAGCTATAGAAGGAAAAATGTGTCAGGGTACCAAGGAAAATAAAGCAGTTTATTAGGATCTGCTTTCTTCCTGTGGCCGGTCGATTCGTCGTTGTCCAAAGAGGTCCATAGCCGTGCTCTTTACCGAAACCCTAAACCTCCATCCATCTACCACTTTGTTTCCAAAAGTCTCGAGAGGCCCCATAGTCCATGATTTGCATCAAAACAGCGCACATTTTCAAAGTGGTCGTGTGCGAAACAAAAAAATCGACAAAGTTTAACGCTAACCAATTTGCAGTACTTCATGCTCGCGGTCTTAACGGGTCTTCACACACAAATTGTCCATGTTATCGTCACTTTTAGGACTTTGACAACCATTTCTCTGTAGTTGAGTATTCTGTAGCATATTTCCTTTCCATTTTTGGCTCCACAAAGGTATGTTCTGATCAGGTTTGGAATCAAAAACCACTCATGCTTCAAATGGACAGGACGCCATTTTGAATTTGTCCAAGGGCATATTCTCGCGTTTGTACTACCCACCAAATACGTACACTGAGACAATGGCGTGACTTTGAGACAAACTTGTCGGGGAGAGGGAGATATGGGAGAACTTGTTTAATCCAGGTTTAATGCATAAATTTATTGTCTAACATTGTGTTTTTGTGATGTTTGTATATATAGTTTGTATGTATACTAGAGATGTTTGTATTGTATGTGTAGTTTTGCAAGTGGAGTAAAGTTTTGCAGGGGCTTTTTTCTGTATCGTGGAAAAAACCTCAAAAAATGGCAAAAATTAGACCTTTGACCTGTTACCTGTGATCTGTGACCTGTGATGTATGGCCTGTGACCTGTGATCCATGACCCACGACCTGTGACCTGTGACCCTGCTTGACCCGTGACCTACGTATTAGACCCGCCACTCTTGGCTGTGCCTCGAGCAACTCTTGCATTTCTCTTGTGTCCTCCAAACTTCTTACATGCATCCAAAATTCTATATATGCCCCCTAAGGCTCGCATAAGTGATAAGCCAATACCTAAATTATTGCCGGTTTTCATATGACATCATTTTCCAAAATAAGAAATTACCAATCCTTTTGAAGTTTTAGTTTCATCAGATGTAAGACCCTCTAATAACTTGAAGTTTTGCAACATTTAAGTCTGACAGGATTCACGTTTGAATTTCCAACTTTATGCCTTGCGTGACAATAAAATGGTAGCCCGATAAGGAGGGGGGCATTGGGATTTTCAGTTTTGCAATTTTGACTGTTTTTTAGATCGATTTTTCGATTTTTGTGCCAAAAGATTTTGGTTTTTCAGTTTTGGTGTTCTGTGTGGTGTGCAGATTTTTCGTTTTTTATTATATGGTTTTTGCTTTTCATAAAAAATACTTGCAGTTTTTCGGTTTTGGTATCCCATGTAGTTTTTGGTTTTTCCTATTTTGTCCTGTTTGGGTTCCGGTTTCTCTTTGAGTTGAGCGGCAATTGATTTCGAATAGCCACAAAATGCCAAAGTTATTAAGAAGAATGCATGAGAAACTAAATGTCACAGCAGGGGATCACACATCTTGAATAACGCCCGAGACTTTGACCTCGCAGACCAGGGCGATCATTAGGTCAGTTTCCAACGTGCCTCCCACGCCAGCAACGGAAGGAGCAAATTATTGTGGATTGTGTTGCATTTTTTTAAGAAGAGGGGAAAGGCGGCGAGAATTTTTGAAAGAAAAACACATATAGATAGAAAGTGAAAAGGGAAGAGAGAAGCCTGCAGAAGCTAAAAGATACTAAATAACTAAAAGATACGAAGGCGACAGACAAGTCCATGACATGCACAAATACTTTGATAAAAGTTTGCTCTGTATGCCCCACTTGTCACCGTTGTATTGGTTTTTGACAGTTTTGTATGTGGTTTTCGGTTTTGGGCGAATTTTTTTGTGGTTTTGTGGTTTTGGAAAATTTTTTCTTCGGTTTTGTGGTTTCTAATATACCCCAATGCCTCCCTCGATAAGGCTGTCAAGTAGGTCAAAAGATGTGTTATTGCTCAAGGTTTTGCTAAATAGACAGTTCTTGCTCTAGAAGAAGTATGAATTACAATGTGTCTGAGCTCTAGAGTAATAACAGTTGGTTTTAATGCCAAAACTCAATGACAGATGATTCTTTTACTTTACGGACGCCATGTTTGTGTCCCTCCAAGGGGCACAAACATGGCAACTCCATACAAAGCTCCATAAATCTGAGTGGAGCACCTTCCGATTAATTTATGAATGAAAAACTGCACAGACCTAAATCTTGGCTAGGTTGTTTATAACTCAGTTATCTTTCACATCCCAGCTTCTTGACTTAATTTATTGAATGGTTACGATTTTTATTTTTGATATTTTATTTTTATTATTTTATTTTTGTGACACTGCAAACCAGCCATAGCGGAGGTCCTGCATGCTTAAGGCGCACAAGTGGAGCCCCATACCTTGGAAAATTTGGTAACCAATCAATTTCAAAAATTTTGGCTGTCATGTGACTACCATATGTCCATACACCAAACCCAATACCTTGAAAAATAAGAGAGCAGCCCATTACCATAAATGCATCTTTGATATAGAGTGTGTGCATTGCCATGCAATAAAAAATAAAATAAAAAACCATGCAGTGGATAAGCCAAGAAATTGTGATATTATAGACGATAAATAAAGGAGACAGTTCCAAATTTAAGGTGTGTGTGTTGTCCTAAAGTTGAGATATTTGTCGAAATGTTTCGCGCAAATTAATTATAGAGCTTAGTATGGAACCGCCATGTTGGAGGACTTCCTTAGTCCTCCAATATGGTGGCCGGAAAATAGTGTAATCATCTGGAACTTACTTTGGCTATCTAGTGGACTGATTATCTGAACCAAACCAAAAATCATTTACACAAGCACTTTTCCTAATACTTTAACTCCTAAAATGGCTAAAAATCACAAGATAGTGTATATTTTTCAGCAAACACGATCTTAGCTTTTTGTCACGCACTGCCATAACTTTGAAATTCAAAATGCGCTGGTTTCCAAACGGAGGACGCTAATGAGCTGGACAGTTGTAAACAGATATAAATTTAGTACCTCTTATGCCTGATGAGGATAAAACCTTTAGTGGCTCTTTAGTTTTGGATTTGAGAATTTGATGGCGTCACATGCACACACTCTATTGGATGCCCATGTTGTGCTTAATTGACAGTTGTCAAAACAAGCTATCTGCTGACTAGTATCACGCTGACCAGGTACTGGTTTTTGATTCGGTCAGTCAGGCTATTACTCTGGGGGAGAAGGAAGGAGTACATGCAAAGGCAAAATTTCATCCCAAATTAACCCCTGGCATGTTGTTGACTTTTCTTTCCACATATTCCCTGCACAATCACCTCTTGGAAAGTCCCTGATATATTGCATACATAATTTCGACAATCTTGGTTACGCTCATTGGGTATGCTTTGTTAAAATTTAACTGGAAAACAATATTGAAACCACACGCTGAACAATTGCATGCTCACAATAATTGACAATTTTTAAGTTTCTGATCCAAGAAAAACAAATCCTCTTTTTCCTTTATGGTTATCATTGCAATCAGGAGCTCCACTTTTAGGCTTGGCTAAATCTATTTAATTTATTATACTTTAGTCTTTATGCAGGAAGTTTTTATTATAATTATATTTGTAGCTACAGTGTCTATTTGGAATTTAAAAATTTATCGTTCTTTTTGCAATTGGACATTTTTGCCCTTTCTAGGAAGTGTTTTAGAATTGCAGAAATGATTTGGAATTAGTTAAAGAAGTTAGACTTTCACTCTATTCTTACTGAGGATTGTAAAACACTTCTTACACGTACATGCACATGTATCTGCTTAGCAAAAATTTTATTTAGGGCAGTCAGTTAGTTAGAGATCAGGAGTCATTTAAGAGTACCTTGAAAAATTTTATTCTATGCCCAGGAGCTTAGAATGCTTGTTTGCTACAGTGCACATACATGTATTGCAGACATGCTGCTCAGTTTATTTCTGTAGTGTTAATTAACCTCGTAGCCTGGAGCAAACAACTATCATTGACTTATTAGAAATTTTCAAATGTTTTGCTCTTCAGTGCAGTTCTAAGTGTCGAGCTTCTTGTTTGATTTTGGTAGATGCAGTTCTTGAATCAAGTCCAAATATTCAGCCTTTCCTTTTAACTGCCTTAATTTGCAACTATGTACTGTCAAATTTCATTTGATTTTCTAAATTCTGAAATTTTCATTAATTTTTGACTTTCACTGAGTCTGTCCTGAATCCTCTTGCACATGACTTTTGCTTTCCTTAAGAAATTTTCATGTTTCATCAATTTTGCAGTTTTTCAAAAGCTGTTATTAAAAACTAAAATTGGGAATGAGTAATTTTGTGTGTTATTATTAGTAGTGTTTGTAGAGCCTACATTCAATCTTGGTCATTACTTTTTATGGGACCATTTTCAAAAGTGCACTTAGTGATTGAATTTTTATAGCAGCCACAAAGTACATTGTAAACAGCCACATGCTTAGCAGGCTCCTCCAGTGAGCTGTCAAACTCACAAATGCAAGCTCACATGGAGTGTTTCAGCTACTTCAAAGCTGGATCTTCTTCGAGTTCTCAAAATGTTTTTCTAGCGGCTTTGTAGCAGTTGTTAAGTAGTCTTGAAGGGTTTTGTATCAGTTGTTTCAAGTGTTCCCCCATCTCATCCCATCCTCTATACTTTTGATCCAATCGTGCCTGGAATGAGGTCTCATGGTTAGCTTACAGGGATTTGCTGGCCATGGGGGCGGTATTGCATCTATTGCATCTATTGGGGCTGAGGCTGGCCACAGTGGAAGCCCCTGGATACCCCAGGCACACACCTTGGTTGGGTTAATCTATTAGAGAAATATAAGTGATGTCTTTACAATAAATGTTTGGACTGAGTTCTCGATAATTTCACCATCAACAAGAATCCTTTCTGAATTTGTCAATTTTTTAGTCAGCAGTGAACAAGATTGAACAGACAGTTGACAAACCAAGATGGGTCATTGGATACACCTAGATGGACAGTTGACAAACTTGAATACACAGTTGACAATATTGGTCTCGTGGGGGAAAAACTGGATGGACTCAACTCAACAACTCTGGATGGACAGTGGAAAAGCAAGAACATTCATACATGTACCTTGCCCAACCAGGTAAAATAATGCAACCAGGTTTAACTGGTAGAAAAAAAATGTAATATACTGTTAATTACCATTACAACTGTATTTCCTTGTACATAATAATAATATTGTTTTTTTAATAATAATCACTGGACTGAGTAGTTGAGAATTTCACCACCAGTGAGAATTGTGTCTCAATAAATAAATAAATTATGTCTCAATAAAGAGGCCCTCTAAGTGAGGGCCACAAGTTTGTTTGTTTATGTCCACCATAATTATGTGTTAATGTGCAACTAGCCCCCTGATTTTTTTTGCGCTTAAATAAATTTCCTAATTTTTCTGATATAATTAATTATCATTGTAGCTATTTTCATTAGTTTTCTATGTATTTTCAAAGTCTGTAAAATTACATGTAGCTCTTTCTGCCCCATGACCAAGCAATGGTGAAGAATGGGGCGAGCTGGGCAGTGGTGTCATCAAAGGACTAACAATGTTTTGCTTCTTAGAAGAGTGTATGCAAACATGCGATAGTGTGATTCAAAATCGTTGCAGAATGCAACGAAGATGTGTTTTGGAGGGATTTGCAGTACAGCATACTTAGGGGAGAGCAATCCTCTTCATTCAATACCTATATCCTAATGACACTCATCCAGAAGTGAGAAAAAGCCAAAAGTAGTGCGCAGACGTGTGCAAAGTCGGACATTGAGCAGTTCTTGGATCTTGGGCTCGCCACGGCTATAAAAACCTAGGATTTCATGGCCTGTACATTCTTCCCAAGCTTCTAGGACACAAATGGTTAAGATAAGCTGGGAACCATCTGACTATTCAATTAAAACGAGTCCCAGATGTCCCAGACCAAAATAATGGAAACTACTGTAGATGAGATAATTATACAGCAAGTTATATGCATCAAGTTTTCTTTGTCCTCGAAATAGATCTAGCTTTCTAAACAAATAATCAACCTCACTATGTCCCACAACGAGGTGATTGAGATAAGTGAGGCCTCAAGCTGCAGAACTAGCTATGTATTTGTGGATTTCAAATACAACCACACGCATGAGGCTGACAGTCAGCACTGGAGTTTCTCATATGCATACACAATTGTTTTGTTCTTTGAGCAACGAAATATATCTCAGTTACAAACTTAACACGAATCAAGCATTGATTAGTACAGTTGACTTCCAATAACGCGAACCTTCAGGGGAAATAGTAAAAGGTTTGAGTTATTGGAAGTTCAAGTTATCGAGGGTAAAATTATATAGAAAATGGCCTGAAGGGAAATGAAAATAATATTTCAAGATAGGGGGGGGAGTTCGAGTTAGCAAGGGTTTGTGTTATCGGGAGTCAACTGTATACATGTACGAGGAAAGTAAAACAAACCATTTAGATTCAACGTTACCAAGGCAGATTGTAGCATCAAAAGGAAGCTAAAGCGGGAGACCCTGGCGGAGAATGAGCTTGTTTTTGACGGAAACACAAGACTCAGGCTATCACAGTAATGTGCAAGCAAGCGAAATGTGCAAATTTCATTCTTTATTCACATGAACTTTCTGGGAGAGTTCACGCGAAAGTTCGAGTGACAATTCGAGGCCTTTTGAGCGAAATTTCCCTGGAACAAAGAACGCTATTTCGTTACATTTTTGGTACGAAACAAAATTTTACGATGACAAGCGTCCTTTCACTAACTCAGTGCACGAAATTTTGCGTTAGACAGACACAACAATTCTTCACACAATCTATTCGATCTACCTGTCACATAACGTTCGCGAAATAATTTATACGAAAGGTTTTCAACGCACTCCCTAACTGGAGTTCAATCACGAACGCAAAGAATAAGAATTACAAGTAAAACTTACCAGGAGTGAAGACTTCGAATGTAGTTTCATTCCAGAAGAGACAAAACATAAGCCCATTTTGATCAGTGTAGTTGTCAGATATCAGCTGTGTAGAAAGTTATCCCTGTTTTTCTCTTAAACCAGGCACTTCCCTGGGGCACTTCAAATCAGTACACATGTTTTTGTGCGAGATAGTATCTGAAATGGTTCTTTCATTTTCACAGATTAATTTTAGTACTCCGATATTTTGATAAACATGAGTTTGTTTAATGCACTGAATGTTTCAATAACCATGATTTCGTGGTTGTCAAACGCTCGTGTAAAATGCGTTCGTTGTTTTTCGGTCCGAGCCCCATGCATTTGGCTGACTTTTGAATGCAAATTATGTCATTTATGCTGGAAGTAGCGTGAGAAAGACAAATTTTTACAAACCTCTCCCCCAGTTCGCAGTTTTTCTTGCCTGTCCGAAGTCGCCCGATCTCCCCACGGAAATGAAATGCCGCGAGTTAATACCTGAGGAAACCTGAAGCGTTTTAGCAAGATTCTGCGTTTAAAATGGGGAGCTGGGAAAGGATTTTGTAAAGATTTGTCTTGTCAAAAAAGCATGTGAGAGGGAGGGGAGCTTGAGTACGTGCTGGATGACGTGATTGGTACCGGTTCAATAGTACGATCGTGTTGCGAAAAGTGATTTGAGAAAAAACTTTGCTAAAGATGCTAAAATTCTCCAACTGTCGTGAAAGTATTTGAAAACAAATCTGGCCAAGTTGTAGAAAAATCAAAATGTTTTGGCAGAGAGTTGCCTCCCTTGTTGCAAGTTTTACTGCAAGCTTGGAGTACTTGCATGGTTGAAACAGCAAGTTTGTAATGAAACTGTGATGCTTCTAGCTGTTAGGATGCAGTAACAATCAAACATTCAATAGGTAAGATTGATATAATACAGTCGAACCTCCGGTTGCGACCACCTCTCGTTAGCGACCACCTCTCCTCAGTGACCTGTTTTTCTAAAATACCAAAAGTTTCCCAGTCAAATCACTCTGTTTGGAACCTCTTGTAAGCGACCACCTCTCATAAGTGACTGCGACCACTTTTAGAGCCAAAAGTTTGCAATTTTCTCTTGTTTGTAACCTCCCGTAAGTGACCACTTGACAGATAATAGAAAGGAATGTAGATATTAAAGTGTTGTAACTTCTTCATATCCCTGAGTAGCACAAGAGACGGAAATTTCTCAATGGGAGAACCGGATTTTTTTTCTTGAAATTGACTTTTACATGAATAAAACATTGCATCGGCATTGGCACAAGGGGTAAGTCTCTGCAGTTACCACATTCTAATGAGGAAAATTTCGATTCAATATGGTCAAAGCTCTCATAAGCAACCACTTAGGCTTGACATTTTGGGTGGTCACTTACGGGAGGTTCGACTGTAGTTGATTGAGTTGATGAACCTAATTCAGATGTTCTCTGCGTCTCTTTACACAACTTACATCAAATCACAAACTGTAGCTGTATTTCACTCAGTTTGTATCAGAATGCCTAACTACCAGAGAGAATTTTCTTTTGAAAGTTCGCGGCTAACAATCAAAAAGAGTGAACTTTCCCTCGAAATTTCGTGAGTCGTTAGCATCCACAGCGAATTATCGTTCAAAAGTTTGGGAGGAATAAAACAATAAGTGCCTTGAGAGTTTGTGGAAAAGTCACGGAATTTTGTTTGAAGCGAAATTTCTTTGAACAGCCATGAAAAGCCAAGAAATTCGTCGAAATTCGCTTGCGTTACTTTTGCACAATACTGTGGCGTACGTGAAAAGACTTAAAAAACAAAAGAGCAGTGAAGGAGAGATGTATTTATTTAACTGATACCATACTGAACCTTTCTCAAGATCTTGTCAAAGAATTTTTAATTACTAGTATGAAAAATGCAACTTTGCGTAACTCGCAATGTTTATGTTTGTACCACTAACTGACTTTGTATACCTATCGTCAGTCAGGAATAACAAAGTGAAAAGACAAATTTTTCTGCATTTTTGAATAGTTAGTGGAAAAATATGCTCTCGTCGTTATGAATTATCAAGGGTTCAGTAAGAGTACTAAAAGAAGTGTTGTATGTAGATCAGTAGATTAGCCAAATGGGCCAACAAATTGTTGAGTGAGACTTGCAGTGTGGCAGGCTTGACTGGCAACTCGCACTTTGAAATAAAAAAAATGTTTACATCATAACTGTCCTAATCGTAGCTAGACTCCAAATTGTACTTCTAGATGATAGAGTTCTTTCATTTAAAAGTCTTGTTCATGTTTGATAAAATATGAAGTACGAATACCCCAAATATGTTTTCACAGTGCTCGAAATCCAGTCAAATGTTTCTTGAGTGTTTTGAGCCATGACCTTCGATGACGTCACAAGAAGCCCGACCCAGATCCCACTATGCTCGGTCATGGGGCAAGAAATTACAACTTTAAACGCCTGTATCATCGCAGGGATTTTATCAATCAAAATAATTTTTCACTGAAGTAATTGGGAAAAGTAGTAGATTTCATTAAAGGAAAAAAAATTTGGGGTTAGTTGCACTTTAACCCTTAATAAAGGCTTCATCTCATCTCATCTTATCTTACATGTATCTTATATTACTTAGCTGGCAACGAGCAAGCTTGGAAACACAGTGGACAAACCAGGATGGGACATTGGATACACCTACTGTAGATGGACAGTGGACAAACATGAATGTACAGTGGGCAATATTGGACACATGGTGGAAAATCTGGATGGGCATGAGTGGACAACTCTGTGTGGACAGTGGAAACCAGGTAAATACACTGTCTTGTAATCATCTTGGATCATGTGTTCTAAAGACTTCCATGGTTGAGTGTCGATACATGTACTCTCAAATGACATCTTGATCTGTACTCAACCGAGGACGTGATCCATACTCGGTCGACACTCATTCAACTCTTGATCAACAGTTGGTCAATTGTTGGCCGAGTGTCTACCAAGGTGTTGATGGAGTTTCGATTGAGTATTGATTGAGTGTCGATTGAGGTTATTGATTGACACTCGACTCGGATGCCTTTAGTACACATGATCCAGCATCTTTGCTAGATATTCTTGCTAAAATTTTAGGCAAAGCAATGTGAACCTGAGAGAATCTCCTCATAGCTCTCATTGCGTTGTAACACCTTTCCATAATAAATAATACATGTTATACTTCCAAGTACATGTAAAATTAGACAGGAGGTCAAGGCTTTCCATTCAAGCAGGAAATCTTTGGAGCAGAACATTTACAATATGGTTTTTATGACATGTACCCCCTTTTTGAAAGTCCGTAATGTGTGTTTTTGGGAAGTGCATGTATGATATTCATACAACTGATAAAATTATATTCATGCTTGCAATGCAAGCCAATTAGAACTTAAGGAGAGTTTTAAAACCCAACAGTTTCAAAGAAAGATTAATTAGCAAGCTAAAGTGAAATTTTCCATTGGGGAATGAAGGAAGGATTTAAACTGACAAACCTCCATGAGAGGGATATCAAAGCCCATTACACAGAGTTTTCATATGCATTGTACTCATGGGTCAACCGTTTCCTGTATCTTTTTTTTCATTGCTTTATTCCAAAAAATAGAAACTTCAGATACAGGTAATAATAACTGACCCTAAGGCTTAGTATGGGATATGGATGCCCCTTGTGATATTCTCTTGATATTGTCTACACCAGCATTATGAAAAATAAAAATGTCTGCTACATTAAAAATTTTCTGTTTCCAGCATAATGTTCACTTATTTTAAGTACAAGAGTTGTGCATGTATGCAGCAATATTCCTGATCAAATGTATTTGAAATATCACACCAAGACAAACATATCTGTTAATTTAGTACTAAGTAGGAACATTCAAATGCTTTATTTACAATTGAATAACTGTTTAATGTACATGTATTGCATACTCATTGACTAATAAGAGAACAGTCACACCAATGACGCCATCACAAGCTAAGCAAGTCTTGAAAATTTTTCCAAACTTCTTACAGCACATTATGTTAGTGTTGTCAGTTCCTGATTGAAGTTTATTAAGCAATAAAATTGCATGCAAATAGTGTTCATAATTAGCCTGTTGCCATGGAAGTGTGAAATCATGCGACCAAACAGTTGACAAACAAAAAGTTTCCATTTAATTTGTGGGCAAAGTTTGACCACTATACATGTGGCTTTGAATGCTGTTTTTGTGAGAAAGTATTGAATTCAGCATGGGCACTTTGTTCCCCTCTCTCGTAGGCTAAATTTGGTTAAGGTGACTTTAAGGTTATTCCAAACCTTCGCAGGTGTCCTCCAGAAAAATTTCATGTGCACACTGTTTTCAAAGAAACCTGTATATCAATAGACAGGTAATGAAATGTAGAATTCTGTAAAATTTTATTCCATTTTGCTGATTGCTTTCCTAAGGAGGCAGAAGTCATTAACGCCAAAATGACTCACTGAAAATCTGGCAGATTAATTGCAGGGTTTTCATAAATTTTTCAAGTAGAAGGGCAGCTGGTATAAAGTAGGCAGATACCCAAATTAGTCGAGGGTTGAAGGCCCACGAGCGCCTTGGGGGGTCTGGGGACACGCCCCCCCCGGAAATTTTGAAAAATTGAAATCCCAGGAATGCATTTTCCTTGATTCTGGGAGGGAAATTCTCATTTTGTCATTTGTCTTCATTTACACAATTCTACTAGAATTAAACAGTGCTAGACATAATGGAATTGCTCGCTATTATATTCTCTGGCGCTTTTAGTTTTAGCAAAGCCCACGAGTCCTGAATTTATGTTTTTCTATTCAGTAGATAGAAAAAATGATTTTTAAGCCTGTGTTGCAACATTTAGTTTTTTATAGCCTGTTCAAATAAAGCAATTGCGTTATGTGTAATCAGATAATAAATGCAGATGGAAAATAGTGCTTATGTAAGTTGCTGTTACTGATATACCAGCATGCAAAACTTGAAATGTATTGAATTACTAAAAGCTAACCTTTTGATGTTTTGGACACAACTGAAAAAAAAAAATTATCCATGATGCCTTGAGATCTGCATTTGCTCGCCATGATGAATTTAACCATTTTAATGCACAGAACCATGAGAAGGCACATGCTTACAAACATGCGGCATGTCATGTGCAAGAGTTATGTAACAGCAAAGGCACTTCACAGGAGAAAGGCCCGATGAATGCAAAGTGCAACTGCCAAAAAAAACTTTTCTCGCAAAAGAAAATGATGCAAGGTAATTGACGAAAAAGGGTTTTTAAAGGTACATGTAATATTCAACTCACAAAGAGTAGTTAATTTTTATTAGAGGCTGACATGTGTATTTTTTTGTTAATTTTGTACTTGACATACTTAAAGAAGGTGAGTACTCCTTTCAAAGTAGTCGGGTGCTGGTACCCAGATCCCGGCTTCTAATAACAACCCTGTTAATTAGGTATCAAATGCGATCATTGATGCAAAATAACTGTGCAGTGTTAATCACAAAGCATCAATCTCTCGAGGGGTGTCAGCATTTTCTTTTCTTTTTATTGGTTATCTTTTTATAGATCTGTCAAGTTCCACTATCAAAAAGTTTGCTTAACATGTTGCTTTAGAGGCTGCTATGAGAAAAGTATTAAAAATAAAAGAACTTGCCAACACCCTTTTGTTCCTTATCTATCAGTGAATGTTCTGGCCAAATTTCCCGGAAAACCATTGATTCTGCATACCCTATTAGTTCATTTAAGGTAATTACTCTGAAATAAAAGTTACAATAGATTTTTGTTCAAACTTTGTCCACTGAATATTTGTCATATGATAACTTCAATTTTGAAATAAAAATGGTGGGTGCCCATGCCCATTAAGGAGCAGTGAGGCATTGAAAATGCCCCATTTTGGCATTATTTAATGCTTATCATAAGAACGCATTCCCAGTAATTGTAACATCTTTGTGAGCCCGGACTCATAAGAACATGCATTAAACTACAGTCAATACAATGTGTCAGACACAAATAAACGTTTTAAGTTTGATTCAGACAGAAAGCTAAATCCTTGATTAAAAATTTGAACCAAATTTCTTGATGTGGTTACCGACTGCAAAATAGAAAAGGCCACAGTGTATCTGCTATTTTTCTTATTTATTCAATTTTCAGCAATAGAAATTAAATCAGTCTTTTCTCACGCAAAGCTTATGATTAGTTGATTACAATGACTGGAAAAAAAATTGGGGTGCCCATGCTCGTTGGTGAGCTAGAGCCATTTTTCAACTGACAGAGCTTAATATCAAGGCAAATCCGTCATGTTTTCAATATGCGCATGCACGAGTGCACGCTAATGACGCCATAAATTATGCGCAGTAAGGATGCACAATGCAAATGTGAGGAATGACCTTAAAGAGGAGGGATTCTCTTGCAGAATGAGTGTGAGTTTTCGCCTTCTAAAGATTTATAAACAAGTCACTCCTTCTCAGAGGGATATGTCAACTTAAAAAGTCACCAGCCAATGAAATAACAGAACCCCTAGTGTTCACAGTATGTGAACTGATCAGAAGCTTTGTGGGAAAGCAATGGTTTTACAATCACGTTTTAGGTGCACATGTTTTAGGTCAGCGGTCAACAATAATGGGCAAAACAGTAAAAAAGTGCCGCACAACAAAACGAAAAGAAACCGAGGAGCAATTGCCGAAGTGTGACTACAAGGAGGCACTCTTGACAGACATGAAATCTAAAATTGAAAGTATTTGATTCATTTAGGATCTCTGGATTAAACCATTTTCTGTGAAAGGTTGCTGAGGAGTCCATGCCTTTTAGGGATTGACACCTTATTTAAAAATCTCTTTTTCCCAATAACTCGCCCATGTTTTAATATTTTATTTCCATTTTTTTTGAAAATGTTACCTTAAATAATGAATGTTGATTTAGTTGAAAAAAAGAAAATTTGCCAAAGGTTTGGAGTGACCTTAAGTCCATATCAGGTGCTACTGTAAGGAGAAAAGTGCATGCTAGTTAAACTTTAATTTGGAATTTGATGAATGGACTCAGTATTTTGCTGTGTTCAAAGTACTGTTTTCATGCAAGTGGACTGAACTTGGTGCAGCAGGCTTTCAGGAATTTCGAATAGAATAAATTAGGTTAAAGTTCTAGAAATTCCACTTCAAGTGTCATTCATGTAGTTTGAATTATGACATTGTGATTTTGTAAGTCATTTTGGCTTAAAAAAATTGTGGTTTCCTTGCAATTTTGCCATCATTGGAGTCTTTGCTTGTTATTGCTTTCTGTATCTAAAATGCCCTACAATAAAACAATTGAATTGTCATAAATTTATTGCTTTTTATATCCTCTCACTGATGATAAATTTCATCACACACGTCACACTATTATCAAAGAAGACTGTGGATCCACAAGCACTGCTGAGTGGATCCACAGCAACTGTAACAATATCATGATGCACTTTATTGTCAATAAGAAGACAGACACACAAAAAAGCTGGCGTCAATATGTTAAATAAAAATAAGAATTTGTTAAGCATTCATCTTTAGGATTTCATTCTTTTTATGGGACAAATGTAGCTCTGAGAATCAAGAACAATGACCCTGCCCTGAGAACTAATTTAATTTGGAAGTTCAGGATACTTTTTGGGTATACAGTGCACTTATTGCAGACAGGGTGTTTAGTTTATGTTTGTGGTGCAAAAGTTTTATTTTGGAAGGTGCCTGGCCCTTGTACTCTTCCAGTATTATTTTGCTCGGTATTAATTAATTCATACCTCTTCCTCTCCTATGTTAAGTTAACTTTTTTACCCTAATTATTATTGTCAATTAAACAAGGGCATCTAATTAGCTTGCTATATTTTTGCCCTTTTCTATTTCTCCTCTTACTTATTTACTTTATATTTATCTTTGTAATTTTAGAATGGAATAAATAAATAAAATGAAAAATGACCCTTGCCTCTCACAAGATCTTTAAAGACCTATTAATGATCTAAGGATCTTTTAAGGATTCTTAAAAGATCTTTGAAAGATGTGCAAAGATTCTTAAATGGAAGATCATCTAAAGATCTTTGCACTGATTTTCCAAGATTTTCGAAGATCTTTGATCAAAATCTTGAAGATCCTTAAAGATCTTGTTCAGGATCTCTGAGGATCTTGATCCTTGATAACATCATCATGAAGATCCTCAAGGATCCTTGAAAGATTTTTACCAGTGGAGTGAAAAATCAATGGAGTGAATATAGTTCGTGTAGTGTGCATTGGTCCGTTTTATTCAATGTTTACTGGTGACTTAATCGTTGGACTAAGCTATTTACAGACAAGGAATCCTTAGCTATTAAAACTAGGTAGTTCATGTAAACAAACTATGTTACATTTTTCATTTAGTGACTTGTTATCCGAGCGTAGATGTTAAGAGAGACAACAACTAAACCCTTGCAAGTGATAAAAAATACATCTTTCAAGCTCTCTTAGAAATCTCAGATTGGATTCCAAAATAACCTATCACTGCTTGTTTCATCACAGGATGTTGGACCAGACAGAAAGCATCACATGACAGCACAGACTCAGAGGCCAGGAAAAAGGACAAAAGGGCAGGCACGAAAGAGGATGTTTAAAGAGTCAAGCCACCTAGTAGACAAGTTGACAAGATGGCTTATGGTAGCATAAGTAGTTTATTTAACTGTAATAAGTTGGCCCTGCCTGGGAGGCCTTTGAACATGGGGTACAGCTGGCCCGGGGTTTTCCTCCTAGGAGCAAGTGGACGTACAGGGAGGTTTTTCACCCAGCTGTTGTTCCACAACCTCTGTTCTGGTTAGCTGGTTATTTATTTAGCTTGACATAGTCTTCAACTAGGTTCTTGTTGTGGATTCTTTGTAAATTTCTTGCATTGGTTTGGAGCAGGTAAAACTGAGTAAAAACCTTACATACTGTCACTGACTTATTAGAACAAACACCTCTTGCCTACAACAAGTGACTTTTTCATGACCTCAGCAAACCAATCAACAAACTTTCGCTTCAAACAGACCCAGCATAAACTTGACTAACAATAGATGGAGTGAAACTGAGAACATCTGACACCAACAACTACTACATGTAACACCTTACATAATAACTTATTCATGACCTTAACAAACCTACCAGCAAACTTTAACTTCAAACAGAACGGATGCAAACTTAAATTACAATAGATGAAGTGACACTTCACAACATCTAACACTGACAGCTTTACACCTTACAAATCACTTATTTATGACCTACAGTAAACAAACCTACCAACAAACTTTAACTTCAAACAGAACCGACACAAACTTGACTTGCAATAGATGAAGTGACACTTCACAACATCTAACACTGACAACTTTACACCTTACAGATGACTTATTTATGACCTCAACAAACCAACCAACAAACTTTAACTTTAAACAGAACCAGCACAGACTTGATTAACAGATGGATTGAAACTGACAACAGCTATCTGACATCAACAATTACACACTTATACTGTACCTTACAAATTTATGACTTAATCATGACCTAATCAAACCAACAAACAAACTGTACATTATTTTGTAACTTCAAACAGAACCAGCACAGACTGTAACAACATCTGACACAAACAGCTACTTACACCTTACAAATGACTTTTTCATGACAACCAACAAACTTTAACTTCAAACAGAACCAGCACAAACATGACTTACAACAGATGGATTGAGACTACACAACATCTGACACTGACCTGTAACTTTATACCTTACCGATGACTAACCAAAATCTAGGTTTAGACAGAACCATCACAAACTTGGCTAACAAAAGATGGAGTGAAACTACACAACATCGAACACTGACAACTTTACACCATACAGATGAGTTATTTAAGACCTCAACAAACCAATCAACAAACTTTAACTTTAAACAGAACCAGCACAAACTTGACTTACAATGGGTGGATTGAAACTGACAACATCTGACATCAGCAACTACTTGCACCTTACAAATGATTTATTGGTGACCTGGACAAACCTTAAAAAACTAGACTTGACAAGTTTCAGCACTTCAGTTGAAACCTAAGATACTGTCATTGACATTACAGGCTTAGCTACCAACTAACACACTCTGTACCACAATCACCAATACTTTACAGACTACAGTAACTGCACAAGCTGCATACCAATGCAAGGATTAGCACTGAGTCAGATAATATTATCTAAAAGTACATAAGTGTGTGTGCCACCATTATACAAATAAGTGCTTTTCCTCTAAAAGAAAAATTATCTCCAAACATTTTGCTATTGAATATCACCATAGCTGTACACTGTACACTGTTTTACATTTTTTTTTTACAATTTTACATTAATTGGGTCAATTATTGGAATGAGAGGTCTTTGCTGCTGTATGTAGTTTTCTCTGCAGATTAACAACAAACTCAACTTTTCAACTAAATTTCAAGAGTTTACCAATCAAAATTCGCATTATTTGCTAACACAAGAAAGACACCTGTCCATAAATTATTTTCTTGTGAAGTGTTGCACTGATCTTGGCAGCTCTCTGTAAGTCTCAATTTTTCTGATAAGACTCAAATTTAAAAATTTGCAAAGTTATGTTTATCTTTATAGGAAAAAGAACCAGCTAGGAACTAAATTATGGTAACTGTCTTATTGGGCATATGCTAAGGTTCCATCCTTAACCTTTGGAATTGGAATTGGAACCACATTGAGTAACTTACAGCAAATTAATTCTGAGAAGGATGCAGGATGTCCAGTTTTTCAATTTTCAGCTCTTGCAAATTGGGGTGTGCTTCATTACAGGCTAAGAAAAATAATTTATTAATATAAATTAGTTGGTAGAACTCTTAGAATTTATCTAGCAAATACTTCACAGCCCTAAGGATAGCTTGCTGAATGATTTTTTTTACCAGAATTGCTGCTAATCTCACAATCTGATTGGCTGATTTGCCTTTGTTGATAAGAGTCCAGACAATGCTGCTCACATCAATGTGTCGTGCAATGCCTTTTTCAGCTCGCATTCTGGAAAAAAACATTGTCTTTCAGGTTGATATTGTGGTAAAAAAAAAACCAAATTGAATGTGGTTTAGCGTGGTCTGTACTCTTATCGACAACGATACGCATCATCACAGTGGTCAAAATGTTGCGGACTCACGGGGTGCAGCCAAGTGACTCCACAACAAATTTTGACCATTGTGATGACGCCTATCGTTGTCGATAAGAGTACAGACCACGCTAAACCACATTTCAATTTGTTAAACTTCTTATCTTAATGTACAATGTACTTCTTTCATAGAAGAACAAAAAATATTTCACTACTTAACTCTTTTCGAGCAACAATCAACATCACGCTGCCACTCAACCTTACTACATAATGTACTTACTGCAGCTTTCTTAAAATAATCATAAGATGTTTTTTCATTAATCTTTCTTGTGCAGGAAACAAATTTAATTTTCTTTGGGAGTCGGTAATTAAAAACTAATTTCCTTTTTGATCCATCTGTACCAATTTAAAGTGCTTGGCAGCTTGATGGTGGTTGCTTCTCACTGCACACTTAGTTAAGTGGATCTGCAAGCTCATTAGCACAAACTTAAACTATTGCTAGCCAAAACATATTCACTTATCTCAAGCAAAACAAAATTTCCAACTGTAAGCAAGTTTGTTCACACCATCTCTTTTACCTTCTTAACTGCATCATTGATTGCTTTCAAGACTTACCAAAATTTTCATTAGTGCAAATATTCTTTGCCTTAAGCCGGAAAATATGACACCACCTGCTTGTAGGAAAGTTTTCGACAGTCAATCTTACTGAAGGCAAAATGATCGGAATTTAGAATTAAGCAAAATTTAATTTGAAGCTCTTCATTTCGGATTTATTTTAGAATTGGGCTATTTTCAGTTTCCAAAGTGTTATTTTTTGTTTTCGCCTTCAATCTCTCAATTTTTGTTGCGTTTTTCCTGACTAACAATGATATTTAATATTAATGTTAAACACATTTACCGGTAGATCAACAGTCTGCATTTTACCTTATTTAGAAGTTCTTATGTTTATCTAGAAACAAATCTTGATTCCCTCACATAAGTATAAACAAACATTTTACATCCTCATCAAGAACTACACAATGCAGACTGTTGATGAAAACCAATGTATATTAACTTGCTTAATGCACTAGTTTCTTGGTTCTTTCTTGGTGTTGCAATGAAGGTTCTCTTGGGCGTCCTTTAAAGGTTTTTAGGTGATGTCTCTGTTGCTCCAAAAAATTTTCAGAATTTATCAGGACTATATTTCTGGGCTTTCTCGGTTGCTCCAAAAAATTATCGTGATTTTTAGGACAAGAATTCTATTTATGCTTAGTACCCTGAGTGCAGCCTGCTCATGGTTAAGGTTTCTGGCTTTTCTTTCTAGACTTCCGTCACTAAGAAAGAACCATGTTTTTCTTTATTAGTCTATTTATAATGCTAATGAGCTTGCATGTATTTACTAAAGTCGTTAGGTTCTTATTCAATTTCAGGACAGAAGGTGGCACACACATCAAGACCAAAGATTGGTCATATTCAAATCTAGCCAATCACGTCCCTGCTGGGTTGTGGAAGCTCTGCCTCTGAGAAGGTGTGTGTTTCTGATGTCCTCTGAAATATTTCAACTGAGAAATCCTGGGAAACTTTATCTGATCCTGTAATTTAAGCTGGGGACAGTTGGGCACTTGGAAGAGTTGGCCGTTTGCTCTCAAGTGGGGTGGTCAGTGTGAAGGAAGGTGAGAGTTTGCTTTTCATGTCTTTAGGGTTTCACCTAATTTGTCACAATACCACACCATCAATTTCGGCCCAGCAAGATGCTTGTTTGCAGTCAATGTATCAGGAAATGTTCCGCAACCAAGGACGTAAAACAGGAGTGCTGATTTGTGGAGCTCAAGGAAGGTGCATCTCTAGAGAAAGCATAGACAGGGGAGATCACTGAATTTCATTGGTCTGACCTGATTGGATTTTTACAAATGACATTAAATTGAGCTGAGTCACTGGGGGTCTCTCTGATTGGGTTGCTACTGGATTGGGTTTTCTCTCTTTTCTAGTTTTTCATTAAAAAATAAACTTTAACTTTAAAATAATAAAATTAAAACCTATAGGCTCAATTATAAACAAAACATCTTTTGAAAAAAACAAATTTTTACTGAGCATTATATTAAATTTTCATTTTTCCTTTTGAAAAATTTCACATCATCAACTTAACTATTTTCATTCTCTATTTTCCTTTTCGTTGAGCTTACAGCATATTAATTTTTAATTTTCAAAAAATTCCTTTCATTAGTTTAATTGACACATCACAAACTAAGGAGGACTAGTAAGCACCAGCTGTTTGGCACTAGGGTCTCTGGGATTGCCATGGTAACCAACATGAGCTGTGAATGGTCAATGGTTGCTTTGATAACCATCAACTAATAGCCCATGCTAGTTACCAAAACAATCCCAGGAATCCTTATGCTGACAGCTGATGCCTAGTCTTCCTTAAGTTTCTGGAGTGTTTCATAGCTTATTTGTCAATTAGAGGTTTATTTAATTAGAAACTAATATATGATAGGTGTTGATGAATAATTCTTCGTTGTTAGGTTTGTTAACTGTTAAATAAAACGGCGGCATTCCATTTAACAGTTAATTAGTCTGTCAATGAAGAGCAATTCTGAAACATTTTGCATTGATTTAAGCACTTAAGTTTATTCAATTTCTTACCAACCAAGCCAATTAAACAGGAATTCAAAATTTTTCACCACCAGGTTATTAAGTATAATTTATATAGATATAAATTGAATCAATATAATATTTCTTAATTTTTTTTTGCAACATTTGTTTTTAGGGGATGTTTTTTTAGGTGGGTTCAATTTCTTTTCCACTAAAATCCAGTAAAATTCACTAAATTCGGAGTTCCACGGATGGTCACGCAATGCTCCTCCACAACGTGAGGAGAGACATTGCGTGAGCAGAGAAGTCACGGATGCGAAGGACGCTACAATGAGAATTTTAGATTAACAAAGAAAAATATTTTGAACCTCTGCAATGGAAATTATCGAGTCAAGTTGAATTTTAAAACCATTTGAAGCCAAAATTCGGCCAAATTTAAAAAAAAAAACCAAAACAATCGCGATAGAATTTGTTAGTCAACAATTTTTTAGTTTTAAATCTTAGCGCGCATGAATATTTAACTTAATTCTTAAACACAGCATGACTTTAGCTCATACTTTCTCCAAAATTGTTAACATTGTTAGCAGAGATTCGGCGTAAATCTTTAGCTTGTTTCATTTTTAAAATAACAAGACCCACTCGGCTTCGTATGTTAATTGCTTGTTTCAGATCACGGATGTTCTCTGGAGAATTGTCTTTCTAATTATTCATTCATTCGCACAGGAATTTGATTTGCATCTGAATAAACAACTCTCCAGAATAACGTCACGTGACATGAAATACGACAATAAACAAACAAGCTGAATAAACATAATAAACTAAAACCTTTTGCAAATCATTTTAGTTTTAAATCAAAACTTAAGCTTTTTTGCCATAATTATCGGCCAATTTCTTTCATCCAAATTAAAGAGAGAAACCTAACATCGGTAGCTTCACAGATGAAAGTCTTTTAGTGACTTGTGCTCTTTGGTGAAGTTTGTGGAATGACGGTCGGTCGGAGGTTTGGTCGGAGGTCAGACTGGCAGATTCTGGGTTCAAATCTTTCTTTGATTTCAACGGTGATGCACTGAAATTGAGCGCCATACTTTAGCGCTTCAGTTTTTCTTGTCCAGGTTGCGAACATTTCCAACTTAAAATGGGTTTTCATCCAAAATATTCTGGGAGGGCGAGCTCATTGGCAAATCTTTTAGTTTTTCGATGCATTGACTTGCGGATTAGCATCTTGAACCAAATTACGAATTTGGCATTTTAATTATTTTTCAACTCATTAATTCCAAAATTACTCGAGTGTAGCATTGTGACAAATTAAGACTGAGACCCCGAAGGTATGGGAAGCAAACTCTCACTTTCCTTTACGCTGTCCACCCCACTTGGGAGCAATCGGTCAACTCTTCCAAGTGTCTTACTGTCCCCGGCTTGGATGAAAGGATCAGATAAAACAGACCAGGGTTTTAAAGTTGGAATATTAAATGAGGACTAAAGAAACAACACCGACTTGGAGAGACAGAGTGGAAGCAACCCAAAGAGCAGGGACAAGATTGGCTAGATTATTTTTTTAATTTTTTTTTCTCAATAAAAGTAATGGACAAGAGAGACAACTTTTATTTCAATATAATTATGTTATCTTTCCACCCGTGTCGTTTTACTTTGCAATCCAACCATTTGAGTGAACCAGATAAACTAACCAAGAATAAGCCAAGTTCTGGAGAAGTCTTGGTAAAGCGTTGCAGTACCATCAACACTCAGTTTTAGTAAACTGCTCGTTTCTTATGTCAAAGTACGCCACAGATACGTCTTTTTAGTACTTCAAACGAATGAAATATATTTAGAGAATTTGAACCGAATTGTTTTGAAGTCTAACTTAAAATTTAAACGTATCTGTGGCGTACATTGGAACAGAAACAAACCGTTTACTAAAACCAGTCTGGAATCGTACCGCTTAGTTTTAACAAGACCTCGGTAACTGTAAACATAAGAGTTTCAGTCCCAAGCTGGACATATCAATTCTCCTTACTAATTGCCCCAAGTGATTTGATCTTTGTTTTGAGAATTTGGTAGTAAATCAAGCAAATATCCCGAGTTGATGATTTTCAAATATATTAATATTGTAAGGAGGAATAATATGCTCATCACCCTTGGGACTGCCTCAGAGTACGTCTCTCAAAACCTCTCCAATGAAAGAATGGTTTCCAAATACTGGCTGAAAAACCCGAGAAAATTCACAACCGTGTACAAATTATTTTATTGATGTTTTTCCGGTTTATATTTGCTTTCAGGACAGAAACGGCTCTGAAATATATTTGTTGTACGCACGGGAAATACATCAACTCCAGCGTATTTTAAGTGTATTTTCAATTCTATAATTTCCGATCATACAACATCAAGAAATTCATCCAAGAGAACCGTGAAATTGTAAGCAAAGCTGTAATTCTAATTCTGCTTAAGACAACTGGTTTGAAATCATAAAAACAAGACATGCTATTTTCTGCATGCTGTTTGCATGTAACGAGTAAATTTTTGCATATTAACAGATCAAAATTATAGTTTTAACTTTTGCAATTAAATTGCTGTCATCTCTACCTTGTAGCTGCTTCTTGAAGAGTAAGTTTACTTTAGCTGAAGATCTAAACTCCACCACAAAGACTTCTGTGCATGTACTTACATTTCTCATCTTGCGTGACATCATTACGTTCTTTTCGTAACACTAGGTAAATTAGTCACGCGATAGAAAACATCCGTCGTTTTAGAAAATTATATTTACAGACTTGTTTTTAGAGAATGTACAGTGAAAGCGAAACTTAAGAAAATTTCTGCTGCAATCTTGAATGTGCATTTGGTTCAAGATTTTAATGACATCCGAAGGTATATTGCCAGAGAGGAGAGGAAATGCATTGAGAAATGTACCCATCAAGGTTTACAGTAAATAGAGATACAGTCAAACCAACCCAAAGGCGACCATCTGTGCACTTTGCCAAACCAATGTGGTGCTTATAAATTATAGATAAGTCTCTCTTCTAATAATTTAGCTGCACAAGACAGTTTGGGACTTTTACAAGGTGGTTACATTTCAGACTCAAGATGGTCACTTCCCGGGGGTCACTTTACACAAGGTGGTCATTTAGAGAGGTTTGACTGTGTTCAATACTTCAGACATGCAATATACTGTACCAAGATTTTTCTTCAGTGACTTTTTAATACTTTTATCTTTTAATTGTTTTTTCAGAATGTCGTATGTGTGATACAGAAGTTCAACAGATCAGCGCCAATACATCACGTCCCAGTCAGTTTAAACGTTTGGTCAGTCAATCAGCCAATCACAGTCCATTGGTAAGTGAGTGAGTCAGGCAGTCCGTCAGCACTCTCTCAGCAGTCAATCAGTCAGTCAGTTAACAGTCCATCAGTCACTCCATCAGCAGTCAATCAGTCATTCAGACAGTCATGAATAAGTCAACCACAGTTACAGTAGTCAGTCTGTCAGCAGTCAATCAGTCATTCTGCTAGCAGTCCATTAGCAGTCAATCAGTGAGTCAGTCAGCAGTCCTGAAAAAGTCAGTCAGTCAGTCATGAGTCAATCATTCATTCATTCATTCATTCATTCATTCATTCAGTCAGTCAGTCAGTCAGTCAGTCAAAAAGTCAGTCCTGAGTCAGTTAGTGAGTCAGTTGGTCACGAGTCAATCAATCAGTAATGAGCCAATCAGGTCGTCAGTCATAAGTCAATCAATCAGTCAGTCTGTCTGTTTGTCAGTCAGTCAGTCTGTTTGTCTGTCTGTCAGTCAGTCAGTCAGTCAGTCAGTAAGTCAGTCCATCAGTCAGTCTTTTTATGTTTGAGTTATTGTACATAGTTTGGATACTGTGAGTTTTACTGTGCCAGTTTCAGGATCATTTTCACAGAATGAAATTTTGGTTTCTCTCACTTTTACCTGGAATTGTCTCTCATTGTTAATGTACAAATCAAACGGGATAGACCACAGCTACTTTGACAGTGTCAATCAGCCAGTCAATTGGTACTGCAGCCCAATTACTAACTAAGTTATAAAATCGCCAATTCAAAAATTTTCTTTGAAGGTGAAAATGCAATCTAATTCTGAAAAAACATCTTACTTTTGAACATCACTTTTGGCTGCAGAAGATAAATTTAACAATTTCATGGACGATGTGTTTAAAAGAGTGTGATTTAATAGCTTTTCTTACTCATTGTGTAAATCATCAAGGCACAAACTGCATGTCTGAAGTTATATAATCAGAGCAGAACTTGGCTTATTCAAGAGTTTTGTTTACCTGGTTCACCCTAGAGTTGGATTGCAAAATAGAACATGCAGCCCTTCCAAAGATAACTGCTTGAAGATTTAGTCCACTCTCTCCTTGTTGACATCTGATCTGGAAAAAAAAGAAGACTTATTTGTCAGGCTAAGAAATAATTGTATACAAGTTTTTATAATTAGCATGTACTTAACATTGCAGTTCAGAGGGTTGTAAAGGACGGGGTCTCTGGCATGGTTCATGGATGAAAAAATAGTGAATTACAGATCACCGACATCGAAATTTCATTTTCCTGAATCGTGAACATAAGCAAGCAAGGTACTCTTTTTAATAACCTGCTCTTATGCTCTAAAGAGTGTTACTAGGCCATATGACATTTTTGAAAATCAAGTGAAGGACATCAAGGAAAGCTCTGTTACTTGGTAGTTGCGGATGCCTTACAAAGCGTCATAATAATTATACAGAGGTCACATTTGATGTTTTCAGTCATAATAAATCCCTTGGAGGAATTGCATCTCAAAGTCACATAGAATAGAGTGATTAAATCATGAATGTCGGTTGATAATTCAAGTTCTTCATGGGTCACACCAAACCTTCAAGTCACAGATCATAACCAACAAGAAGATCTGTTAGATCTTATAACCTCACTTTTAAAATTTAACTGTTTTCTTAGTACTACTGTCACCATGCAGTGCACATTCCAAAGCAGTCCTTGATGATTCATTGATTACTGTAGACACCACATCACTTGGTCTACACAAACTGTGTTATTACACCATCACTCTTAGCCTTTGTGAAATCTCTGATGACGTAATGGTCTTAATCTGGAAGTTCGCTCGGGACATACCCATCAATGATACCAAAAAGGAAACAAGTGTCACACCATTAATTACGCTATCTATAATAAACAGCTTTCTTCCTTAAAAGTCAAAATTTAATTTGTTTGTGCTATGTGTAAACGACAAGTAAAGTCATGCAAGTCACACAATCTGAGGTTTACGCTACCCACAGCTAATTTTAGAAAGGTTGTGTTGTTTTCCCCTAGCATTGACAGAAACGCTGCAAGTTCTGACAAGCTCCTGTTTAGCTCAGCAAATATTTAATTTTCTTTTAGATCTCTTAACTCGCTGCGATGAAACAGCCAAAGAATTCACTTTATTTGCTTAAACCCACAAGAAATACTTGCAAAATTGCAAATAAATTAATGACCGTCGCTTCTGGCAAAATAAACTTGCAAAGTAAACACAATCTTATTTGTCACACAGCAAAAGTGAAAGCTGCAATGTCTGAGCATTCCATGGCTGACGTAATATCTTTTTTAAGCATATTTTTTATTCCCTTCGAATCCAACGCTTTGATAAAACCAAAAGAAAATATATTTTACACACATTATAAAGAAAACAATATCTGCAACATTTTCCGTGTATCAATGTTTCAACAGCTTTTGGCGAATAAACTTCACAGGTTGCGTGATTCAAAATTTGGCTGAGAGGAAATTTGGGTCTGGTCACTGACAAACCTAAATTCACATTTCACAGAAAATAAAGTCATCATAAGAATACCCCTGTACAACCCTCAACATAATGTTGATGTCTTGCTGACATAATCTCAACTAGTCTGTGAATCAGTCAGCTAAGAGGTCAGTCAGTCAGTCAGTCAGTCTGCCTGTCTGTCTGTCTGTCTGTCTGTGTCAGTCTGCAATTCAGCTAATCATTTTATCTGTTGCCAGTTTAGTTAGTCAGTCAGTTAGTCACTCATTCACCTTGCTTGCTCTTTACATTTGCTTAACAAACTGCCAAAGGGAAGCACTCATTGCTACTTATTTCACTGCCCGAGAAGTTCACCTGGTCAGTATGACAAATAGTGTACATATAATAAGTTTATCAATGAGTCAACCTGTTAGTCATCTGTTTGCCAGTCAATCACCATGCCAGTTCTACTAGTTGATTTGTTATCTTAAACAATTACATGTACACAGGCCATGAATAAATCAGTTCAGAGACCAACCAGAACTTTAACAGGATATTTTGTCAATAACAGAAGTACATAGAAAACAATGAGTTGATGCACTTCACAAGTGTACTTAAAAATTTCCAAGTACTAATCAGTCTTTATGCTGGTCCATCAACCAGCCAATCAACCTATCAATTAGCCAGTCAATTAGTTAATCATTTAAATGGATTAAAGCCTAGTTTCTAGTTTATTCATTGCAAATTTGAAATGAAGTGCAAAAGAGGAATTCAGTGTAATTTCAAGGTTACCCCAGGTGAAAAAGGCCGCAGTGAAAAAGAGAAGACAATTTGTCACATTTCAGAGCCTTGTAAATTAGCACTCATGAGAAAGAATTTCAAAGTTGGACATCTTTCTTGCCAGTAAATGAAAGATATATTTTAATTAAAATGTAAAAAAAAAACCATTGCAATTTTGAGTAGTGCAAGTTTTGCTGAAAAAAAAAATGTGTGAGTGGAAAATTGATTTTGAGTGAAGACTTTTTGCAGGTGATAAAAAAAACCCTTGAAGAATGGCATAACTGTTACAATAAGAATGCTACAAAGCAGTAATAACTTGATTAATCAAGAATAATATACCGTAAACACCAGCGGATAAGCTGCACTCGCAGATATGCCGCACCCCAAGTTTGGCAACTATATTTCGGAAAAAAAGTTTTTGGAAAGAACTCAAAATACTTCACAAGTGAAGATTGAGAAGGTTCTTTACATGTACATTTCTTGATTTATTGAATGTAAACCGGCATAAACTCACAAACACTGAAACTCTTACCTATAATTTTAGTTTTGCAATAGTATGGACATGATGTCTACCAACTTTGACATATGTTTGATCTTTCTCTGGTATTTTTAAACCAGTATTGTTTTCATTCCTGTCAGTTTTTCAGTAGAATTTTACATACAACAAGAAGAACACAAACACATTCGTTCATTCGTAGCTTAGTAGCCAGGCATTTCACCAGGAGATGGAGTACTGGACACAAGTAGCTCTCGAAGCTTTCTTTGTTGACATGAAAACAGCTTTGTGGCAGAATGGAGATTCCCTACTGTGAAACATTTAGCTACTCCAGAATGAGCTAGAATGGCAACCTTAAACTGGTTAAGAGATTTTTTAATGTAGGTTTAATGCAGTTTAGCAGCAAGAAATGTAAGCTTGTGATAATGAACAAAAACAGTTCCTTTAGGAGTCAACTCTGATATTCTTTCTTTCCTGAAGTTCTTATTAGTTTGCTTTACCGGCTTATAAATTTTCGATGGAAAGTGTTAATTTATGCAAATTTATGGCACGTTGTCCAGATGTTCACACAGATAAGCTGCATCCCCGATTTCTAAAGAAAATTTTGAGTAAAAAGGTGTGGCTTATCCATCAGTGTTTACGGTAATTGCAAATCACTTTTATTAGTTTACCTGGATAACTGCTGCATGTAAATCCTGATTGCCAAGTTTCTGATCCACTTGGTTCCTTGTTTACATCTCATCTGGAAAACAAAATTCAGGTCTCCTTGTAATTTTTATGTATTTAGTTTCCATTACGCTCAAAATAGTAACTCTCCTAATGAAATGCCGATATACTGTAGCATATAGAATTTGTAGATTAAGGCAATGTCTCCTCAATGTTTTCTGAACTGAATGACATCAAATAGGGTGCACACTGATGTCAATAAATTTAACCCATTGACAGCATGCCTTTCTTTCCACTGGCATCGCGTTTTTACCACATTTTTGCTTGGGTATGCACAGAAAACAAAATTTCTAGATAGTTTTGGGACGAGAAAGTGACCTACTTCTTTAGGCTTTTTGTGTTTTGTTTTTATTATTTTTCTTTTCACCTTTCCTCTTTCTCCTTTTCCTATCTTTTTGCTGCAGTGATTGATCTTCTACTGGGCTTGCTTCCAGTTCAAAAATTTCTTAGAAATTTTGGAGCAGCTAAGTAGCTAAATTTTGGAGTAGCTAAGTGTAGTCACAGGAAATTTTGCTGGCGGTTTTTCACTCAAATTTCTGGGCATTTTCATGCATATTTCAGGCTCCACTGAGGCATTCACTCTGATCTGGGTATCATTGGAAAGATCTTTTCCTCCTGACTGGCAGAACTTGAGTATAGATGATGTCAATTTTGGTCAGAGGTGATGACATTAGAAGTGGAACAAAAGCCAATGCCTGTCACGGCTGGTTACGGGCAGCACAGGAGTCAATGGGGTTAAAGGGAGCATGTAAATTCCAAGTCCAACCAAGCCATTCTTACACTGCTAACGTTTGTCATTTTGACATCTGGAACCTTAAAAGAAAAGAGACCACCAAAGTCTGGAGAAGCTATTATCGAAAGCAAACATGGTCTGCAAACAAAATCTTCATAACTAAAAGCCAAGTCATTTTGGAGCTCTGTCATGATGTCAAATCATAATGTAATATTAGTCAGAAAATTTTCAAAATTTGGTTGCACAAGGTCCAATGACAGACTGTTAATTCTAGCACTGTTAACACCTTTTAACTATTCATATTATTTTACTGTGGAAAATCATGAAATGCTTGCAAAATTGGCCACTTAAAATTTCCAGAAACATTTGACTGACACAAATGTGCAGGCATTTCTACACTAGCATTCAAACAGAGATATGCACACAGTAAATGTACTTATCTTTGTTTCTGAGGATTAATTTAAGTCATTTAATTTCCAGAAACTTTCATGCCCCATAAAATAATAGTAAAAAAAATTGAAAACAACCAATGCTTGTACAGTTACCCAATCAGAGCTTAACTTAAGTTACTATGCATGAAATTATTCTCATCACTTGACATTAAAATATTTTTGTTGCTAGTTCTACAACAAATAACTCATTGCTTGGTTCAAAACAAAGTTCTGCTGCTGGGTTGAAAAACTTTTCTTTTTCATTGCTGTTCAAAAAATTTGAAAATTTTGTGCTTGGTTTATTTGAAGTAGTTTTTGTGCCCATGCTGAGTTTGATAATTAATTTTTTTGCCACTGGGTTAAAAATGGTCATTTTTTCCTGAATCATTCCAAGTTGTTGCTGCACGTCTTGAGCCAAATTTAGTTTGCTTTGTTTCCCACTTTGAAATTATACTTAAAAAACTAATAATAAAAAAGCTTTAGAGTCAAATCTATTGTTGGGTTAATTGACACCACATTATTTTTGTTGCTGGACCATTCAGAATTGTTTTATATGCCAGGTTTAAAATATTTTTGCTGCCGAGTTCAAAGATGTTTTGTAAAAAGTTTCAAAATGATTTTTGTTATAAGACTGTACTAAATCACTAATACTAAACTTAATGCTTTGCTGTTGGACCGTTCAAAGTTTCTCTCTTTGATAAGTCAGAATGTACTCTTTGCTAGGTTCACCATTACAGGTCTTTATTTTATAAGAATATTGCTTTCTGGCTGAGACTCAACATTCTTATTTTTCTGCCACTTTTAGGCTGGAAATATTCTTGCAAATATTCTTAGATTATAGCATATGATATTTCTGTTTTCAAATGTGCAGTAATTGGTGTCTGGATGGTGTTAAAGTGGCAATGCTGAGGTTTGAGCTTTTCCTGTAAAATTTGCATAATGTAAGGTTTGAAATCCCATCCTTCCGCCAAGTTTAACTGCAAATTCCTTTTGCTAAAGTTTTGGCAATGCGGACATCATTCTGAACAATCAAAATCCTACTTTGAACCTTTGACTTTTGCCAAGCTAAGATTTTTACTAAGAACTTGAGTACTTTGACTTTTTTTAGTTTACATTTTCTTTGAGTATTTTGACTTTGTTTCCCTACATTTTCATTAATTTGAAGAAGCGAATATAAACATTAAACAAAAAATGTTCACAGAGAAATATCTGTACACATTTTCGGCCCAAACGGAGGTTAAAATAAGTTGGCGAAACTGGCAACATCACTTCCGGCCAAGTGTGAGAGCTTGGTTGCTCAGCTCAAAATGGCAGTAAAAAACAAAACACCATGTTGACACCACCAAATTGGCCGGAAAAAGAAGGAGCAAAACTTCATTTAGGGTCAAAATGCCTTAGAAGATTAGCAGGGGTCTTCGTTTTAGACTTTTTGGGGTCTTAGGGTCGTTTTTAGAAGTCTTCGTTTTACAGACACTCTTGATCGCGTAAGAGCTAGAGTTCGACCTTCAAGCAAGAGGCTCACGCCAAAAGGTGTGAAAGTTGGCAGGTATAGAATTTGTCGCTTTGTTTTTCTACTAACGCTTATATATTATACCTGTTCTAAAAGGCTAAGCGTAGATTAAATATTGTAAATTTTAAAGTTTGTGAGTTAATGCTAAGCTTACCTCCATCCTTCATAAGCCCTCATGCAAAGCACTGCACTGATCAACAAGCAAAACGTCTCCTCATTCCTCCTCCTGGCTCTGACATGCATAAAAAGGAAAACAGTTATCTACTGTCTCACATCAAGTATTTCACTGAATCAAACCTTCTTAAAACAAATGACAAACCTTTGAAAATCTTCCCTTTTGCACGCGTGCAATATCTCAACGAAGACTATTACACCTGCAAAGACCAGTGGGAAATAGCAGGGTAAAATGGGGGGGGGGGGGGGGGAGGGAGGGGGCTCCGTTGACTATAGCCTGCAATCAGGCTCTACTGTTCCGGGTACCGTCGCTACCGCCGCTATCTGGCTTTTCAATTTGGCCCGCGTGCAAGTTTACGAATAACCTGCGATTCCTGCGATCAGACGTTCTGTTTTTTTTTTTTTTGATGTCTGAATATAAGAAAGGGAGCGTATTTAAAAGATAAATTATTTTTCTTTCAAACGAGTATAGGAGAAAAAAACTCTCCGAGTCCCCGCGGGTCTTGAACCCACGACCTTGCACTCGCACGTTATGAAAATGCCTTATGCCTGGTCAAGGGGGACTCTGGTTGTGAGTTAAGCCATTTTTTAGGTTCATATCTGTCTGTAGTTGCTATTGGTGGCCCAGTTTAGCTCCAGCAACTGTGCCGCAACAATATCACAGTCAAACCTCCACTAACGGCCACAACTTTATAGCAGCCGGTTTTTCAGTTTCGTTGCGGCCGACAGTCCATACATTCAGTCCTATTTTAACCTTTCTACAGCGGCAACGCCCACGCAAGCACGTCCCAAGCTACCAAAATGACCTCTCTACAACGACCAGTTAATCAAAGGACTGACAAACAGTTTATACAAAACACTATGTTATATTGTAAAAGCTCACAGAACTTGATCCGTACCCCAGGTGGTTGGTAACTGTTTCAGGTTGGTTTCTGTTTTATTGATATATTTTGATTGTGTTGGGTACTGCTATGCTACAATGAGCATATTTTAAAGATAAAAATGTTGTGCCTGCGGATAAAGAAACACATATTACACCCCTATCTCTCCATAGCGGTTATCTCTCGACAAATGCTACTTTTCCCAGTCCTCAAGATTATTTTGTGGCTGAAACGGAAAAAAGAAAAACCTTTTAAGTGATTTAAAAGCTAAATTATTTTTCTTTTAAACGAGTATGGGAGAAAAAAAATCTCCGAGTCCCCCACGGGTGTTGAACCCGCGACCTTGCACTCGCACGTTGTGCAAATGCGTTACCCCTGGTCAAGGGGGACTCTGGATGTGAGTTAAGCAATTTTTTAGGTTGATATGTGTCTGTAGTTGGTATTAGTGGCCCAGTTTAGCTCCGGCAAATGTGCCGCAACAATATGACAGTCAAACCTCCACTAACGGCCACAACTTTATAGCAGGCGCTTTTTCAGTTTCGTTGCGGCCGACATTCCATACATTCAGTCCTATTTTAACCTTTCTACAGCGGCAACGCCCACCCAAGCACGTCCCACACTACCAAAATGAGCTCTCTACAACGACCAGTTAATCAAACGACTGACAAACAGTTTATACAAAACACTATGTTATACTGTAAAAGCTCACAAAACTTGATGCGTACCGAACGTGGTTGGTAACTGTTTTTGGTTGGTTTCTGTTTTATTGATGTATTTTGATTGTGTTAGGTATTGCCATGCTGCAATGAGCATATTTTAAAGATAAAAATGTTGTGTCTCCGGATAAAGAAAAACATATTACACCCGTGTCTCTCCATAGCGGTCATCTCTCGACGACTGGTACTTTTCCCTGTCCTCAAGATTAACTTGTGGCTGAAACGGAAAAAAGAAAAACCTTTTAAGTGATTTGAAAGCTAAATTATTTTTCTTTTAAACGAGTATGGGAGAAAAAAAATCTCCGAGTCCCCCACGGGTCTTGAACCCACGACCTTGCACCCGCACGTTGTGCAAATGCGTTACCCCTGGTCAAGGGGGACTCTGGTTGTGAGTTACGCAAATTTTTAGGTTGATATGTGTCTGTAGTTGCTATTAGTGGCCCAGTTTATTTCCGGCAACTGTGCCGCAACAATATTACAGTCAAACCTCCACTGACGGCCACAACTTTATAGCAGCCGGTTTTTCAGTTTCGTTGCGACCGACAGTTCATACATTCAGTCCTATTTTAACCTTTCTACACGGCAACGCCCACGCAAGCACGTCCCAAGCTACCAAAATGACCTCTCTACAACGACCAGTTAATCAAAGGACTGACAAACAGTTTATACAAAACACTATCTTATATTGTGAAAGCTCACAAAACTTGATGCGTACCGAACGTGGTTGGTAACTGTTTCTGGTTGGTTTCTGTTTTATTGATGTATTTGGATTGTGTTGGGTACTGCTATGCTACAATGAGCATATTTTAAAGATAAAAATGTTGTGCCTGCGGATAAAGAAAATCATATTACACCCCTATGTCTCCAAAGCGGTCATCTCTCGAGAAGTGCTACTTTTCCCTGTCCTCAATATTAACTTGTGGCTGAAACGGAAAAAAGAAAAGCCCTTTAAGTCATTAAAAAGCTAATTTATTATTCTTTTAAACGAATATGGGAGATAAAAAAATCTCCGAGTCCCCCACGTTTCTTGAACCCACGACCTTGCACTCGCACGTTGTGCAAATGCGTTACCCCTGGTCAAGGGGGACTCTGGTTGTGAGTTAAGCAATTTTTTAGCTTCATATGTGTCTGTAGTTGCTATTGGTGGCCCAGTTTAGCTCCGGCAACTGTGCCGCAACAATATTACAGGCAAAACTCCACTGACGGCCACAAGTTTATAGCAGCCGGTTTTTTAGTTTCGTTGCGGCCGACGGTCCATACATTCAGTCCTATTTTAACCTTTCTACAGCGGCAACGCCCACGCAAGCACGTCCCAAACTACCAAAATGACCTCTCTACAACGACCAGTTAATCAAACGACTGACAAACAGTTTATACAAAACACTATGTTATATTGTGAAAGCTTACTAAACTTGATCCGTACCGAACGTGGTTGGTAACTTTTTGTCGTTGGTTTCTGTTTTATTGCTGTATTTTGATTGTGTTGGGTACTGCTATGCTACAATGAGCATATTTTAAAGATAAAAATGTTGTGCCTGCGGATAAAGAAAAACATATCACACGCCTATCTCTCCATAGCGGTCATCTCTCGACAACTGCTACTTTTCCCTGTCCTCAAGATTAACTTGTGGCTGAAACGAAAAAAAGAAAAACCTTTAAAGTGATTTAAAAGATAAACTATTTTTCTTTTAAACGAGTATGGGAGAAAAAAAATCTCCGAGTCCCCCACGGATCTTGAACCCACGACCTTGCACCCGCACGATGTGCAAATGCGTTACCCCTGGTCAAGGGGGACTCTGGTTGTGAGTTAAGCAAATTTTTAGGTTGATATGTGTCTGTAGTTGCTATTGGTGGCCCAGTTTATTTCCGGCAACTGTGCCGCAAGAATATTACAGTCAAACCTCCACTGACGGCCACAACTTTATAGCAGCCGGTTTTTCAGTTTCGTTGCGGTCGACAGTCCATACATTCAGTCCTATTTTAACCTTTGTACACGGCAACGCCGACGCAAGCACGTCCCAAGCAACCAAAATGACCTCTCCACAACGACCACTTAATCAAACGACTTACAAACAGTTTATACAAAACACTATGTTATATTGTAAACGCTCAAAAAAACTTGATCCGTACTGCACGTGGTTGGTAACTATTTCTGGTTAGTTTGTGTTTTATTGATAAAGTTTGATTGTGTTAAGTTGGGTACTGCTATGCTACAATGAGCATATTTTAAAGATAAAAAATGTTGTGCCTTCGGAAAAAAGCAAAATATATTCTACCCCTACCTCTCCATCGCGGTCACCTCTCGAGAAATGCCACTTTTGCCTGTCGTCAAGATTAACTTGGGGCTTAAACGAAAAAAAGAAAAACCTTTAAAGTGATTTAAAAGATAAATTATATTTCTTTTAAACGAGTATGGGAGATAAAAAAATCTCCGAGTCCCCCACGGGTGTTGAACCCACGACCTTGCACTCGCACGTTGTGCAAATGCGTTACCCCTGGTCAAGGGGGACTCTGGTTGTGAGTTAAGCAATTTTTTAGGTTGATATATGTCTGTAGTTGCTATTGGTGGCCCAGTTTAGCTCCGCCAACTGTGCCGCAACAATATTACAGTCAAAACTCCACTAAAGACCACAACTTTATAGCAGACGGTTTTTCAGTTTCGTTTCGGCCGACAGTCCATACATTCACTCCTATTTTAACCTTTCTACAGCGGGAACGCCCACCCAAACACGTCCCAAACTACCAAAATGACCTCTCTACAACGACCACTTAATCATGCGATTGACACACAGTTTATACAAAACACCATGTTATATTGTAAAAGCTCACTAAACTTAATCCGTACCGAACGTGGTTGGTAACTGTTTTTGGTTGGTTTGTGTTTTATTGATGTAGTTTGATTGTGTTGGGTACTGCTATGCTTCAATGAGCATATTTTAAAGATAAAAATGTTGAGCCTCCGGATAAAGAAAAACATATTACACCCCTACGTCTCCATAGCGGTCATCTCTCGACAACTGCTACTTTTCCCTGTCCTCAAGATTAACTTGTGGCTGAAACGGAAAAAAGAAAAACCTTTTAAGTGATTTAAAACCTAAATTATTTTTCTTTTAAACGAGTATGGGAGATAAAAACTCTCCGAGTCCCCCACGGGTCTTGAACCCACGACCTTGCACTCGCACGTTGTGCAAATGCGTTACCCCTGGTCAAGGGGGACTCTGGTTGTGAGTTAAGCAAGTTTTTAGGTTGATATGTGTCTGTAGGTGCTATTGGTGGCCCAGTCCAGCTCCGGCAACTGTGCCGCAACAATATTACAGTCAAACTTCCACTGAAGGCCACAACTTTATAGGAGACGGTTTTTCAGTTTCGTTCCGGCCGACAGTTCATACATTCAGTCCTATTGTAACCTTTCTACAGCGGCAACGCCCGCGGAAGCACGTCCGAAACTACCAAAATGACCTCTCCAAAACGACCAGTTAATCAAACGACTGACAAACAGTTTATACAAAACACTATGTTATATTGTAAAGGCTCACTAAACTTGATCCGTACCGCACGTGGTTGGTAACTGTTTCTGGTTAGCTTCTGTTTTATTGATAAATTTTGATTGTGTTAAGAGGGGGACTGCTATGCTACAATGAGCATATTTTAAAGATAAAAATGTTGCGCCTTCGGAAAAAAACAAAAAACAAAACATATTACACCCCTACCTCTCCATAGCGGTCATCTCTCGAGAACTGCTACTTTTCCCTGTCCTAAAGATTAACTTGAGGCTTAAAGAGAAAAAAGAAACACCTTTAAAGTGATTTTAAAGATAAATTATATTTCTTTTAAACGAGTATGGGAGAAAAAAATCTCCGAGTCCCCCACGGGTCTTGAACCCACGACCTTGCACTCGCACGTTGTGCAAATGCGTTACCCCTGGTCAACGGGGACTCTGGTTGTGAGTTAAGCAATTTTTTCAGGTTCATATGTGTCTGTAGTTGCTATTGGTGGCCAAGTCTAGCTCCGGCAACTGTGCCGCAACAATATTACAGTCAAACCTCCACTGAAGGTCACAACTTTATAGCAGACGGTTTTTCAGTTTCGTTGCGGCCGACAGTCCATACACTCAGTCCTATTTTAACCTTTCTAAAGCGGCAACGCCCACCCAGGCACGTCCGAAACTACCAAAGTGACCGTTCTACAACGACCACTTAATCAAACGACTGAGAAACAGTTTATACAAAACACTATGTTATATTGTGAAAGCTCACAAAACTTGATCCGTACGGAACGTGGTTGGTAAATGTTTGTGGTTGGTTTGTGTTTTATTGATGTATTTTGATTGTGTTGGGTACTGCTATGGTACAATGAGCATATTTTAAAGATAAAAATGTTGTGCGTGCGGATAAAGAAAAACATATTACACCCCTATCTCTCCATAGCGGTCATCTCTCGACAACTGCTACTTTTCCCTGTCCTCAAGATTAACTTGTGGCTGAAATGGAAAAAAGAAAAACCTGTTAAGTGATTTAAAAGCTAAATTATTTTTCTTTCAAACGAGCATGGGAGAAAAAAAATCTCCGAGTCCCCCACGGGTGTTGAACCCACGACCTTGCACTCGCACGTTGTGCAAATGCGTTACCCCTGGTCAAGGGGGACTCTGGTTGTGAGTCGTGTCTGTAGTTGCTATTGGTGGCCCAGTTTAGCTCCTCCAACTGTGCGCAACAATATCACAGTGAAAACTCCACTGGCGGCCACAAGTTTATAGCAGCCGGTTTTTCAGTTTCGGTGCGGCCGACAGTCCATACATTCAGTCCTATTTTAACCTTTCTACAGCGGCAACGCCCACGCAAGCACGTCCCGAGCTACCAAAATGACCTCTCTACAACGACCAGTTAATCAAACGAGTGACAAACAGTTTATACAAAACACTATGTTATATTGTAAAAGCTCACAGAACTTGATCCGTACCCCACGTTGTTGGTAACTGTTTCAGGTTGGTTTCTGTTTTATTGATCTATTTTGATTGCGTTGGCTACTGCTATGCTACAATGAGCATAATTTGAAGATAACAATGTTGTGCCTGCGGAAAAAAAGAGCAAAATACCTTACACCCCTACCTCTCCATAGCGGTCATCTCTCGAGAACTACCACTTTAAACTGTCTTCAAGATTAACTTGTGGCTTAAACGGAAAAAAGAAAAACCTTTTAAGTGATTTAAAAGCTAAATTATTTTTCTTTTAAACGAGTATGGGAGAAAAAAAATCTCCGAGTCCTCCACGGGTCTTGAACCCACGATCTTGCACTCGCACGTTGTGCAAATGCGTTACCCCTGGTCAAGGGGGACTCTGGTTGTGAGTTAAGCAATTTTTTAGCTTGATATGTGTCTGTAATTGCTATTGGTGGCCCAGTTTAGCTCCGGCAACTATGCCGTAACAATATTACAGTGAAACCTCCACTAACGGCCACAACTTTATAGCAGCCGGTTTTTCAGTTTCGTTGCGGCCGACAGTCAATACATTGAGTCCTATTTTAATCTTTCTACACGGCAACCCCCACGCAAGCACGTCCCAAGCAACCAAAATGACCTCTCTACAACGACCACTTAATCAAACGACTTACAAACAGTTTATAAAAAACACTATGTTACATCGTAAAACCTAACAAAACTTGATCCGTACTGCACGTGGTTGGTAACTGTTTCTGGTTAGTTTGTGTTTAATTGATAAAGTTTGATTGTGTTAAGTTGGGTACTGCTATGCTACAATGAGCATATTTTAAAGATAAAAAATGTTGTGCCTTCGGAAAAAAACAAAAAACAAAATATATTCTACCCCTACCTCTCCATCGCGGTCACCTCTCGAGAAATGCCACTTTTGCCTGTCCTAAAGATTAACTTGAGGCTTAAAAGAAAAAAAGAAAAACGTTTAAAGTGATTTAAAAGATAAATTATATTTCTTTTAAACGAGTATGGGAGAAAAAAAATCTCCGAGTCCCCCACGGGTGTTGAACCCACGACCTTGCACTCGCACGTTGTGCAAATGCGTTACCCCTGGTCAAGGGGGACTCTGGTTGTGAGTTAAGCAATTTTTTAGGTTCATATGTGTCTGTAGTTGCTATTGGTGGCCCAGTTTAGCTCCGGCGACTGTGCCGCAACAATATTAAAGTCAAAACTCCACTAAAGACCACAACTTTATAGCCGACGGTTTTTCAGTTTCGTTTCGGCCGACATTCCATACATTCAGTCCTATTTTAACCTTTCTACAGCGGGAACGCCCACCCAAACACGTCCCAAACTACCAAAATGACCTCTCTACATTGACCAGTTAATCATACGACTGACAAACAGTTTATACAAAACACTATGTTATATTGTGAAAGCTCACTAAACTTGATCTGTACCGAACGTGGTTGATAACTGTTTCTCGTTGGTTTGTGTTTTATTGATGTAGTTTGATTGTGTTGGGTACTGCTATGCTACAATGAGCATATTTTAAAGAGAAAAAATGTTGTCCCTTCGGAAAAAAGCAAAATATATTCTACCCCTACCTCTCCATCGCGGTCACCTCTCGAGAAATGCCACTTTTGCCTGTCCTAAAGATTAACTTGAGGCTTAAACGAAAAAAAGAAAAACCTTTAAAGTGATTTAAAAGATAAATTATATTTCTTTTAAACGAGTATGGGAGAAAAAGAATCTCCGAGTCCCCCACGCGTATTGAACCCACGACCTTGCACTCGCACGTTGTGCAAATGCGTTACCCCTGGTCAAGGGGGACTCTGGTTGTGAGTTAAGCAATTGTTTAGGTTGATATGTGTCTGTAGTTGCTATTGGTGGCCCAGTTTAGCTCCGGCAACTGTGCCGCAACAATATTACAGTCAAAACTCCACTAAAGACCACAACTTTATAGCAGGCGGTTTTTCAGTTTCGTTTCGGCCGACAGTCCATACATTCAGTCCTATTTTAAGCTTTCTACACGGCAACGCCCACGTAAGCACGTCCCAAGCTACCAAAATGACCTCTCTACAACGACCAGTTAATCAAACGACTGACAAACAATTTATAGAAAACACTATGTTATATTGTAAAAGCTGACAAAACTTGATCCATACCGAACGTTGTTGGTAACTGTTTTTGGTTGGTTTCTGTTTTATTGATGTATTTTGATTTTGTTGGGTACTGCTATGCTACAATGAGCATATTTTAAAGAAAAAATGTTGTGCCTGCGGATAAAGAAAAAGATATTACACCCGTATGTCTCCATAGCGGTCATCTCTCGACAACTGCTACTTTTCCCTGTCCTCAAGATTAACTTGTGACTGAAACGGAAAAAAGAAAAACCTTTTAAGTGATTTAAGAGCTAAATTATTTTTCTTTTAAACGAGTATGGGAGCAAAAAATCTCCGAGTCCCCCACGGGTGTTGAACCCACGACCTTGCACTCGCACGTTGTGCAAATGCGTTACCCCTGGTCAAGGGGGACTCTGGTTGTTAGTTAACCAATTTTTTAGCTTCATATGTGTCTGTAGTTGCTATTGGTGGCCCAGTTTAGCCTCCGCAACTGTGCCGCAACAATATTACAGTCAAACCTCCACTAACGGCCACAACTTTATAGCAGCCGGTTTTTCAGTTTCGTTTCGGCCGACAGTCCATACATTCAGTCCTATTGTAACCTTTGTAGAGCGGCAACGCCCACCCAAGCACGTCCCAAACTACCAAAACGACCTCTCCAAAACGACCAGTTAATCAAACGACTGACAAACAGTTTATACAAAACACTATGTTATATTGTAAACGCTCACTAAACTTGATCCGTACCGCACGTGGTTGGTAACTCTTTCTGGTTAGTTTCTGATTTATTGATAAAGTTTGATTGTGTTAAGTTGGGTACTGCTATGCTACAATGAGCATATTTTAAAGATAAAAAATGTTGTGCCTGCGGATAAAGAAAAACATATTACACCCGTATCTCTCCTTAGCGGTCATTTCTCGAGAAGTGCTACTTTTCCCAGTCCTCAACATTAACTTGTGGCTTAAACGAAAAAAAGAAAAACCTTTAAAGTGATTTAAAAGATAAACTATTTTTGTTTTCAACGAGTATGGCAGAAAAAAAATCTCCGAGTCCCCCACGGGTCTTGAACCCACGACCTTGCACTCGCACGTTGTGCAAATGCGTTACCCCTGGTCAAGGGGGACTCTGGTTGCGAGTTAAGCAATTTTTTACCTTCATATGTGTCTGTAGTTGCCATTGGTGGCTCAGTTTAGCTCCGGCAACTGTGCCGCAACAATATTACAGTCAAACCTCCACTAACGGCCACAACTTTATAGCAGCCGGTTTTTCAGTTTCGTTGCGGCCGCCAGTCCATACATTCAGTCCTATTTTAACCTTTCTACAGCGGCAACGCCCACGCAAGCACGTTCCAAACTACCAAAATGACCTCTCCAAAGCGACCACTTAATAAAACAACTGCCAAACAGTTTATACAAAACACTATGTTGTATTGTAAAAGCTCGTAAAACTTGATCCGTACCCCACGTGGTTGGTAACTGTTTGTGGTTGGTTTGTGTTTTATTGATATATTTGCATTGTGTTGGGTACTGCTATGCTACAATGAGCATATTTTAAAGATAAAAATGTTGTGCCTGTGGATAAAGAAAAACATATCACACCCCTATCTCTCCATAGCGGTCATCTCTCGAGAAGTGCTACTTTTCCCAGTCCTCAAGATTAACTTGTGGCTTAAACGGAAAAAAGAAAAACCTTTTAAGTGATTTAAAAGCTGAATTATTTTTCTTTCAAACGAGTATGGGAGAAAAAACAATCTCCGAGTCCCCCACGGGTCTTGAACCCACGACCTTCCACTCGCACGCTGTGCAAATGCGTTACCCCTGGTCAAGGGGGACTCTGGTTGTGAGTTAAGCAATTTTTTAGGTTCATATGTGTCTGTAGTTGCCATTGGTCGCCCAGTTTAGCTCCGGCAACTGTGCCGCAACAATATTACAGTCAAACCTCTATTGACGGCCAACTCTTTATAGCAACCGGTTTTTCAGTTTCGTTGCGCCCGACAGTCCATACATTCAGTCCTATTTTAATCTTTCTACACGCCAACCCCCACGCAAGCACGTCCCAAGCTACCAAAATGACCTCTCTACAACGACCAGTTAATCAAACGACTGACAAACAGTTTATACAAAACACTATGTTATATCGTAAAAGCTAACAAAACTTGATCCGTACCGAACGTGGCTGGTAACTTTTTGTCGTTGGTTTCTGTTTTATTGCTGTATTTTGATTGTGTTGGGTACTGCTATGCTACAATGAGCATATTTTAAAGATAAAAATGTTGTGGCTGCGGATAAAGAAAAACATCTCAAACCCCTATCTCTCCATAGCGGTCATCTCTCGACAACTGCTACTTTTCCCTGTCCTCAAGATTAACTTGTGGCTGAAACGAAAAAAAGAAAAATCTTTAAAGTGATTTAAAAGCTAAATTATTTTTCTTTTAAACGAGTATGGGAGAAAAAAAATCTCCGAGTCCCCCACGGGTGTTGAACCCACGACCTTGCACTCGCACGTTGTGCAAATGCGTTACCCCTGGTCAAGGGGGACTCTGGTTGTGAGTTAAGCAATTTTTTAGGTTCATATGTGTCTGTAGTTGCTATTGGTGGCCCAGTTTAGCTCCGGCAACTGTGCCGCAACAATATTACACTCAAACCGCCACTAAACGCCACAACTTTATAGCAGGCGGTTTTTCAGTTTCGTTGCGGTCGACAGTCCATACATTCAGTCCTATTTTAACCTTTCTGCACCGCAACGCCGACGCAAAGCACGTCCCAAGCAACCAAAATGACCTCTTCACAACGACCACTTAATCAAACGACTGACAAACAGTTTATACAAAACACTATGTTATATTGTAAACGCTCAGAAAACGTGATCCGTACTGCACGTGGTTGGTAACTGTTTCTGGTTAGTTTGTGTTTTATTGATAAAGTTTGATTGTGTTAAGTTGGGTACTGCTATGCTACAATGAGCATATTTTAAAGATAAAAAATGTTGTGCCTTCGGAAAAAAGCAAAATATATTCTACCCCTACCTCTCCATCGCGGTCACCTCTCGAGAAATGCCACTTTTGCCTGTCCTAAAGATTAACTTGGGACTTAAAAGAAAAAAAGAAAAACCTTTAAAGTGATTTAAAAGATAAATTATATTTCTTTTAAACGAGTATGGGAGAAAAAAACTCTCCGAGTCCCCCACGGGTGTTGAACCCACGACCTTGCACTCGCACGTTGTGCAAATGCGTTACCCCTGGTCAAGGGGGACTCTGGTTGTGAGTTAAGCAATTGTTTAGGTTGATATGTGTCTGTAGTTGCTATTGGTGGCCCAGTTTAGCTCCGGCAACTGTGCCGCAACAATATTACAATCAAAACTCCCCTAAAGACCACAACTTTATAGCACACGGTTTTTCAGTTTCGTTGCGGCCGACAGTCCATACATTCGGTCCTATTTTAACCTTTCTACAGCGGGAACGCCCACCCAAACACGTCCCAAACTACCAAAATGAGCTCTCTACAACGACCACTTAATCATGCGACTGACAAACAGTTTATACAAAACACTATGTTATATTGTAAAAGCTCACTATACTTGATCCGTACCGAACGTGGTTGGTAACTGTTTCTGGTTGGTTTGTCTTTTATTGATGTATTTTGATTGTGTTGGGTACTGCAATGCTACAATGAACATATTTTAAAGATAAAAATGTTGAGCCTGCGGATAAAGAAAAACATATTACACCCCTGTCTCTCCATAGCGGTCATCTCTCGACAACTGCTACTTTTCCCTGTCCTCAAGATTAACTTGTGGCTGAAACAGAAAAAAGAAAAACCTTTTAAGTGATTTAAAAGCTAAATTATTTTTCTTTTAAACGAGTATGGGAGAAAAAAAATCTCCGAGTCCCCCACGGGTGTTGAACCCACGACCTTGCACTCGCACGTTGTGCAAATGCGTTACCCCTGGTCAAGGGGGACTCTGGTTGTGAGTTAAGCAAATTTTTAGGTTGATATGTGTCTGTAGTTGCTATTGGTGGCCCAGTTTAGCTCCGGCAACTGTGCCGCAACAATATTACAGTCAAACCTCCACTAACGGCCACAACTTTATAGCAGCCGGTTTTTCAGTTTCGTTTCGGCCGACAGTCCATACATTCAGTCCTATTTTAACCTTTCTACAGCGGCAACCCCCACCCAAGCACGTCACAAACTATCAAAATGACGTCTCTAAAACGACCACTTAATCAAACGACTGACAAACAGTTTATACAAAACACTATGTTATATTGTGAAAGCTCACTAAACTTGATCCGTACCGAACGTGTTTGGTAACTGTTTCTGGTTGGTTTCTGTTTTATTGATGTATTTTGATTGTGTTGGGTACTGCTATGCTACAATGAGCATATTTTAAAGATACAAATGTTGTGCCTGCGGATAAAGAAACACATATTACACACCTATGTCTCCATAGCGGTCATCTCTCGACAACTGGTACTTTTCCCTGTCCTCAAGGTTAACTTGTGCCTGAAATGGAAAAAAGAAAAACCTTTTAAGTGATTTAAAAGATAAATTATTTTCCTTTTAAACGAGTATGGGAGAAAAAAAATCTCCGAGTCCCCCACGGGTCTTGAACCCACGACCTTGCACTCGCACGTTGTGCAAATGCGTTATCCCTGGTCAAGGGTGACTCTGGTTGTGAGTTAAGCAATTTTTTAGCTTGATATGTATCTGTAGTTCCTATTGGTGGCCCAGTTTAGCTCCGGCAACTGTGCCGCAACAATATTACAGTCAAACCTCCTTTGACGGCCACAACTTTATAGCAGCCGGATTTTCAGTTTCGTTGCGGCCGACAGTCCATACATTCAGTCCTATTTTAACCTTTCTACAGAGCAACGCCCACGCAAGCACGTCCCAAACTACCAAAATGACCTCTCAACAACGACCAGTTAATCAAACGACTGATAAACATTTTATACAAAACACTATGTTATACTGTAAAAGCTCACAAAACGTGATCCGTACCGAACGTGGTTGGTAACTGTTTGTGGTTGGTTTCTGTTTTATTGATATATTTTGATTGTGTTGGGTACTGCTATGCTACAATGAGCATATTTTAAAGATAAAAATGTTGTGCCTGCGGATAAAGAAAAACATATTACATCCCTATCTCTCGAAAGCGGTCATCTCTCGACAACTGCTACTTTTCCCTGTCCTCAAGATTAACTTGTGGCTTAAACGGAAAAAAGGAAAACCTTTTAAGTGATTTAAAAGCTAAATTATTTTTCTTTTAAACGAGTATGGGAGAAAAAAAATCTCCGAGTCCCCCACGGGTGTTGAACCCACGACCTTGCACTCGCACGTTGTGCAAATGCGTTACCCCTGGTCAAGGGGGACTCTGGTTGTGAGTTAAGCAATTTTTTAGGTTGATATGTGTCTGTAGTTGCTATTGGTGGCCCAGTTTAGCTCCGGCAACTGTGCCGCAACAATATTACAGTCAAACCTCCACTGACGCCCAAAACTTTATAGCAGCCGGTTTTTCAGTTTCGTTGCGGCGGACAGTCCATACATTCAGTCCTATTGTATACTTTCTACAGCGGCAACGCCCAGGCAAGCACGTCCCAAACTACCAAAATGACCTCTGTACAACGACCAGTTAATCAAACGACTGACAAACAGTTTATACAAAACACTATGTTATATTGTGAAAGCTCACTAAACTTGATCCGTACCGAACGTGGTTGGTAACTGTTTGTGGTTGGTTTCTGTTTTATTGATGTATTTGGATTGTGTTGGGTACTGCTATGCTACAATGAGCATATTTTAAAGATAAAAATATTGTGCCTGCGGCTAAAGAAAAACATATTACACCCCTGTCTCTCCATAGCGGTCATCTCTGGAGAACTGCTACTTTTCCCTGTCCTCAAGATCAACTTGTGGCTGAAACGGAAAAAGGAAAAACCTTTTAAGTGATTTAAAAGCTAAATTATTTTTCTTTTAAACGAGTATGGGAGAAAAAAAATCTCCGAGTCCCCACGGGTCTTGAACCCACGACCTTGCACTCGCACGTTGTGCAAATGCGTTACCCCTGGTCAAGGGGGACTCTGGTTGTGAGTTAAGCAATTTTTTAGGGTCATATGTGTCTGTAGTTGCTATTGGTGGCCCAGTTTAGCTACGGGAAAGTTGCCGCAACAATATTACAGTCAAACCACACTGAAGGCCACAAGTTTATAGCATCCGGTTTCTCAGTTTCGTTGCGGCCGACAGTCCATACATTCAGTCCTATTTTAATCTTTCTACACGGCAACGCCCACCCAAGCACGTCCCAAACTACCAAAATGACCTCTCCAAAACGACCAGTTAATCAAACGACTGACAAACAGTTTATACAAAACACTATGTTATATTGTAAAAGCTCACAAAACTTGATCCGTACCGAACGTGGTTGGTAACATTTTCTGGTTGGTTTCTGTTTTATTGATATATTTGGATTGTGTTGGGTACTGCTATGCTAGAATGAGCATATTTTAAAGATAAAAATGTTCTGCCTTCGGAAAAAAAAAAACATATTACACCCGTGTCTCTCCATAGCGGTCATCTCTCGAGAGCTGTCACTTTTCCCTGTTCTCAAGATGAACTTGTGGCTTAAACGGAAAAAAGAAAAACCTTTAAAGTGATTTAAAAGCTAAATTATTTTTCTTTTAAACGAGTATGGGAGAAAAAAAATCTCCGAGTCCCCCACGGGTCTTGAACCCACGACCTTGCACTCGCACGTTGTGCAAATGCGTTATCCCTGGTCAAGGGTGACTCTGGTTGTGAGTTAAGCAATTTTTTAGCTTGATATGTATCTGTAGTTCCTATTGGTGGCCCAGTTTATTTCTGGCAACTGTGCCGCAACAATATTACAGTCAAACCTCCTTTGACGGCCACAACTTTATAGCAGCCGGATTTTCAGTTTCGTTGCGACCGACAGTCCATAAATTCAGTCCTATTTTAACCTTTCTACAGGGCAACGCCCACGCAAGCACGTCCCAAACTACCAAAATGACCTCTCAACAACGACCAGTTAATCAAACGACTGATAAACATTTTATACAAAACACTATGTTATACTGTAAAAGCTCACAAAACGTGATCCGTACCGAACGTGGTTGGTAACTGTTTGTGGTTGGTTTCTGTTTTATTGATATATTTTGATTGTGTTGGGTACTGCTATGCTACAATGAGCATATTTTAAAGATAAAAATGTTGTGCCTGCGGATAAAGAAAAACATATTACATCCCTATCTCTCGAAAGCGGTCATCTCTCGACAACTGCTACTTTTCCCTGTCCTCAAGATTAACTTGTGGCTTAAACGGAAAAAAGAAAAACCTTTTAAGTGATTAAAAAGCTAAATTATTTTTCTTTTAAACGAGTATGGGAGAAAAAAAATCTCCGAGTCCCCCACGGGTGTTGAACCCACGACCTTGCACTCGCAGGTTGTGCAAATGCGTTACCCCTGGTCAAGGGGGACTCCGGTTGTGAGTTAAGCAATTTTTTAGGTTCATATGTGTCTGTAGTTGCTATTGGTGGCCCAGTTAAGCTTCCGCAAGTGTGCCGCAACAATATTACACTCAAACCGCCACTAAACGCCACAACTTTATAGCAGGCGGTGTTTCAGTTTCGTTGCGGTCGACAGTCCATACATTCAGTCCTATTTTAACCTTTCTGCACGGCAACGCCGACGCAAAGCACGTCCCAAGACACCAAAATGACCTCTCCACAACGACCACTTAATCAAACGACTGACAAACAGTTTATACAAAACACTATGTTATATTGTAAACGCTCACAAAACGTGATCCGTACTGCACGTGGTTGGTAACTGTTTCTGGTTAGTTTGTGTTTTATTAATAAAGTTTGATTGTGTTAAGTTGGGTACTGCTATGCTACAATGAGCATATTTTAAAGATAAAAAATGTTGTCCCTTCGGAAAAAAACAAAATATATTCTACCCCTACCTCTCCATCGCGGTCACCTCTCGAGAAATGCCACTTTTGCCTGTCCTAAAGATTAACTTGAGGCTTAAACGAAAAAAAGAAAAACCTTTAAAGTGATTTAAAAGATAAATTATATTTCTTTTAAACGAGTATGGGAGATAAAAAAATCTCCGAGTCCCCCACGGGTCTTGAACCCACGACCTTGCACTCGCACGTTGTGCAAATGCGTTACCCCTGGTCAAGGGGGACTCTGGTTGTGAGTTAACCAATTTTTTAGCTTCATATGTGTCTGTAGTTGCTATTGGTGGCCCAGTTTAGCTCCGGCAACTGTGCCGCAACAATATTACAGTCAAAACTCCACTAAAGACCACAACTTTATAGCAGGTGGTTTTTCAGTTTCGTTTCGGCCGACAGTCCATACATTCAGTCCTATTTTAACCTTTCTACAGCGGGAACGCCCACCCAAACACGTCCCAAACTACCAAAATGAGCTCTCTACAACGACCACTTAATCATGCGACTGACAAACAGTTTATACAAAACACTATGTTATATTGTAAAAGCTCACTAAACTTGATCCGTACCGAACGTGGTTGGTAACTGTTTCTGGTTGGTTTGTCTTTTATTGATGTATTTTGATTGTGTTGGGTACTGCTATGCTACAATGAGCATATTTTAAAGATAAAAATGTTGAGCCTGCGGATAAAGAAAAACATATTACACCCCTATGTCTCCATAGCGGTCATCTCTCGACAACTGCTACTTTTCCCTGTCCTCAAGATTAACTTGTGGCTGAAACGGAAAAAAGAGAAACCTTTTAAGTGATTTAAAAGCTAAATTATTTTTCTTTTAAACGAGTATGGGAGAAAAAAAATCTCCGAGTCCCCCACGGGTCTTGAACCCACGACCTTGCACTCGCACGTTGTGCAAATGCGTTACCCCTGGTCAAGGGTGACTCTGGTTGTGAGTTAAGCAAATTTTTAAGTTGATATGTGTCTGTAGTTGCTATTGGTGGCCCAGTTCAGCTCCGGCAACTGTGCCGCAACAATATTACAGTCAAACCTCCACTGAAGGCCACAACTTTATAGGAGACGGTTTTTCAGTTTCGTTCCGGCCGACAGTTCATACATTCAGTCCTATTGTAACCTTTCTACAGCGGCAACGCCCACCCAAGCACGTCCGAAACTACCAAAATGACCTCTCCAAAACGACCACTTAATCAAACGACTGACAAACAGTTTATACAAAACACTATGTTATATTGTAAAGGCTCACTAAACTTGATCCGTACCGCACGTGGTTGGTAACTGTTTCTGGTTAGCTTCTGTTTTATTCATAAAGTTTGATTGTGTTAAGTTGGGGACTGCTATGCTACAATGAGCATATTTTAAAGATAGAAATGTTGCTCCTTCGGAAAAAAACAAAAAACAAAACATATTACACCCCTACCTCTCCATAGCGGTCATTTCTCGAGAACTGCTACTTTTCCCTGTCCTAAAGATTAACTTGAGGCTTAAAGAGAAAAAAGAAACACCTTTAAAGTGATTTTAAAGATAAATTATATTTCTTTTAAACGAGTATGGGAGAAAAAAAATCTCCGAGTCCCCCACGGGTCTTGAACCCACGACCTTGCACTCGCACGTTGTGCAAATGCGTTACCCCTGGTCAAGGGGGACTCTGGTTGTGAGTTAAGCAATTTTTAGGTTGATATGTGTCTGTAGTTGCTATTGGTGGCCCAGTTTAGCTCCGGCAACTGTGCCGCAACAATATTACAGTCAAACCTCCACTGACGGCCACAACTTTATAGCAGACGGTTTTTCAGTTTCGTTGCGGCCGACAGTCCATACATTCAGTCCTATTTTAACCTTTCTAAAGCGGCAACGCCCACCCAGGCACGTCCGAAACTACCAAAATGACCTCTCTACAACGACCAGTTAATCAAACGACTGACAAACAGTTTATACAAAACACTATGTTATATTGTGAAAGCTCACAAAACTTGATCCGTACCGAACGTGGTTGGTAAATGTTTGTGGTTGGTTTGTGTTTTATTGATGTATTTTGATTGTGTTGGGTACTGCTATCCTACAATGAGCATATTTTAAAGATAAAAATGTTGTGCGTGCGGATAAAGAAACACATATTACTCCCCTATGTCTCCATAGCGGTCATCTCTCGAGAACTGCTACTTTTCCCTGTCCTCAAGATTAACTTGCGGCTGAAACGGAAAAAAGAAAAGCCTTATAAGTGATATCAAAGCTAAATTATTTTTCTTTTAAACGAGTATGGGAGAAAAAAAATCTCCGAGTCCCCCACGGGTCTTGAACCCACGACCTTGCACTCGCACGTTGTGCAAATGCGTTACCGCTGGTCAAGGGGGACTCTGGCTGTGAGTTAAGCAATTTTTTAGCTTGATATGTGTCTGTAGTTGCTATTGGTGGCCCAGTTTAGCTCCGGCAACTGTGTTGCAACAATATTACAGTCAAACCTCCACTCACGGGCACAACTTTATAGCAGCCAGTTTTTCAGTTTCGTTGCGGCCGACAGTCCATACATTCAGTCCTATTTTAACCTTTCTACAGCGGCAACCCCCACCCAAACACGTTCCAAACTACCAAAATGACCTCTCTACAACGACCACTTAATTATGCGACTGACAAACAGTTTATACAAAACACTATGTTATATTGTAAAAGCTCACTAAACTTGATCCGTACCCCACGTGGTTGGTAACTGTTTCAGGTTGGTTTCTGTTTTATTGATATATTTTGATTGTGTTGGGTACTGCTATGCTACAATGAGCATATTTTAAAGATAAAAATGTTGTGCCTGCGGAAAAAAACAAAACAAAACATATTACACCCCTACCTGTCCATAGCGGTCATTTCTCGAGAACTACCACTTTTAACTGTCCTCAAGATTAACTTGTGGCTTAAACGAAAAAAAGAAACACCTTTAAAGTGATTTAAAAGCTAAATTATTTTTCTTTTAAACGAGTATGGGAGAAAAAAAAATCTCCGAGTCCCCCACGGGTGTTGAACCCATGACCTTGCATTCGCGCGTTGTGCAAATGCGTTACCCCTGGTCAAGGGGGACTGTGGTTGTGAGTTAAGCAACTTTTTAGGTTCATATGTGTCTGTAGTTGCTATTGGTGGCCCAGTTTAGCTCCGGCAACTGTGCCGCAACAATATTACAGTCAAACCTCCACTAACGGCCACAACTTTATAGCAGCCGGTTTTTCAGTTTCGTTGCGGCCGACAGTCCATACATTCAGTCCTATTTTAACCTTTCTACAGCGGCAACCCCCACCGAAGCACGTCACAAACTATCAAAATGACGTCTCCAAAACGACAACTTAATCAAACGAGTGACAAACAGTTTATACAAAACACTATGTTATATTGTGAAAGCTCACTAAACTTGATCCGTACCGAACGTGTTTGGTAACTGTTTCTGGTTGGTTTCTGTTTTATTGATGTATTTTGATTGTGTTGGGTACTGCTATGCTACAATGAGCATATTTTAAAGATAAAAATGTTGTGCCTGCGGATAAAGAAACACATATTACACACCTATGTCTCCATAGCGGTCATCTCTCGACAACTGCTACTTTTCCCTGTCCTCAAGATTAACTTGTGGCTGAAATGGAAAAAAGAAAAACCTTTTAAGTGATTTAAAAGCTAAATTATTTTCCTTTTAAACGAGTATGGGAGAAAAAAAATCTCCGAGTCCCCCACGGGTGTTGAACCCACGACCTTGCACTCGCACGTTGTGCAAATGCGTTACCCCTGGTCAAGGGGGACTCTGGTTGTGAGTTAAGCAATTTTTTAGCTTGATATGTATGTGTAGTTCCTATTGGTGGCCCAGTTTAGCTCCGGCAACTGTGCCGCAACAATATTACAGTCAAACCTCCTTTGACGGCCACAACTTTATAGCAGCCGGATTTTCAGTTTCGTTGCGGCCGACAGTCCATAAATTCAGTCCTATTTTAACCTGTCTACACGGCAACGCCCACCCAAGCACGTCCCAAACTACCAAAATGACCTCTCAACAACGACCAGTTAATCAAACGACTGATAAACATTTTATACAAAACACTATGTTATACTGTAAAAGCTCACAAAACGTGATCCGTACCGAACGTGGTTGGTAACTGTTTGTGGTTGGTTTCTGTTTTATTGCTATATTTTGATTGTGTTGGGTACTGCTATGCTACAATGAGCATATTTTAAAGATAAAAATGTTGTGCCTGCGGATAAAGAAAAACATATTACATCCCTATCTCTCGAAAGCGGTCATCTCTCGAGAACTGCTACTTTTCCCTGTCCTCAAGATTAACTTGTGGCTTAAACGGAAAAAAGAAAAACCTTTTAAGTGATTAAAAAGCTAAATTATTTTTCTTTTAAACGAGTATGGGAGAAAAAAAATCTCCGAGTCCCCCACGGGTGTTGAACCCACGACCTTGCACTCGCACGTTGTGCAAATGCGTTACCCCTGGTCAAGGGTGACTCTGGTTGTGAGTTATGCAATTTTTTAGCTTGATATGTGTCTGTAGTTGCTATTGGTGGCCCAGTTTAGCTCCGGCAACTGTGACGCAACAATATTACAGTCAAACCTCCACTGACGCCCAAAACTTTATAGGAGCCGGTTTTTCAGTTTCGTTGCGGCGGACAGTCCATACATTCAGTCCTATTTTAACCTTTCTACAGCGGCAACGCCCAGGCAAGCACGTCCCAAACTACCAAAATGACCTCTGTACAACGACCAGTTAATCAAACGACTCACAAACAGTTTATACAAAACACTATGTTATATTGTGAAAGCTCACTAAACTTGATCCGTGCCGAACGTGGTTGGTAACTGTTTCTTGTTGGTTTCTGTTTTATTGATGTATTTGGATTGTATTGGGTACTGCTATGCTACAATGAGCATATTTTAAAGATAAAAATGTTGAGCCTGCGGATAAAGAAAAACATATTACACCCCTATGTCTCCATAGCGGTCATCTCTCGACAACTGCTACTTTTCCCTGTCCTCAAGATTAACTTGTGGCTGAGACGAAAAAAAGAAAAACCTTTAAAGTGATTTAAAAGCTAAATTATTTTTCTTTCAAACGAGTATGGGAGAAAAAAAATCTCCGAGTCCCCCACGGGTCTTGAACCCACGACCTTGCACTCGCACGTTGTGCAAATGCGTTACCCCTGGTCAAGGGGGACTCCGGTTGTGAGTTAAGCAATTTTTTAGGTTCATATGTGTCTGTAGTTGCTATTGGTGGCCCAGTTTGGGTCCGGCAACTGTGCCGCAACAATATTACAGTCAAACCTCCACTGACGGCCACAACTTTATAGCAGACGGTTTTTCAGTTTCGTTGCGGCCGACAGTCCATACATTCAGTCCTATTTTAACCTTTCTACACGGCAACGCCCACCCAAGCACGTCCCAAGCTACCAAAATGAGCTCTCTACAACGACCAGTTAATCAAACGACTGACAAACAGTTTATACAAAACACTATGTTATATTGTACAAGCTGATAGAACTTGATCCGTACCCCACGTGGTTGGTAACTGTTTCAGGTTGGTTTCTGTTTTATTGATATATTTTGATTGTGTTGGGTACTGCTATGCTACAATGAGCATATTTTAAAGATAAAAATGTTGTGCCTGCGGAAAAAAACAAAACAAAACATATTACACCCCTACCTGTCCATAGCGGTCATTTCTCGAGAACTACCACTTTTAACTGTCTTCAAGATTAACTTGTGGCTTAAACGAAAAAAAGAAACACCTTTAAAGTGATTTAAAAGCTAAATTATTTTTCTTTTAAACGAGTATGGGAGAAAAAAAAATCTCCGAGTCCCCCACGGGTGTTGAACCCATGACCTTGCATTCGCGCGTTGTGCAAATGCGTTACCCCTGGTCAAGGGGGACTCTGGTTGTGAGTTAAGGTTACAGTATACCTTCGGGTCGGCAATTTTCTTCAAATTTGGATTTTTGGGTCAAAATAGTGGTCGAAGAATAATCTCTTATTTCTGAAAAAAATTTTTGAAAAAGGCTTAATATTGGCGGAGAAATGACGGTTTTACGTTTTCACCGGAAGTAAAAGTTTACCTCTTGTTTGACAGCCCTATGGCGCGTATGCAATCAACCGAGACGATTTTCGCGGGAATTACCTATATGGATGTCACGAATTGACTACTCAGTTGATCAGCATTGTTGTTCTGACTACCCAGCATTTTTGATATTAGGCGTGTCTCTATTAAGTTATAAGTAAACATAGACCACGTTTAAACCATGGACCGGTTCGAAAAAGCGAAAACAGCGAAGAACGAATGAAAATACATCAATGAGTGAAGAAGCGAAAGTTCGCCACGCGGATGAAGCTATAGTTATCGTATAAGGCGGGCAAATATTCGTGGTAAGAGAAAAGAAAGGTTCTGTAAAAATGTCGGAACTTGACAGCAATAACAGGGATGCTGACAGAGACTCTTCTGATGAGTCCGATATCGACGAATCGTCGGACTCATTGAGACCATTTGAAATATTATCCATGCACATTTGCCCACACACAGTTGCCCTCCGCGCTATCTTTTGTTTGTTTCCTTCTCTCAGCCACTCTAGCGTTCTTATCCTTCTTAGTCTTCCCCATTTTGCCAGACCAGCTTCAAGAAAAACCGAGCTGCAGAAAAATTATCTCTCTGCCTTCGGTTCCTTGAGCGCATTGCGAAACACAAGAGTTTTTTAGGGATTCGCGCGTAAATTTCACCAGGAGGTCAACGGTAGTAAAGTTTCCCTGCACTGATTGGCTTAGTTATCTGAGAACCCAGTTGAAGGCGTTTGTGGGCGGAGTTTGTTTGCGAAGCAGAAAATTTTTCTTTGCGCTGTTTTCTCGAATAAATTTTTTCACTTGAAGCAGACACTTTAAAGAGTTATAACTCAAAGGGAATTTGTTCAATTGCTCTTAAATTTGGACAGTGGCTAGTTTAACATATAAACTACAAAAGCGTGTCTGGGAATTGTTAATTTCGAAATACTTTTTCTTCGAGAGCGATTTTTGTACGATCACTCCACATTTTTTTAATCCTATTTCGAAAGTGTTCTGTAACTTTTTACTGCAATCGAATATGCCAAAACGCAGACACGTGTTTTAAGCGCTTTGGGCCCTGAAACAGAGGAAAACATTAAATTGGCGAAAAACGAAATTCGCTTTGACTTGTAGCTTTCGAAAGGTGATTCGGGCGCTCGCATTTAGTGGTCGTGAAAAATTCGACAATTCATTTTCTTTCAAAATTCTTGGTATAGTTTGATAGCCAGCTCCATAAGCTTTAATTTGATATAGGGGTTTAGGTATCTACAGCTTAAACTGCACGTGCTACATCGCTTGCGCGCGAGACACCCCTGAAGGTATACTGTAACCTTAAGCAATTTTTTAGGTTCATATGTGTCTGTACTTCCTATTGGTGGCCCAGTTTAGCTCCGGCAAGTGTGCCGCAAATATATTACAGTCAAACCTCCACTGACAGCCACAAGTTTATAGCAGCCGGTTTTTCAGTTTCGTTGCGGCCGACAGTCCATACATTCAGTCCTATTTTAACCTTTCTACACGGCAACGCCCACCCAAGCACGTCCCAAACTACCAAAATGACCTCTGTACAACGACCACTTAATCAAACGACTCACAAACAGTTTATACAAAACACTATGTTATACTGTAAAAGCTCACAAAACTTGATGCGTACCGAACGTGGTTGGTAACTGTTTTTTGTTGGTTTGTGTTTTATTGATGTATTTTGATTGTGTTGGGTATTGCTATACTGCAATGGGCATACTTTAAAGATAAAAATGTTGTGTCTGCGGATAAAGAAAAACATATTACACCCGTGTCTCTCCATAGCGGTCATCTCTCGACAACTGGTACTTTTCCCTGTCCTCAATATTAACTTGTGGCTGAAACGGAAAAAAGAAAAACCTTTTAAGTGATTTGAAAGCTAAATTATTTTTCTTTTAAACGAGTATGGGAGAAAAAAAATCTCCGAGTCCCCCACGGGTCTTGAACCCACGACCTTGCACCCGCACGTTGTGCAAATGCGTTACCCCTGGTCAAGGGGGACTCTGGTTGTGAGTTAAGCAATTTTTTAGCTTCATATGTGTCTGTAGTTGCTATTGGTGGCCCAGTTTAGCTCCGGCAACTGTGCCGCAACAATATTATAGTCAAACCTCCACTGACGGCCACAACTTTATAGCAGACGGTTTTTCAGTTTCGCTGCGGCCGACAGTCCATATATTCAGTCCTATTTTAAGCTTTCTACAGGGCAACGCCCACCCAAGCACGTCCCAAGCTACCAAAATGAGCGCTCTACAACGACCACTTAATCAAACGACTGACAAACAGTTTATACAAAACACTATGTTATATTGTAAAAGCTCACACAACTTGATCCGTACCCCACGTGGTTGGTAACTGTTTCAGGTTGGTTTCTGTTTTATTGATATATTTTGATTGTGTTGGGTACTGCTATGCTACAATGAGCATATTTTAAAGATAAAAATGTTGTGCCTGCCGATAAAGAAAAACATATTACACCCCTATCTCTCCATAGCGGTCATCTCTCGAGAACTACCACTTTTAACTGTCCTCAAGATTAACTTGTGGCTTAAACGGAAAAAAGAAAAACCTTTAAAGTGATTTAAAAGATAAATTGTTTTTCTTTCAAACTAGTATGGGAGATAAAAAAATCTCCGAGTCCCCCACGGGTGTTGAACCCACGACCTTGCACTCGCACGTTGTCCAAATGCGTTACCCCTGGTCAAGGGGGACTCCGGTTGAGAGTAAAGACACTTTTTAGGTTGATATGTGTGTGTAGTTGCTATTGGTGGCCCAGTTTAGGTCCGGCAACTGTGCCGAAACAATATTACAGTCAAACCTCCACTGAAGGCCACAACTTTTTAGGAGACGGTTTTTCAGTTTCGTTCCGGCCGACAGTTCATACATTCAGTCCTATTGCAACCTTTCTACAGCGGCAACGCCCACCCAAGCACGTCCGAAACTACGAAAATGAGCTCTCCAAAACGACCAGTTAATCAAACGACTGAGAAACAGTTTATACAAAACACTATGTTATATTGTAAACGCTCACTAAACTTGATCCGTACCGCACGTGGTTGGTAACTGTTTCTGGTTAGCTGCTGTTTTATTGATAAATTTTGATTGTGTTAAGTTGGGTACTGCTATGCTACAATGAGCATATTTTAAAGATAAAAATGTTGCGCCTTCGGAAAAAAACAAAAAACAAAACATATTACACCCCTATCTCTCCATAGCGGTCATCTCTCGAGAACTGCTACTTTTCCCTGTCCTCAAGATTAACTTGAGGCTTAAAGGGAAAAAAGAAACACCTTTAAAGTGATTTAAAAGATAAATTATATTTCTTTTAAACGAGTATGGGAGAAAAAAAATCTGCGAGTCCCCCACGGGTCTTGAACCCACGACCTTGCACTCGCACGTTGTGCAAATGCGTTACCCCTGGTCAAGGGGGACTCTGGTTGTGAGTTAAGCAAATTTTTAGGTTGATATGTGTCTGTAGTTGCTATTGGTGGCCCAGTTTAGCTCCGGCAACTGTGCCGCAACAATATTACAGTCAAACCTCCACTGAAGGCCACAACTTTATAGCAGCCGGTTTTTCAGTTTCGTTGCGGCCGACAGTCCATACGTTCAGTCCTATTTTAACCTTTCTAAAGCGGGAACGCCCACCGAGCCACGTCCGAAACTACCAAAATGACCTCTCTACAATGACCACTTAATCAAACGACTGACAAACAGTTTATACAAAACACTATGTTATATTGTAAAAGCTCACAAAACTTGATCGGTACCGAACGTGGTTGGTAACTGTTTCTGGTTGGTTTGTGTTTTATTGATGTATTTTGATTGTGTTGGGTACTGCTATGCTACAATGAGCATATTTTAAAGATAAAAATGTTGAGCCTACGGATAAAGAAAAACATATTACACCTCTATCTCTCCATAGCGGTCATTTCTCGACAACTGCTACTTTTGCCTGTCCTCAAGATTAACTTGTGGCTGAAACGGAAAAAACAAACGCCTTTTAAGTGATATCAAAGCTAAATTATTTTTCTTTTAAGCGAGTATGGGAGGAAAAAAATCTCCGTGTCCCCCACGGGTGTTGAACCCACGACCTTGCACTCGCACGTTGTGCAAATGCGTTACCCCTGGTCAAGGGGGACGCTGGTTGGGAGTTAAGCAATTTTTTAGGTTCATATGTGTCAGCAGTTGCTATTGGTGGCCCAGTTTAGTTCCCGGAACTGTGCCGCAACAATATTACAGTCAAACCGCCACTAAAGGCCACAACTTTATAGCAGACGGTTTTTCAGTTTCGTGCCGGCCGACAGTCCATACATTGAGTCCCATTTTAACCTTTCTACAACGGCAACGCTCACTCAAGCACGTCCGAAGGTCCCAAAATGACCTCTCTACAACGACCACTTAATCAAACGACTGACAAACAATTTATACAAAACACTATGTTATATTGTAAAAGCTCACAAAACTTGATCCGTACCGAACGTGGTTGGTAACTGTTTCTGGTTGGCTTGTGTTTTATTGATGTATTTTGATTGTGTTGGGTACTGCTATGCTACAATGAGCATATTTTAAAGATAAAAATGTTGAGCCTGCGGATAAAGAAAAACATATTACACCTCTATTTCTCCATAGCGGTCATTTCTCGACAACTGCTACTTTTCCGTGTCCTCAAGATTAACTTGTGGGTGAAACGGAAAAAAGAAAAACCTTTTAAGTGATATCAAAGCTAAATTATTTTTCTTTTAAACGAGTATGGGAGAAAAATAATCTGCGAGTCCCTCACGGGTGTTGAACCCACGACCTTGCACTCGCACGTTGTGCAAATGCGTTACCCCTGGTCAAGGGGGACTCTGGTTGAGAGTAAAGACACTTTTTAGGTTGATATGTTTCTGTAGTTGCTATTGGTGGCCCAGTTTAGCTCCGGCAACTGTGCCGCAACAATATTACAGTCAAACCTCCACTGAAGGATACAACTTTATAGCAGGCGGTTTTTCAGTTTCGTTGCGGCCGACAGTCCATACATTCAGTCCTATTTTAACCTTTCTAAAGCGGCAACGCCCACCCAGGCATGTCCGAAACTACCAAAATGACCGTTCTACAACGACCAGTTAATCAAACGACTGACAAACAATTTATACAAAACACTATGTTATATTCTAAAAGCTCACACAACTTGATCCGTACCGAAGGTGGTTGGTAACCGTTTGTGGTTGGTTTGTGTTTAATTGATGTATTTTGATTGTGTTGGGTACTGCTATGCTACAATGAGCATATTTTAAAGATAAAAATGTTGAGCCTGCGGATAAAGAAAAACATATTACACCTCTATCTCTCCATAGCGGTCATTTCTCGACAACTGCTACTTTTCCGTGTCCTCAAGATTAACTTGTGGGTGAAACGGAAAAAAGAAAAACCTTTTAAGTGATTTAAAAGCTAAATTATTTTTCTTTTAAACGAGTATGGGAGAAAAAAAATCTCCGAGTCCCCCACGGGTCTTGAACCCACGACCTTGCACTCGCACGTTGTGCAAATGCGTTACCCCTGGTCAAGGGGGACTCTAGTTGAGAGTAAAGACACTTTTTAGGTTGATATGTGTCTGTAGTTGCTATTGGTGGCCCAGTTTAGCTCCGGCAACTGTGGCGCAACAATATTACAGTCAAACCTCCACTGAAGGACACAACTTTATAGTAGACGGTTTTTCAGTTTCGTTGCGGCCGACAGTCCATACATTCAGTCCTATTTTAACCTTTCTAAAGCGGCAACGCCCACCCAGGCACGTCCGAAACTACCAAAATGACCGTTCTACAACGACCAGTTAATCAAACGACTGACAAACAGTTTATACAAAACACTATGTTATATTCTAAAAGCTCACACAACTTGATCCGTACCGAAGGCGGTTGGTAACCGTTTCTGGTTGGTTTGTGTTTTATTGATGTATTTTGATTGTGTTGGGTACTGCTATGCTACAATGAGCATATTTTAAAGATAAAAATGTTGAGCCTGCGGATAAAGAAAAACATATTACACCTCTATCTCTCTTTGGCGGCCATTTCTCGACAACTGCTACTTTTCCCTGTCCTCAAGATTAACTTGTGGCTGAAACGGAAAAAAGAAAAACCTTTTAAGTGATATCAAAGCTAAATTATTTTTGTTTTAAGCGAGTATGGGAGAAAAAAAATCTGCGAGTCCCCCACGGGTCTTGAACCCACGACCTTGCACTCGCACGTTGTGCAAATGCGTTACCCCTTGTCAAGGGGGACTCTGGTTGTGAGTTAAGCAATTTTTTAGGTTGATATGTGTCTGTAGTTGCTATTGGTGGCCCAGTTTAGCTCCGGCAACTGCGCCGCAACAATATTACAGTCAAACCTCCACTAAAGGCCACAACTTTATAGCAGCCGGTTTTTCAGTTTCGTTGCGCCCGACAGTCCATACATTCAGACCTATTTTAACCTTTCTACAGCGGCAACGCCCATCCAAGCACGTCCCAAACTACCAAAATGACCTCTCCAAAACGACCAGTTAATCAAACGACTGACAAACAGTTTATACAAAACACTATGTTATATTGTAAACGCTCACAAAACTTGATCCGTACCGCACGTGGTTGGTAACTCTTTCTGGTTAGTTTCTGTTTTATTGATAAATTTTGATTGTGTTAAGTTAGGGACTGCTATGCTACAATGAGCATATTTTAAAGATAAAAATGTTGTGCCTGCGGATAAAGAAAAACATATTACACCCCTATCTCTACATAGCGGTCATTTGTCGACAACTGCTACTTTTCCCTGTCCTCAAGATTAACTTGTGGCTGAAACGGAAAAAAGAAAAACCTTTTTAAGTGATTTAAAAGCTAAATTATCTTTTTTTAAAACGAGTATGGGAGAAAAAAAATCTCCGAGTCCCCCACGGGTGTTGAACCCATGACCTTGCACTCGCACGTTGTGCAAATGCCTTACCCCTGGTCAAGGGGGACTCTGGTTGTGAGTTAAGCAATTTTTTAGCTTGATATGTGTCTGTAGTTGCTATTGGTGGCCCAGTTTAGCTCCGGCAACTGTGCCGCAACAATATTACAGTCAAACCTCCACTAACGGCCACAACTTTATAGCAGGCGGTTTTTCAGTTTCGTTCCGGCCGACAGTCTATACATTCAGTCCTATTTTAACCTTTGTACAGCGGCAACGCCCACCCAAGCACGTATTAAACTACCGAAATGACCTCTCCAAAACGACCAGTTAATCAAACGACTGCAAAACAGTTTATACAAAACACAATGTTATATTGTAAAAGCTCACAAAACTTGATCCGTACCGAACGTGGTTGGTAACTGTTTCGGGTTGGTTTTTTTTATTGATATATTTTGATTGTGTTAGGTACTGCTATGCTACAATGAGCATATTTTAAACATAAAAATGTCGCGCCTTCGGAAAAATACAAAACATATTAAACCCCTACCTCTCCATAGCGGTCAGATCTCGAGAAATACCACTTTTGCCTGTCCTCAAGATTAACTTGTGGCTTAAACGGAAAAAAGAAAAACCTTTAAAGTCATTTAAAAGATAAATTGTTTTTCTTTCAAACGAGTATGGGAGACAAAAAAATCTCCGAGTACCCCACGGGTCTTGAACCCACGACCTTGCACTCGCACGTTTTGCAAATGCGGTACCCCTGGTCAAGGGGGACTCTGGTTGTCAGTTAAGCAATTTTTTAGGTTGATATGTGTCTGTAGTTGCTATTGGTGGCCCAGTTTAGCTCCGGCAACTGTGCCGCAACAATATTACAGTTAAACCTCCACTAAAGGCCACAACTTTATAGCAGACGTTTTTTCAGGTTCGTTGCGGCCGACAGTCCATACATTCAGTCCTATTTTAACCTTTCTACAACGGCAACGCCCACTCAAGCACGTCCGAAGGTCCCAAAATGAGCTCTCTACAACGACCACTTAATCAAACGACTGACAAACAGTTTATACAAAACACTATGTTATATTGTAAAAGCTCACAAAACTTGATCCGTACCGAACGTGGTTGGTAACTGTTTCTGGTTGGTTTGTGTTTTATTGATGTATTTTGATTGCGTTGGGTACTGCTATGCTACAATGAGCATATTTTAAACATAAAAATGTTGCGCCTGCGGATAAAGAAAAACATATTACACCTCTATCTCTCCATAGCGGTCATTTCTCGACAACTGCTACTTTTCCCTGTCCTCAAGATTAACTTGTGCGTGAGACGGAAAAAAGAAAAACCTTTTAAGTGATTTAAAAGCTAAATTATTTTTCTTTTAAACGAGTATGGGAGAAAAATAATCTCCGAGTCCCCCACGGGTCTTGAACCCAAGACCTTGCACTCGCACGTTGTGCAAATGCGTTACCCCTGGTCAAGGGGGACTCTGGTTGAGAGTAAAGACAGTTTTTAGGTTGATATGTGTCTGTAGTTGCTATTGGTGGCCCAGTTTAGGTCCGCCAACTGTGCCGCAACAATATTACAGTCAAACCTCCACTGAAGGCCACAACTTTATAGCAGGCGGTTTTTCAGTTTCGTTGCGGCCGACAGTCCATACATTCAGTCCTATTTTAACCTTTCTAAAGCGGCAACGCCCACCCAGGCACGTCCGAAACTACCAAAATGACCGTTCTACAACGACCAGTTAATCAAACGACTGACAAACAGTTTATACAAAACACTATGTTATATTCTAAAAGCTCACACAACTTGATCCGTACCGAACGTGGTTGGTAACCGTTTCTGGTTGGTTTGTGTTTTATTGATGTATTTTGATTGTGTTGGGTACTGCTATGGTACAATGAGCATATTTTAAAGATAAAAATGTTGAGCCTGCGGATAAAGAAAAACATATTACACCTCTATCTCTCCATAGCGGCCATTTCTCGACAACTGCTACTTTTCCTTGTCCTCAAGATTAACTTGTGGCTGAAACGGAAAAAAGAAAAACCTTTTAAGTGATATCAAAGCTAAATTATTTTTGTTTTAAGCGAGTATGGGAGAAAAAAAATCTGCGAGTCCCGCACGGGTCTTGAACCCACGACCTTGCACTCGCACGTTGTGCAAATGCGTTACCCCTTGTCAAGGGGGACTCTGGTTGTGAGTTACGCAATTTTTTAGCTTTATATGTGTCAGTAGTTGCTATTAGTGGCCCAGTTTAGCTCCGGCAACTGTGCCGCAACAATATTACAGTCAAACCTCCACTAACGGCCACAACTTTATAGCAGCCGATTTTTCAGTTTCGTTGCGGCCGACAGTCCATACGTTCAGTCCTATTTTAACCTTTGTACAGGAGCAACGCCCACCCAAGCACATCCCAAACTACCAAAATGACATCTCTACAACGACCAGTTAATCAAACGACTGACAAACAGTTTATACAAAACACTATGTTATGTTGTAAAAGCTCACTAAACTTGATCCGTACCGCACGTGCTTAGTAACTGTTTCTCGTTAGTTTCTGTTTTATTGATAAATTTTGATTGTATTGGGTACTGCTATGCTACAATGAGCATATTTTAAAGATAAAAATGTTGTGCCTGCAGATAAAGAAAAACATATTACACCCCTATCTCTACATAGCGGTCATTTGTCGACAACTGCTACTTTTCCCTGTCCTCAAGATTAACTTGTGGCTGAAACGGAAAAAAGAAAAACCTTTTAAGTGATTTAAAAGCTAAATTATCTTTTTTTAAAACGAGTATGGGAGAAAAAAAATCTCCGAGTCCCCCACGGGTGTTGAACCCATGACCTTGCACTCGCACGTTGTGCAAATGCGTTACCCCTGGTCAAGGGGGACTCTGGTTGTGAGTTAAGCAATTTTTTAGCTTGATATGTGTCTGTAGTTGCTATTGGTGGCCCAGTCTAGCTCCGGCAACTGTGCCGCAACAATATTACAGTCAAACCTCCACTGACGGCCACATGTTTATATCAGCCGGTTTTTCAGTTTCGTTGCGGCCGACAATCCATACATTCAGTCCTATTTTAACCTTTGTACAGCGGCAACGCCCACGCAAGCACGTCCCAAACTACCAAAATAACCTCTCCAAAACGACCAGTTAATCAAACCACTGAGAAACAGTTTATACAAAACACTCTGTTATATTTTGAAAGGTCACAAAACTTGGTCCGTACCGAACGTGGTTGGTAACTGTTTGTGGTTGGTTTCTGTTTTATTGATATATTTCTATTGTGTTGGGTACTGCTATGCCACAATGAGCATATTTTAAAGATAAAAATGTTGTGCCTTCGGAAAAAAACAAAACATATTGGACCCCTACCTCTCCATAGCGGTCATCTCTCGAAAAATGCCACTTTTGCCTGTCCTCAAGATTAACTTGTGGCTTAAACGGAACAAAGAAAAACCTTTTAAGTGATTTAAAAGCTAAATTATGTTTATTTTAAACGAGTATGGGAGAAAAAAAATCTCCGAGTCCCCCACGGGTCTTGAACCCACGACCTTGAACTCGCACGTTGTGCAAATGCGTTACCCCTAGTCAAGGGGGACTCTGGTTGTGAGTTAAGCAACTTTTTAGGTTCATATGTGTCTGTAGTTGCTATTGGTGGCCCAGTTTAGCTCCGGCAACTGTGCCGCAACAATATTACAGTCAAACCTCCACTGACAGCCACAAGTTTATAGCATCCGGTTTTTCAGTTTCGTTGCGGCCGACAGTCCATACATTCAGTCCTATTGTAACCTTTCTACACGGCAAAGCCCACGCAAGAACGTCCCAAACTACCAAAATGACCTCTCTACAACGACCAGTTAATTAAACGACTGACAAACAGTTTATACAAAACACTATGTTATATTGGAAAAGGTCACAAAACTTGATTCGTACTGAACGTGGTCGGTAACTGTTTGTGGTTGGTTTGTGTTTTATTGATATCTTTTGATTGTGTTGGGTACTGCTATGCTACAATGAGCATATTTTAAAGATAAAAATGTTGTGCCTGCGGATAAAGAAAATGATATTACACCCCTATCTGTCCATAGCGATCATCTCTCGACAACTGGTACTTTTCCCTGTCCTCAAGATTAACTTGTGGATGAAACGGAAAAAAGAAAAACCTTTCAAGTGATTTAAAAGCTAAATTATTTTTCTTTTAAACGAGTATGGGAGAAAAAAAAATCTCCGAGTCCCCCACGGGTGTTGAACCCACGACCTTGCACTCGCACGTTGTGCAAATGCGTTACCCCTGGTCAAGGGGGACTCTGGTTGTGAGTTAAGCAATTTTTTAGCTTGATATGTGTCTGTAGTTGCTATTGGTGGCCCAGTTTAACTCCGGCAAATGTGCCGCAACAATATTACAGTCAAACCTCCACTGACAGCCACAACTTTATAGCAGCCGGTTTTTCAGTTTCGTTGCGGCCGACAGTCCATACATTCAGTCCTATTTTAACCTTTCTACACGGCAACGCCCACGCAAGCACGTCCCAAACTACCAAAATGACCTCTCTACAACGACCAGTTAATCAAACGACTGACAAACAGTTTATACAAAACACTATGTTATACTGTAAAAGCTCACAAAACTTGATGCGCACCGAACGTGGTTGGTAACTGTTGTTGGTTGGTTTCTGTTTTATTGATGTATTTTGATTGTGTTGGGTACTGCTATGCTACAATGAGCATATTTTAAAGATAAAAATGTTGTGCCTGCGGATAAAGAAAAACATATCACATCCCTATCTCTCCATAGCGGTCATCTCTCGAGAAATGCCACTTTTGCCTGTCCTCAAGATTAACTTGTGGCTGAAACGGAAAAAAGAAAAACGTGTTTTACTGATATATTTTGATATATTTTGATTGTGTTGGCTACTGCTACGCTACAATGAGCATATTTTAAAGATAAAAATGTTGTGCCTTCGGAAAAAAACAAAACATATTTTACCCCTACCTCTCCATAGCGGTCATCTCTCGCGAAATGCCACTTTTGCCTGTCCTCAAGATTAACTTGTGGCTGAAACGGAAAAAACAAAAACCTTTTAAGTGATTTAAAAGCTAAATTGTTTTTCTTTCAAAGGAGTATAGGAGATAAAAAAATCTCCGAGTCCCCCACGGGTCTTGAACCCACGACCTTGCACTCGCACGTTGTGCAAATGCGTTACCCCTGGTCAAGGAGGACTCTGGTTGCGAGTTAAGCAATTTTTTAGGTTGATATGTGTCTGTAGTTGCCATTGGTGGCCCAGTTTAGCTCCGGCAACTGTGCCGCAACAATATAACAGTCAAACCTCCACTGTAGGCCACAACTTTATAGCAGACGGTTTTTCAGTTTCGTTGCGGCCGACAGTCCATATATTCAGTCCTATTTTAAGCTTTCTAAAGCGGCAACGCCCACCCAGGCACGTCCGAAACTACCAAAATGACCGTTCTACAACGACCAGTTAATCAAACGACTGACAAACAGTTTATACAAAACACTATGTTATATTGTGAAAACTCACAAAACTTGATCCGTACCGACCGTGGTTGGGAAATGTTTCTGGTTGGTTTGTGTTTTATTGATGTATTTTGATTGTGTTGGGTACTGCTATGCTACAATGAGCATATTTTAAAGATAAAAATGTTGACCCTGCGGATAAAGAAAAACATATTACACCCCTCTCTCTCCATAGCGGTCATTTCTCGACAACTGGTACTTTTCCCTGTCCTCAAGATTAACTTGTGGCTGAGACGGAAAAAAGAAAAACCTTTTAAGTGATATCAAAGCTAAATTATTTTTCTTTTAAGCGAGTATGGGAGAAAAAAAATCTGCGAGTCCCCCACGGGTCTTGAACCCGCGACCTTGAACTCGCACGTTGTGCAAATGCGTTACCCCTGGTCAAGGGGGACTCTGGTTGTGAGTTAAGCAACTTTTTAGGTTGATATGTGTCTGTAGTAGCTATTGGTGGCCCAGTTTAGCTCCGGCAACTGTGCCGCAACAATATTACAGTCAAAACTCCACTAACGGCCACAACTTTATAGCAGCCGGTTTTTCAGTTTCGTTGCGGCCGACAGTCCATACATTCAGTCCTATTTTAACCTTTGTACAGCGGCAACGCCCACCCAAGTACGTCCCAAACTATCAAAATGACGTCTCCAAAACCACCAGTTAATCAAACGACTGACAAACAGTTTATACAAAACACTATGTTATATTGTGAAAGCTCACTAAACTTGATCCGTACCGAACCTGTTTGGTAACTATTTCTGGTTGGTTTGTGTTTTATATATGTATTTTGACTGTGTTGGTTACTGCTATGCTACAATGAGCATATTTTAAAGATAAAAATGTTGTGCCTGCGGATAAAGAAAGACATATTAAACCCCTATCTCTCGATAGCGGTTATCTCTCGAGAAATGCTACTTTTCCCAGTCCTCAAGATTAACTTGTGGCTTAAACGGAAAAAAGAAAAACCTTTTAAGTGATTTAAAAGCTAAATTATTTTTCTTTTAAGCGAGTATGGGAGAAAAAAAATCTCCGAGTCCTCCACGGGTCTTGAACCCACAACCTTGCACTCGCACGTTGTACAAATGCCTTACCCCTGGTCAAGGGGGACTCTGGTTGTGAGTTAAGCAATTTTTAGGTTGATATGTGTCTGTAGTTGCTATTGGTGGCCCAGTTTAGCTCCGGCAACTGTGCCGCAACAATATCACAGTCAAAACTCCACTGACGGCCACAACTTTATAGCAGCCGGTTTTTCAGTTTCGTTGCGGCCGACAGTCCATATATTCAGTCCTATTTTAAGCTTTCTACAGGGCAACGCCCACCCAAGCACGTCCCAAGCTACCAAAATGAGCTCTCTACAACGACCAGTTAATCAAACGATTGACAAAGAGTTTATACAAAACACTATGTTATATTGTAAAAGCTCACACAACTTGATCCGTACCCCACGTGGTTGGTAACTGTTTCAGGTTGGTTTCTGTTTTATTGATATATTTTGATTGTGTTGGGTACTGCTACGCTACAATGAGCATATTTTAAAGATAAAAATGTTGTGCCTGCGGAAAAAAGCAAAACAAAACATATTACACCCCTACCTGTCCATAGCGGTCATTTCTCGAGAACTACCGCTTTTAACTGTCTTCAAGATTAACTTGTGGCTTAAACGGAAAAAGAAACACCTTTAAAGTGATTTAAAAGCTAAATTATTTTTCCTTTAAACGAGTATGGGAGAAAAAAAAAAATCTGCGAGTCCCCCACGGGTCTTGAACCCACGACCTTGCACTCGCACGTTGTGCAAATGCGTTACCCCTGGTCAAGGGGGACTCTGGTTGTGAGTTAAGCAAATTTTTAGGTTGATATGTGTCTGTAGTTGCTATTGGTGGCCCAGTTTAGCTCCGGCAACTGTGCCGCAACAATATTACAGTCAAACCTCCACTGACTGCCACAACTTTATAGCAGCCGGTTTTTCAGTTTCGTTGCGGCCGACACCCCATACATTCAGTCCTATTGTAACCTTTCTACAGCGGAAACGCCCACCCAAGCACGTCCGAAACTACCAAAATGACCTCTCCAAAACGACCAGTTGATCAAACGACTGACAAACAGTTTATACAAAACATTATGTTGTATTGTAAAAGCTCGCAGAACTTGATCCGTACCGCACGTGGTTGTTAACTGTTTCTGGTTGGTTTCTGTTTTACTGATATATTTTGATTGTGTTGGGTACTGCTATGCTACAATGAGCATATTTTAAATATAAAAATGTTGTACCTGCGGAAAAAAAGAGCAAAATACCTGAAACCCCTACCTCTCCATAGCGGTCATCTCTCGAGAACTACCACTTTTAACTGTCTTCAAGATTAACTTGTGGCTTAAACGGAAAAAAGAAAAACCTTTAAAGTGATTTAAAAGATAAATTGTTTTTCTTTCAAACTAGTATGGGAGATAAAAAAATCTCCGAGTCCCCCACGGGTGTTGAACCCACGACCTTGCACTCGCACGTTGTCCAAATGCGTTACCCCTGGTCAAGGAGGACTCTGGTTGTGAGTTAAGCAAATTTTTAGGTTGATATGTGTCTGTAGTTGCTATTGGTGGCCCAATTTAGCTCCGGCAACTGTGCCGCAACAATATTACAGTCAAACCTCCACTGAAGGCCACAACTTTATAGGAGACGGTTTTTCAGTTTCGTTCCGGCCGACAGTTCATACATTCAGTCCTATTGTAACCTTTCTACAGCGGCAACGCCCACCCAAGCACGTCCGAAACTACGAAAATGAGCTCTCCAAAACGACCAGTTAATCAAACGACTGAGAATCAGTTTATACAAAACACTATGTTATATTGTAAACGCTCACTAAACTTGATCCGTACCGCACGTGGTTGGTAACTGTTTCTGGTTAGCTGCTGTTTTATTGATAAATTTTGATTGTGTTAAGTTGGGTACTGCTATGCTACAATGAGCATATTTTAAAGATAAAAATGTTGCGCCTTCGGAAAAAAACAAAAAACAAAACATATTACACCCCTATCTCTCCATAGCGGTCATCTCTCGAGAACTGCTACTTTTCCCTGTCCTCAAGATTAACTTGAGGCTTAAAGGGAAAAAAGAAACACCTTTAAAGTGATTTAAAAGATAAATTATATTTCTTTTAAACGAGTATGGGAGAAAAAAAATCTGCGAGTCCCCCACGGGTCTTGAACCCACGACCTTGCACTCGCACGTTGTGCAAATGCGTTACCCCTGGTCAAGGGGGACTCTGGTTGTGAGTTAAGCAAATTTTTAGGTTGATATGTGTCTGTAGTTGCTATTGGTGGCCCAGTTTAGCTCCGGCAACTGTGCCGCAACAATATTACAGTCAAACCTCCACTGAAGGCCACAACTTTATAGCAGCCGGTTTTTCAGTTTCGTTGCGGCCGACAGTCCATACATTCAGTCCTATTTTAACCTTTTTAAAGCGGCAACGCCCACCCAGGCATGTCCGAAACTACCAAAATGACCGTTCTACAACGACCAGTTAATCAAACGACTGACAAACAGTTTATTCAAAACACTATGTTATATTGTGAAAGCTCACAAAACTTGATCCGTACCGAACGTGGTTGGTAAATGTTTCTGGTTGGTTTGTGTTTTATTGATTTATTTTGATTGTGTTGGGTACTGCTATGCTACAATGAGCATATTTTAAAGATAAAAATGTTGTGCGTGCGGATAAAGAAAAACATATTACAACCCTATCTCTCCATAGCGGTCATTTCCCGACAACTGGTACTTTTCCCTGTCCTCAAGATTAACTTGTGGCTGAAACGGAAAAAAGAAAAACCTTTTAAGTGATATCAAAGCTAAATTATTTTTCTTTTAAGCGAGTATGGGAGAAAAAAAATCTCCGAGTCCCCCACGGGTCTTGAACCCACGACCTTGCACTCGCACGTTGTGCAAATGCGTTACCCCTGGTCAAGGGAGACTCTGGTTGTGAGTTAAGCAATTTTTAGGTTGATATGTGTCTGTAGTTGCTATTGGTGGCCCAGTTTAGCTCCGGCAACTGTGCCGCAACAATATCACAGTCAAAACTCCATTAACGGCCACAACTTTATAGCAGCCGGTTTTTCAGTTTCGTTGCGCGCGACAGTTCATACATTCAGTCCTATTTTAACCTTTGGACAACGGCAACGCCCACCCAAGTACGTCCCAAACTATCAAAATGACGTCTCCAAAACGACCAGTTAATCAAACGACTGACAAACAGTTTATACAAAACACTATGTTATATTGTGAAAGCTCACTAAACTTGATCCGTACCGAACGTGGTTGGTAACTGTTTCTGGTTGTTTGTGTTTTATTGATGTATTTTGACTGTGTTGGGTACTGCTATGCTACAATGAGCATATTTTAAAGAGAAAAATGTTGTGCGTGCGGATAAAGAAAAACATATTACACCCCTATCTCTCCATAGCGGTCATCTCTCGAGAAATGCTACGTTTCCCAGTCCTCAAGATTAACTTGTGGCTGAAACGGAAAAAAGAAAAACCTTTTAAGGGATTTAAAAGCTAAATTATTTTTCTTTTAAGCGAGTATAGGAGAAAAAAAATCTCCGAGTCCTCCACGGGTCTTGAACCCACGACCTTGCACTCGCACGTTGTGCAAATGCGTTACCCCTGATCAAGGAAGACTCTGGTTGTGAGTTAAGCAATTTTTAGGTTGATATGTGTCTGTAGTTGCTATTGGTGGCCCAGTTTAGCTCCGGCAACTGTGCCGCAACAATATCACAGTCAAACCTCCACTGACGGCCACAACTTTATAGCAGCCGGTTTTTCAGTTTCGTTGCGGCCGACAGTCCATACGTTCAGTCCTATTTTAACCTTTCTACAGGGCAACGCCCACCCAGGCACGTCCCAAGCTACCAAAATGAGCTCCCTACAACGACCAGTTAATCAAACGATTGACAAAGAGTTTATACAAAACACTATGTTATATTGTAAAAGCTCACACAACTTGATCCGTACCCCACGTGGTTGGTAACTGTTTCAGGTTGGTTTCTGTTTTATTGATATATTTTGATTGTGTTGGGTACTGCTATGCTACAATGAGCATATTTTAAAGATAAAAATGTTGTGCCTGCGGATAAAGAAAAACATATTACACCCCTATCTCTCCATAGCGGTCATTTGTCGACAACTGCTACTTTTCTCTGTCCTCAAGATTAACTTGTGGCTGAAACGGAAAAAAGAAAAATTTTTTAAGTGATTTAAAAGCTAAATTATTTTTCTTTTAAACGAGTATGGGAGAAAAAAAATCTCCGAGTCCCCCACGGGTGTGTAACCCACGACCTTGCACTCGCACGTTGTGCAAATGCGTTACCCCTAGTCAAGGGGGACTCTGGTTGTGAGTGAAGCAATTTTTTTAGGTTCATATGTGCCAGTAGTTGCTAATGGTGGCCCAGTTTAGCTCCGGCAACTGTGCCGCAACAATATTACAGTCAAAACTCCACTGACGGCCACAACTTTATAGGAGCCGGTTTTTCAGTTTCGTTGCTGCCGACAGTCCATACATTCAGTCCTTTTTTAACCTTTTTACACGGATATGCCCACCCAAGCACGTCCCAAACTACCAAACTCCCAAACTGACCGTTCTACAACGACCACTTAATCAAACGACTGACAAACAGTCTATACAAAACACTATGTTATATTGTAAAAGCTCACAAAACTTGATCCGTACCGGACGTGGCTGGTAACGGTTTCTGGTTGGTTTGTGTTTTATTGATGTATTTTGATTGTGTTGGGTACTGCTATGCTACAATGAGCATATTTTAAAGATAAAAATGTTGTGCCTGCGGATAAAGAAAAACATATTACACCCCTATCTGTCCATAGCGGTCATTTCTCGAGAACTGCTACTTTTCCCAGTCCTCAAGATTAACTTGTGGGTGAAACGGAAAAAAGAAAAACCTTTTAAGTGATTTAAAAGCTAAATTATTTTTCTTTTAAACGAGTGTGGCAGATAAAAAAATCTGCGAGTCCCCCACGGGTCTTGAACCCACGACCTTGCACTCGCACGTTGTGCAAATGCCTTACCCCTGGTCAAGGGGGACTCTGGTTGTGAGTTAAGCAATTTTTTAGGTTGATATGTGTCTGTAGTTGCTATTGGTGGCCCAGTTTAGCTCCGGCAACTGTGCGCAAGAATATCACAGTCAAACCTCCACTAACGGCCACAACTTTATAGCAGCCGGTTTTTCAGTTTCGTGCCGGCCGACAGTCTATACATTCAGTCCTATTTTAACCTTTGTACAGCGGCAACGCCCACCCAAGCACGTATTAAACCACCGAAATGACCTCTCCAAAACGACCAGTTAATCAAACCACTGAAAAACAGTTTATACAAAAGACAATGTTATATTGTAAAAGCTCACAAAACTTGATCCGTACCGAACGTGGTTGGTAACTGTTTCGGGTTGGTTTTTTTTTATTGATATATTTTGATTGTGTTAGGTACTGCTATGCTACAATGAGCATATTTTAAACATAAAAATGTTGCGCGTTCGGAAAAAAACAAAACATATTAAACCCCTACCTCTCCATAGCGGTCATCTCTCGAGAAATACCACTTTTGCCTGTCCTTAAGATTAACTTGTGGCTTAAACGGAAAAAACAAAAACCTTTAAAGTGATTTAAAAGATAAATTGTTTTTCTTTCAAACGAGTATGAGAGACAAAAAAATCTCCGAGTCCCCCACGGGTCTTGAACCCACGACCTTGCACTCGCACGTTGTGTAAATGCGTTACCCCTAGTCAAGGGGGACTCTGGTTGTGAGTTAAGCAATTTTTTAGGTTCATATGTGTCTGTAGTTGCTATGGGTGTCCCAGTTTAGCTCCGGCACCTGTGCCGCAAGAATATTACAGTTAAACCTCCACTAACGGCCACAACTTTATAGCAGCCGGTTTTTCACTTTCGTTGCGGCCGACAGTCCATACATTCAGTTTTACTTCAACTTTTTTACACGGAAACGCCCACTCAAGCACGTTCCAAACTACCAAAATCACCTCTCTACAACGACCAGTTAATCAAACGACTGACAAACAGTTTATACAAAACACTATGTTATATTGTAAAAGCTCACAAAACTTGATCCGTACCGAACGTGGTTGGTAACTGTTTGTGGTTGGTTTCTGTTTTATTGATGTATTTTGATTGTGTTGGGTACTGCTATGCTACAATGACGATATTTTAAAGATAAAAATGTTGTGCCTGCCGATAAAGAAAAACATATTACACCCCTATCTCTCCATAGCGGTCATTTGTCGACAACTGCTACTTTTGCGTGTCCTCAAGATTAACTTGTGGGTGAAACGGAAAAAAGAAAAACCTTTTAAGGGATTTAAAAGCTAAATTATTTTTCTTTCAAACGAGTATGGGAGAGAAAAAAATCTGCGAGTCCCCCACGGGTCTTGAACCCACGACCTTGCACTCGCTCGTTCTACAAATGCGTTACCCCTTGTCAAGGGGGACTCTGGTTGTCAGTTAAGCAATTTTTTAGGTTGATATGTGTCTGTAGTTGCTATTGGTGGCCCAGTTTAGCTCCGGCAACTGTGCCGCAACAATATTACAGTCAAACCTCCACTAAAGGCCACAACTTTATAGCAGCCGATTTTTCAGTGTCGTGCCGGCCGACAGTCTATACATTCAGTCCTATTTTAACCTTTGTACAGCGGCAACGCCCACCCAAGCACGTCCCAAACTACCAAAATGACCTCTCCACAACGACCACTTAATCAAACGACTGACAAACAGTCTATACAAAACACTATGTTATATTGTAAAAGCTCACAAAACTTGATCCGTACCGAACGTGGTTGGTAACTGTTTCTGGTTTGTTTGTGTTTTATTGATGTATTTTGATTGTGTTGGGTACTGCTATGCTACAATGAGCATACTTTAAAGATAAAAATGTTGTGCCTTCGGAGAAAAACAAAACATATTAAACCCCTATATCTCCATAGCGGTCATCTCTCGAGAACTGCCACTTTAGCCTGTCCTCAAGGCTAACTTCTGGCTTAAAGGGAAAAAAGAATAACCTTTAAAGTGATTTAAAAGATAAATTATTTTTCTTTCAAACGAGTATGGGAGAAAAAAAAATCTCCGAGTCCCCCACGGGTCTTGAACCCACGACCTTGCACTCGCACGTTGTGCAAATGCGTTACCCCTGGTCAAGGGGGACTCTGGTTGTGAGTTACGCAATTTTTTAGGTTCATATGTCTCTGTAGTTGCTATTGGCGGCCCAGTTTAGCTCCGGCAACTGTGCCGCAACAATATTACAGTCAAACCTCCACTAACGGCCACAACTTTATAGCAGTCGGTTTTTCAGTTTCGTTGCGGCCGACAGTCCATACATTCAGTCTTATTTTAACCTGTCTACACGGCAACGCCCACGCAAGCACGTCCCAAACTACCAAAATGACCGTTCTACAGCGACCAGTTCATCAAACGACTAAGAAACAGTTTATACAAAACACTATATTATATTGTAAAAGCTCACAAAACTTGATCCGTACCGAACGTAGTGGGTAACTGTTTGTGGTTGGTTTCTGTTTTATTGATATATTTTGATTGTGTTGGGTACTGCTGTGCTACAATGAGCATATTTTAAAGATAAAAATGTTGTGCCCTCGGAAAAAAACAAAACATATTACACCCCTATCTCTCCATAGCGGTCATCTCTCGAGAAATGCCACTTTTGCCTGTCTTCAAGATTAACTTGTGGCTTCAACGGAAAAAAGAAAAACCTTTTAAGTGATTTAAAAGATAAATTGTTTTTCTTTTAAACGAGTATGGGAGAAAAAAAATCTCCGAGTCCCCCACGGGTCTTGAACCCATGACCTTGCACTCGCACGTTGTGCAAATGCGTTACCCCTGGTCAAGGGGGACTCTGGTTGTGAGTTAAGCAATATTTTTAGGTTCATATGTGTGTGTTGTTGCTATTGGTGGCCCAGTTTAACTCCGGCAACTGTGCCGCAACAATATTACAGTCAAACCTCCACTGACGGCCACAACTTTATAGCAGACGGTTTTTCAGTTTCGTTGCGGCCGACAGTCCATACATTCAGTCCTTTTTTAACCTTTCTACAAGGCAACGCCCACGGAAGAACGTCCCAAACTACCAAAATGACCTCTCTACAACGACCACTTAATCAAACGACTGACAAACAGTTTATACAAAACACTATGTTATATTGTAAAAGCTCACAAAACTTGATCCGTACCGAACGTGGTTGGTAACTGTTTGTGGTTGGTTTCTGTTTTATTGATGTATTTTGATTGTGTTGGGTACTGCTATGCTACAATGACGATATTTTAAAGATAAAAATGTTGTGCCTGCCGATAAAGAAAAACATATTACACCCCTATCTGTCCATAGCGGTCATTTCTCGACAACTGGTACTTTTCCCTGTCCTCAAGATTAAGTTGTGGCTGAAACGGAAAAAAGAAAAACCTTTTAAGTGAATTAAAAGCTAAATTATGTTTCTTTTAAACGAGTATGGGAGAAAAAAAATCTCCGAGTCCCCCACGGGTCTTGAACCCACGACCTTGCACTCGCACGTTGTGTAAATGCGTTACCCCTAGTCAAGGGGGACTCTGGTTGTGAGTTAAGATATTTTTTAGCTTGATATGTGTCTGTAGTTGCTATTGGTGGCCCAGTTTAGCTCCGGCAACTGTGCTGCAACAATATTACAGTCAAACCTCCACTGACAGCTACAACTTTATAGCAGACGGTTTTTCAGTTTCGTTGCGGCCGACAGTCCATACATTCAGTCCTATTTTAACCTTTCTACACGGCAAAGCCCACGTAAGCACGTCCCAAGCTACCAAAATGACCTCTCTGCAACGACCAGTTAATCAAACGACTGACAAACAGTTTATACAAAACACTATGTTATACTGTAAAAGCTCACAAAACTTGTTCCGTAGCGAACCTGGTTGGTAACTGTTTGTGGCTGGTTTCTATTTTATTGCTGTATTTTGATTTTGTTGGGTACTGCTATGCTACAATGAGCATATTTTAAAGATAAAAATGTTGTGCCTGCGGATAAAGAAAAACATATCACACCCCTATCTCTCCATAGCGGTCATTTGTCGACAACTGCTACTTTTCCCTGTCCTCAAGAGTAACTTGTGGCTGAAACGGAAAAAAGAAAAACCTTTTAAGTGATTTAAAAGCTAAATTATTTTTCTTTCAAACGAGTATGGGAGAAAAAAAATCTCCGAGTCCCCCACGGGTGTTGAACCCACGACGTTGCACTCGCACGTTTTGCAAATGCGTTACCCCTGGTCAAGGGGGACTCTGGTTGTGAGTTAAGCAATTTTTTAGCTTGATATGTGTCTGTAGTTGCTATTAGTGGCCCAGTTTAACTCCGGCAAATGTGCCGCAACAATATTACAGTCAAACCTCCACTAAAGGCCACAACTTTATAGCAGCCGGTTTTTCAGTTTCGTTGCGGCCGACAGTCCATACATTCAGTCCTATTGTAACCTTTCTACAGCGGCAACGCCCACCCAAGCACGTCCCAAACTGCGAAAATGACCTCTCCAAAACGACCAGTTAATCAAACGACTGCCAAACAGTTTATACAAAACACTATGTTATATTGGAAAAGCTCACAAAACTTGATCCGTACCGAACGTGGGTGGTAACTGTTTGTGGTTGGTTTCTGTTTTATTGCTGTATTTTGATTGTGTTGGGTACTGCTATGCTACAATGAGCATATTTTAAAGAGAAAAATGTTGTGCCTGCGGATAAAGAAAAACATATCACACCCCTATCTCTCCATAGCGGTCATTTGTCGACAACTGCTACTTTTCCCTGTCGTCAAGATTAACTTGTGGGTGAAACGAAAAAAAGAGAAACCTTTAAAGTGATTTAAAAGATAAACTATTTTTCTTTTCAACGAGTATGGGAGAAAAAAAATCTCCGAGTCCCCCACGGGTGTTGAACCCACGACCTTGCACTCGCACGTTGTGCAAATGCGTTACCCCTGGTCAAGGGGGACTCTGGTTGTGAGTTAAGCAATTTTTTAGGTTGATATGTGTCTGTAGTTGCTATTAATGGGCCAGTTTAGCTCCGGCAACTGTGCCGCAACAATATTACAGTCAAACCTCCACTGACGGCCACAACTTTATAGCAGCCGGTTTTTCAGTTTCGTTGCGGCCGACAGTCCATACATTCAGTCCTATTTTAATCTTTCTAGACGGCAACGCCCACCCAAGCACGTCCCAAACTACCAAAATGACCTCTCCGAAACGACCAGTTAATCAAACGACTGACAAACAGTTTATACAAAACACTATGCTATATTGTAAAAGCTCACAAAACTTGATCCGTACCGAACGTGGTTGGTAACTGTTTCTGGTTGGTTTCTGTTTTATTGATGTATTTTGATTGTGTTGGGTACTGCTATGCTACAATGAGCATATTTTAAAGATAAAAATGTTGTGCCTGCCGATAAAGAAAAACATATTACACCCCTATCTCTCCATAGCGGTCATCTCTCGAAAAATACCACTTTTGCCTGTCCTCAAGAATAACTTGTGGCTTAAACGGAAAAAAGAAAAACCTTTAAGGTGATTTAAGAGCTAAATTGTTTTTCTTTCAAACGAGTATGGGAGGTAAAAAAATCTGCGAGTCCCCCACGGGTCTTGAACCCACGACCTTGCACTCGCACGTTGTGCAAATGCGTTACCCCTGGTCAAGGGGGACTCTGGTTGTGAGTTAAGCAATTTTTTAGGTTGATATGTGTCTGTAGTTGCTATTGGTGGCCCAGTTTAGCTCCGGCAACTGTGCCGCAACAATATTACAGTCAAACCTCCACTGACGGCCACAACTTTATAGCAGACGGTTTTTCAGTTTCGTTCCGGCCGACAGTCCATACATTCAGTGCTATTTTAACCTTTCTACAGCGGCAACGCCCACCCAAGCACGTCCCATACTACCAAAATAACCTCTCCAAAACGACCAGTTAATCAAACGACTGACAAACAGTTTATACAAAACACTATGTTATATTGTGAAAGCTCACAAAACTTGATCCGTACCGAGCGTGGTTGGTAACTGTTTCTGGTTGGTTTCTGTTTTATTGATGTATTTTGATTGTGTTGGGTACTGCTATGCTACAATGAGCATATTTTAAAGATAAAAATGTTGTGCGTGCGGATAAAGAAAAACATATTACACCTCTATCTCTCCATAGCGGTCATTTCTCAACAACTGGTACTTTTCCCTGTCCTCAAGATTAAGTTGTGGCTGAAACGGAAAAAAGAAAAACCTTTTAAGGGATTTAAAAGCTAAATTATTTTTCTTTTAAACGAGTATGGGAGAAAAAACCTTCCACTCGCACGTTGTGCAAATGCGTTACCCCTGGTCAAGGGGGACTCTGGTCGTGAGTTAAGCAATTTTTTAGGTTGATATGTGTCTATAGTTGCCATTGGTGGCCCAGTGTAGCTCCGGCAACTGTGCCGGTACAATATTACATTCAAAACTCCACTAACGGCCACAACTTTATAGCAGGCGGTTTTTCAGGTTCGTTCTGGCCGACAGTCCATACATTCAGTCCTATTTTAACCTTTCTACACGGCAACACCCACCAAAGCACGTCCCAAACTACCAAAATGACCTCTGTACAACGACCAGTTAATAAAAGGACTGACAAACAGTTTATACAAAACACTATGTTATATTGTAAAAGCTCATAAAACTTGGTCCGTACCGAACGGGGTGGGTAACTGTTTGTGGTTGGTTTCTGTTTTATTGATATATTTTGATTGTGTTGGGTACTGCTATGCTACAATGAGTATATTTTAAAGATAAAAATGTTGAGGCTGCGGATAAAGAAAAAGATATTACACCCCTATCTCTCCGTAGCGGTCATCTCTCGAGAAGTGCTACTTTTCCCAGTCCTCAAGGTTAACTTGTGGCTTAAACGGAAAAAAGAAAAACCTTTTAAGTGATTTAAAAGCTAAATTATTTTTCTTTTAAACGAGTATGGGAGAAAAAGAATGTTCGGGTCCCCCACGGGTCTTGAACCCACGACCTTGCACTCGCACGTTGTGCAAATGCGTTACCCCTAGTCAAGGGGGACTCTGGTTGTGAGTTAAGCTATTTTTTAGGTTGATATGTGTCTGTAGTTGCTATTGGTGGCCCAGTTTAGCTCCGGCAACTGTGCCGCAACAATATTACAGTCAAACCTCCACTGACGGCCATAACTTTATAGCAGGCGGTTTTTCAGCTTCGTTCCGGCCGACAGTCCATACATTCAGTCCCATTTTAACTTTTCTACAGTGGCAACGCCCACCCAAGCACGTCCCAAACTACCAAAATGACCTCTCCACATCGACCAGTTAATAAAACGACTGACAAACAGTTTATACAAAACACTATGTTGTATTGTAAAAGCTCAGAAAACTTGATCCGTACCGCACGATGTTTGTAACTGTTTCTGGTTGGTTTCTCTTTTATTGATATATTTTAATTATGTTGGGTACTGCTATGCCACAATGAGCATATTTTAAAGATAAAAATGTTTTGCTTCCGGAAAATAAAGCCTTATTATACTCTTATTTCCTCATAGCGTCCACCTCTGGACAATGGCTACCTTTCTCTGTGCTCCAGATTAACTTGTGGCTTAAAGGAAAAAAAAAGAAGGCTTGAAATTTTGTCGAAAAGATAAATTATGTTTCTTTAAAACGAGTATGGGAGAAAAAAAATCTCCGATTTTGTTGCGGGGCTAGAAACCACGACCTTGCACTCGCACATTGTGCAAATGCGTTACCCCTGGTCAAGGCGGGGACTTTGGTTGTAAGGTACGCAAATGTTTAAGGTTTAGTTACGAGGGCGATAACAACTTGATACACGTATGAACTTAAAAAACACTACGTAGCTTACAACCAGAGTTCCTCTTGACCAGCGGTAACGCGTTTGTCCAACGTGCGAGTGCAAGGTCGTGGGTTCAAGACCCGCGGGGTCTCGGAGATTTTTTTCCGCTATAGTCGTTTCAAAGAAAACTTTTTATCTTTTGGATAATTTAAAAGGGTTTTTTTTTTGTTTGAGCTGATTTTGCAGTGAAAATGTTTTGAAGAAATTGGATCTGGCCTAAGTTAATGGAACTAACCTGGGTTACAAAAGAGCCAAGGAACAGTCTGAAGAAAGTAGCAGGAAAAAATTATAGAGGACGCTCAGAAAAAAGGGCGGAAAACCGAGAAACCTAAACTGGTTTCCAAAGTAAAGATAGACCACTTTAGATTTGGCGGTATTTCGCCCTTTTTGAGTGTTCTCGGGAGTGTTCTCCACATTTTGTTGTCCACAGCTTTCTTCAGCCTGTGTATTGGTGGATAGCAGTAATAAAAGATTATTATGTACAGTGCGTTCAGTGTCTTCAGTCGAGGTCTCAATTAAAGTTAGCTCGCAATGCTGCGAAGTTTTGGCGAACGAGCGCATTTTGATCAAGGGAGCTCGAACTCCGAAGAGGCTTGGGAAGAGATGAGAAAGCGTCGTTGGGAGTAAGAGAGAGGCTGAAAGTGGAGTGTTTTCGCGCCTGCTGTCTCCAGCTCCACCTCGCTCACTTTTCCTAAGTCAAAATGGCGGCAAATGTACTCGATGGAGTACAGATAACTCGCGAAGTCTGCACTGCAATTAACTGGAAAAATTCCATCAGCCGAAATTGAAAACAGAATGGGGTAGGGCGGAAATAATTAACTGGAGTTTTACAGGTGATGAAGATATAATGATAGAGCCGATGTTTTAGTGTCCATAGTGTTTCCTTGTTTTATTGTTAAGACTGAAGATAAGAGAAGTCCCCTCCACAACAACAACAAAAACAACAAAAACAACAAAAAGCTAAAACCAAAACATGTCATTTATTAAAGTATTTTTTCAGTTTTAACATACAGTATATACAATACAAAAATGACGATATTTGTCAGTGGGGATCCCAAGGGCAAAGAAATTTCGTGACCGAGGAAAATATCCGCTTAGTTCGAGCAATATAGCGACTTAAATTCAAGTTTTTAATCGAAAGCGAAATAACATCTGATGAGACCCGAATTTCAAGACATTAAGTCAACTCTCGACAAAGCTAACAGACATTTTTTGCAGTAAAATAGAGGTCAAAATTTAAGAGCTCCATTCTTAGCTTTATTCCAAGTGTGAAATTATTTTGTTGAGTTATTATTACATTGAAAAGAGAATATCTGCAGGACAATCGAGGACAGTTAGCGAACGTCTCATGCTAGCCTTTCATGCGGTTTTACTAAGATGTCAAACTACCCAGGCACAGTTCTGAGCTCTTGAACTTCTTGTCTTGCCTTGGAAATAACTTTCTAATTTGCCAAAAAATGAACCTAAATCAAGACAGTCGCCCTTAAATAACAGTCATCAACGACCTTTCATAATCAAAGGGATTATTTTCTTTACATTTCTTCATTTGTAAAAGTTATCGTATCTAGCACTATATTATGTAGCGTTACTTATTAATCCTAAGTCCAAGAAGTGTACTCTCCCAAGCTAAAAATAATGTTCTCGAGTAATGAATTTCAAAGTTTAAGGTAATTATTTGGTCTAAGAAATGTCGTTTTACTCCTCAGTAAGTTCGTGGGCTTGTAGGATTAGCTGTTCTTTAGAGTACAGACCGGAGATTGTCTTGTGGTAAAATCTACAAGCCAAAATGGATAGAAAAAATCGAACCAACAGCACCAAACAAAACGCAGAAGCATTATTGTCCAAGGTTCCAAGGTGTACTGCATCAGGAACTCGTTTGTGTAAGTATCCACAGCAGCTAATTCATGTTCACCTCTCAGAGGTACAAACTTGCCGCAAAGACAATATCTCTCTTGATTTTGATGATACCTTGGAGAAACGTCAATACGAGAAAATTATTTGGAAGTAAAATTAAACGTTTTCCAAAAGGGTTAATAAGCCATAATACAAGTGTTTCTTGGCCATGCATTCTTCGCTTAGGTCATTCGTGTATATGGATCAGTCACAGAGGAAAGAGGAAAATTATTAGTTACTATCACAAACACAGAATGTGTCCAGAGCTATTTAGCTTTTAATCTTTGTACGCATTGCGTACCTATCTATCTGCCAATTTTCTTCACAGTGAGTGGCACATAATCCCTCCTTTCGGGTCGGATGGAGGGGGTAGAGAACTCGTGTTCAGGTCAAAACGCCACTATTTTTATCCGCAATAAGTAACATAAGTTGTTGTAAATGGTAAACCCTTACCATTTGTGCCTGTTCACGGGAAAACATCCGTTAAATGGGCGAAACAAATTTTGTCCTTCTTTTCTTATACAGACTCTCCAACCAAAAGCATTCCTCTCATCACCCTAATTATAATATTAACATTTTCAGGCTTCAATTTAAATGATTTAAAATACCTCGACATAAAACCTTTACCATGTAAGTAAAAAAAAAAAAAAAAAAAAAAGGAAGAAAAAAAAATACCTTCTGCAAATTTATTTTCCAGCTCAGTGTTTCCAATGGCTTTTGACGCTTGACACATTTGTCTTAAAAGTTCTTCCTGACGACGCATGCGACGAATAATACTTCCTAAGAAAACAAAAATAACATTTAATTTTAAGTCTTAATGAACTAATTCAACCGCCAGATTCAAGTAGAATAAACTTTATACATCGACGTAGTCTCTTCCAGACGTTCAGTTAGTTGGTAATATGAGCTACTGTCTAATTGGAAAAGATTCCAAAGTCTCTTTGGTAGTAATTTATGCTTAATCTTATACATGAAGATAACAATATCCTGTAATCGTCTGTTGTACAACGATGGTATGTCTGCTTTTACCAGTAGTTTCTCGTAGCTAGAATGTTTATCCTTAAATACTGCCCTGAGTCCTCTTTCTTGTATGCACTCAAGCTTTCTCTTGTCGCTAGCCTTGCAGAAGTGCCAGGTGAGGTGACAATAAGTAAGGTGTGGTAAGATTGCAACTATATAAAGCTGCAATCTTACTACACCTTACTTATTGTCACCTCACCTTAGACAGTAGCTCATATTACTTAAGGAAACGAGAATTTGTTCTACCACGATTTTCCTCGGTGACATATGGAAAACACTCACTTCGTTACCAGGGGCCCAAACTGTGGAATGATCTCCTCCTAGAATAAGAAATATACCCTCTTTGAAGCAATTTAAAAGCGTCATACGTAATGAGGATCTTACTGCTCTAACTGCTAATGTTAGTGACTGTCGAGACTGCAACCTATGCCGAGAATGACTGTTCGTTTACATAAGTTTTACAATTAACATACATAATTTTAATATTTTAATAGGGTTTAAGATATATAATTTTAATATATTCGTAGTCTTTTTAGCTAAGTTAACGGTTGTAATTAGGTTTCTATATACTGTATAAGTGCCCACAAATATTTTGTAATTCAGAGTTGAACAAATGATTTTAATTAGGTTATTAGTTAGGTGTCCACGATTAGTGGAGGGGACTTCTCCCCTCGGCTACTGCCTTTTGACACAATAATAAAGTTATTATTATTATTATTATTATTATTATTATTATTATTATTATTGAGGCGCATCGAGAAAATCAGTGCGCAAAAAAATAAAAAAGCGCGGTGAGAGGAAGCGCTTTTTTGTATTTTTTCGCGCACTGATTTTCGCGCTGTGCCCCAACTAACTGAACGAGACTAACATTGACGGGACTACATAATTCAACTTGCGTGACAACATTTTATTTTATTGTGCGAAAGCCACGAATAACCTGGAGAATCATGCAACCACTTGTTATACCAGTAAGCAGGAAAGTTTTTTTGAGAATCATTACCTTCAAATGCATCAGTCATTTTACAGATCTGTGAAAACGACGCTCCGTTTGCCCAAGCGAATACCACATCCATGATACGAGGTTTAAAGGACTCCACGTAAGTTTCCACGTCAATTTGAAGCTTAGCTTCTTCTGAAACCTTCTGATACGCCGAGCAGATTCCTAGAAGACAATATGTGATGTTAGAATTGAAAACATAGTAACGCAATGCAATGAAGGCAAAATGAACAGCTACGATGTGTTATGTGCTAAAATCTACCAAAACAGCCACACGTTGATTCATTCTTCGATGACTAATTATCTGACTGACTGACTGACTGTCTGTCTATCTGACGGACTGTCTGTCTGACTTACCAGCAGACTGATCACCACCCAAAGAACCAACTGCTTGTCTATCTGACAACACACCAACAGACTGACTGAACGACTGATTGTCTCACTGAACGACTGAATTACTGACTGACTGTTAGATTGACTGACAAACAGTCAGCCTGTCTGACTGGCTGACATACTGTCTGTCTACTGGTCTGTCTGTCTCTGCTGTCCGTCCATCCATCTGTCTGGCCGAACTACCGACTTATTAACTGACTTACTGACAAACCAACTAATTGACTGATCGTTTGTTTAACTGAATGACTGACAAAGTGATTTTTCGTATAAAATGCCTAATAAACCGACAAGTCGGACGTAATAATCAACACCAACACTGACTGACTTAGAGCCGTACTACATGGAACTGTCCATAAGATGTTTGGCTGTCTGATAGACAGACAGACAGACAGACAGACAGACAGACAGAAATTACTAAATATATATCAAGTCAAGACCCGGCCGGCCATCGGCTACTGATATACAATGTAAACTATTCCTACCTGCATCTGTCTCAAGGGACCTGCCAACTCTTCTGTCAGTTTGGGCGATTCATCACTCTGTTTCAAAGATAAAAAAAAAATTATGTGACTTTAATCAGACAATGTCTTGTAAACTCATGAATGCCACAATAAAACCAAGATGAAAAGTGTATTTCCTGGAAACAACAACAACAACAAAGACAGCCTATCATCCTATGTTATGATCCTTTTCGATTGTCATCTAACTTTCTCTTAAATTACCATCTCAGTAGTCAGGTGACGAGAATATTGCAATTAGTAGGGGGGAATTTGTCTCGGGGGGGTGGGGTGGGGGACTCCCATATAAAGGACAGGGGTGCTCGTCGGTAATTTTGAAAAGAACCCTAAGAGGTACCAAGATCCCGTTTTGTGGGTGTGGCTTGAAATTTTATTTTCACCCCTAAGGGGTGCCAATTCTAAAACAACACATTATCTCCTGTCATATTTTTCTCGGCTCAATAACCTAAAAGTCACGCCCCCACGAACTTGTCTTTTGAGTCAGAACTAACAAAATCAATGCCTACAAGAGGAAACCAGTTACAAGCTGAAAACTACAAATACATAAATAGGTAAATGAATACATGACTATACCTTTTCTTCAAACACAAAACAGCTGAGCAACGCCATGCACTGTTGAACTGTAAGGTCGTTGAACACTTCATTGAAGATCATCTCTGTGAGTAAAAGCTTGTCTCCACTGCGAATGAAGCATAAAATGAGATTAATTTTGACATACGCAGTTTTCAAAGCCATTTCATTTCACTTTCACAGGTGCCAATTTACCAAAAAGTACACAGTTAACCAAATCTACATGTAATTATGGGTTTTGAACGTCTTTGCATCGCTTCTATCCTTTATTGAACTGAGATATTTTCTGAATATAACTGCACAAGGGTAGTGGTGAATGTTGCATGGCTCAAGAACACAAGACAAGGAGCCCTGCCAGGGCTTGCAACTGATCTCGATATCTGACTGAGTATGATACACAAACAATTTTCCTGCACCATGTCTTCCACTTGTAGTGAGGACTCGCACATGGGTTGAAATGTTAGGTTTTTTACCAACCTGCTAAGTTCACAAGCTACATGTCCTTTGAGCTCAATAACATCTGATGCCGTGGTATATCCTAACCTGGGAAAAAGAAAACACACAAGGATGCTGTCCATTAAGGTTGTAATTAAGAAGTGTGTATCAGGCCAAAACATCTCATTCTGCGGGGGGGTTTAGCCTGGTTTCTGAGGCATTAAGAGTCCAGAGGTATTTCTATTACTCTCTGGATGGGATGCTAGTCCATTGCAGGGTTACTCCCAGCAGTAATTTTGCTGGTACCCATTTATACACCTGGGTGGAGAGAGGCACTGTGAGAGTAAAGTGCCTTGCCTAAGAACACAACACTATGTCCCTGGTCAGGGCTCTAACACACACTGTTTGAAGCAAATCAACCATTAAGCCACCTCACCTCACCCCTGCAGTGGTTCATTAAAACAGTATTGCACACAGTTTCTGTCTACAACATGAACATTTCAAATCTGGTTACCTTCTTAAGACTCGTTTCCTACACTTGAGTTCATCAAGTTGTAAGATTGTCTTTGTTCTCTTCAGTTCTTTCCTGTTTTGACCTCAGCTAAAATCTATGAAGAAGAAACAGAAATATTAGTTCCAAACTGACCAGTTATGACTAGAACAAAATGCAAATAATACACATGATCTTCCGATGAGGGGGCACCCTTGGGATCAAAAGTAGCATAATGATTGTATGTGGCTTTGACCATGACTACAGGTGTCTACTTAATTGGAGCTGTCCATTTGCCGAGGCTCAGCTGCAAGAAAGTGACCAGTGGAAAGAGTGGGAAAGCAAATGAAAGTCAGAAAATGACTGATTTTAACTTTCTTACTGGTTGGTTGAAAGAGGCTCATGCCCTTATTCCTGGGAGTTCACTAAACATTTGTTAACACAGAGGCTTGTAGGTCTGCAATATGGTCACATAGTGTTTTGGACGCTTTATGTACCTATGATGCTAGGCAATTGAAGAGCTAAGAAAAACAATTATTAATAGGATGTTAGAGATGTTTAGTCTTGTTTTGTTTCCCATTGCACACAATGATCACAAACACAAAGTTGATTGTTCACACAAAGCTTTCAATTATAAGACCTGGCACTGGCCCACTGGAACTCTGTTGAGTATTCTGAATATTTTAATTTGAATCACCAGATAAAAGAGTTTTTAAAAATTTGGCCTCCAAAGGAAGTTGTTCTGGGTTATTTCACTCAAATTTAATAATGACACTTCATCGTTACCTGTGCTTTCTTTTTGCATAAGTTGTACAGTGACTCTAGAGAGGGATCATTGTGCAGTGAATGAGTGTACATACGATGTTCTAATGTCTCTATTTTCTGTTTAAAAGCAAAAAAGCCACAGCATAAATCATCTAAATAAATAATTGGGGGGGGGGGGGAAGAGGTTGTTTTACACAGCATTTGAGGGAAGAGGCAAATTAACTGTCCTTGGATTGGATGCTAGATCATCATATAACATGTTAGCCAACCCATATGTCAGGTTGCCCAAACAATAGTTGCCTGTGAACAGGCTCTCTAGTTGAAGATGGGGTGAAGAGAGGGAGGGAAGAAAGAGAAGTGAAGAGAGAGGTGGGGAGAGAGGAGCCCAGCCCCCCTTAGCTACTTCACTGTTAGTCTAGCCTGTGTATGAGCAGAACAAAATCAGGCCACCCAAAGGAGTTTTTTGCATTTGGGCCACATGAAAAATGGGGCTTCACGTGGTCTGAATTGCTCTCGTCCCATTTTTTGCACAGCCCGAATGTGAAAAACTCCTTTGCACAGCCTGATTTCACCTTTAAAAAAACCTTTAAAGTGATTTAAAAGATAAATTGTTTTTCTTTCAAACGAGTATGTGAGATAAAAAAATCTCCGAGTCCCCCACGGGTCTTGAACCCACAACCTTGCACTCGCACGTTGTGCTGGTTATCCTTGCAATCTGATTGGCTCTCAGTGGTGTGATTTATTCATGAATCGCACTATTTTTTGTTATAACATAACTAAAGCAAAGCACACGCTCTGACTGGTTAATTCAGCATCTACTATTTGTCCATGGGTGTACGCTACTGACGTGTGCCAACGTTCACAAAGCAAATCCTTTGACAGACATTGTTTCCAAAGTAATGGCCAATGTCCTTCTGC